>NC_067398.1:302726337-303031837 GCF_016432865.1 Antechinus flavipes | reverse complement strand
TCTTGATCCCTGTTATCCCAGGCCCCATTTTCTCAATGTCTTACTAGGCCTTATACTTGCTGTGGAGTAAATTAACACACATAATTATAAAGGACCTACTGCTTTGTACATTGTTAATCATTATTCTTTTTTGAAATTCTTTTCATCAAAATTTCAACAAATTTCAGAAATGAATTGGCCAAATATAACTTATTATCATTATATATGTACATGATCATTCCAGTGTGTGAGATTCTGTATTTTGGTCATTTACCCTGATGACAAATATCTGAACCAGAATTTGAATCCAAATCTTTAAATTCTACATCCAGTGTCTCCGAATGACTCCTCTAATGCTTATAGTCTACACATGTGGAAGGCCTTCTCTCCATCTTCAGGAATTATGTGCTCAGGATTTAGCCTAATTAATCTGGAAGAATCAGAATTTACTATGAACTGGTAGAAGAGAATCAGAAATAGAACTCTAAATAGAGGAAGCTCAAATTTCAGGGCCTACTTCCCTCTTTAGTGAAATAAGTTTTCCTCATAGCCAGGCCATTTTAACTGATCATTAACAAAGTCCTCTTTGATGAAACTAAAAAGTATTTCTCTAATCTCCCCCATTCCTTTTTATCTGTCCATTCTCCAAGGTTAGGCTCAAGACCACAACTCCAACTCATTTTACATATGAGGAAATTGAGGCAAACAGGGTTATATGACTTGCCAGTTGTCACACAGCTAGTAAATAGCAGAGGCTGCATTTGAATTCAGGTCTTCCTGACTCCAGGACTGTACCACTTACTATAGATCCTGTCAAAATCTAAACCTTCCTATAGAATAGCAGAGAATCTATCCTTCTCTATCAGAGGGATGTTTTAATGTTTAAAAAAATCCCACAAAACTTCCTGGAGTGTATTAATGAAAAATGATCTATCAGTGAAATTAATTTAAGAGATTTAAGCATTCACAGGGGACTAACAAGTCTGCACCTGTTCATTTGACACCTTTTAATAGATTCTTTAAAAAAAATTTCTCCTTCTTCCCTGAAGGTGCCTGCTTTGTGACTTGAGCAGTTAAATAAATGTAAGGTAGGAGAGAGACATGACTTGTTAATTAAAAACGTTTGCTATTTCAATGTTATAAAAAGAAGGGCTTGGCAGAGCAATGGGAGATTGGAGGAATTAGTTGAGAGGATTCAATGATTGGGCTTTCTAGTTGCAGCGTAAAATTGCCTAGAGGGCATGGAATAGGAACATGTATTCATTAGCTTTCTATTTTTTAAATTAAATTTTATTTTTTCAATTAACCACTGTACATTTTCTCTTCCTTTTTCTTATCCTTCTCTCCTAACTGAGAAAAACGGAAAACAAAACTTCTGTGACATTTATAGTTAATCCAGACAAATTTCCCCATTGGCTACGTCCACAAAAATAATTGATAATCTTCATTGTGTTAATAATTTTCTATCAGAAAGTATCATTGTGTTGATTAGAGTTCCTAAATCATTCAAAACTGTTTGTCTTTATAGTGTTATTATTGTACAAATTATTCTCTTGACTTTGTTAACTCTGTATCAGTTCATACAAGTTTTCTCAGTTTTCTCCAGAACTGAGCCCTTTATTATTTCTTTTTTTCCCCCCCATCATTTCTTACAGCACATAGTATTCCATCATATTCATATGCTCTTAACTTGTTTAGTCATTCCCCATTAATGGGCAACTGCTCCAATTCTTAGCCACTGCAAAAGAGCTGCTATAAATATTTTTGTATATATGAAACTTTTTCCTCTTTCATCTTATTGGGGTAAAACTCTAGTTATGGGATCAGTTGGGCAAAGAGTATACATAGTTTAGTTACTTTTTCAACATGATTCTTTTTTTTCTCTTTTTTTATGGAAAACATTTTTTTTAATATTTTATTTTATTTTATTTAATAATAACATTATATTGACAGAATCTATGCCAGGGTAATTTTTTTTACATTATTATCCCTTGCACTCATTTCTGTTCCGATTTTTCCCCTCCCCCAGATGGCAAGCAGTCCTATATATGTTAGATATGTTACAGTATATCCTAGATACAATATATGTTTGCAGAACCGAACAGTTCTCTTGTTGCACAGGGAGAATTGGATTCAGAAGGTAAAAATAACCTAGGAAGAAAAACAAAAATGCAGATAGTTCACATTCATTTCCCAGTGTTCTTTCTTTGGGTGTAGCTGCTTCTGTCTGTCATTTATCAATTGAATCTGAGTTAGGTCTCTTTGTCAAAGAAATCCACTTCCATCAGAATACATCCTCATACAATATCGTTGTCGAAGTGTATAATGATCTCCTGGTTCTGCTCATTTCACTTAGCATCAGTTCATGTAAGTCTCACCAAGACTCTCTGTATTCATCTTGCTGGTCATTTATTACAGAACAATAATATTCCATAACATTCATATACCACAATTTACCCAGCCATTCTCCAATTGATGGGCATCCATTCATTTTCCAGTTTCTAGCCACTACAAACAGGGCTGCCACAAACATTTTGGCACATACAGGTCCCTTTCCCTTCTTTAGTATTTCTTTGGGATATAAGCCCAATAGAAACACTGCTGGATCAAAGGGTATGCACAATTTGGTAACTTTTTGGGCATAATTCCAGATTGCTCTCCAGAATGGTTGGATTCGTTCACAACTCCACCAACAATGCATCAGTGTCCCAGTTTTCCCGCATCCCCTCCAACAGTCATCATTATTTTTTCCTGTCATCTTAGCCAATCTGACAGGTGTGTAGTGGTATCTCAAAGTTGTCTTAGTTTGCATTTCTCTGATCAATAATGATTTGGAACACTCTTTCATGTGAGTGGTAATAGTTTCAATTTCATCATCTGAAAATTGTCTGTTCATATCCTTTGACCATTTATCAATTGGAGAATGGCTTGATTTCTTATAAATTTGAGTCAGTTCTCTATATATTTTGGAAATGAGGCCTTTATCAGAACCTTTAACTGCGAAGATGTTTTCCCAGTTTGTTGCTTCCCTTCTAATCTTTCAACATGATTCTTAACTGTTTTTCAAAGTGGCTGGATTAGTTCATAACTCTACCAGCAATATATTAATGTACTTATTTTCCAGCCATCCTTCCAGCATTTGTCATTTTCTTTCTTTCTTTCTTTTTTTTTTTTTTTTGACAATTTTGCTAATTAATTAGCTTTCAGTTAGGGTTTTTTTTTTTTTTTAGTACTCCTTGCCTGATACTCTGTTCATTTTGTGTCATGGTGGCAGTTGAAAACCATCATTCTTGAAGTGCATAGAATGAAATATTTTTTAAAAATCTCTTCTCTAAGGAAGGCTTCAATCTGATTCAATCTAATGTAATTTATTTCAATTCAGTATTTACTAAACTTCTATAATGTTCATCAAGACAATGAACTGGATATACAAAGACAAAAAATGAAACTTTTTTTTCCCCTCAAGAAGCTTACATTCTGGTGGGTAGACAGAATATATTTAGTAATAAATATCATTCAATCAATCACTAAATATTTATGAAGCATCTCTTATGTGCCAGGCACTAAGGATACAAGTACAAATGAAACAATTCCTAATCTCAATGATTTTTCACAGAGAGAGACAAAGAGAGAGAGACAGACAGACAGACAGAGAGAAAAAGAGAGACAGAGACAGAGACAGAGAGAGAGAGGGAGAGAGAGAGGGAGAGAGAGAGATGGGGTGGAGGAGGGAAGGACAGCTTTGACAGCAGAGAACATCAGAATAAGTTTCTTGGGGAAACTTCCTATAAAGAAGGTTTTTGGAAGATTCAAATCAAACAATCCAGAGAAAGCTGAAGTTAGATAGAAAGTTGAGGCAGAGATGAAGCTAGAGCTGAAATTCTTAGTTTTATGCCCTTTAAGGCTTCTATATGTTTATCTGTGACTAATATCAGGAATATCCAGTAGGAAGAACAGAAACCTTTTATTTGAGGGAAAAGTATAGAACAATAAATTCAGAATGTATCTATTTAAATGTGGGTAAAGAAGGCAAAAACTAAAGTGAATTAAGCATTTCTTTAAAATACTTGGAGCTTCAATTAGCTTAGGGGGAATTGGGACTCTGTCCCAGGGTCTCCAAATTTAACCAGTGTCAATAGCACTTTTATTCCTTCAGTTCATAGAGGAGAAAACAAACTTAGTACCAATTTAGTTAGTAAGACTAGTTAAAATAGGAAGTTTCCAGATGGCCTTGCTTCCTTGCCTGAAACCTTACTTTGCCATGGTATACTATATACTATATACTAGGTGATTTCTTTCAGGGCCTATCCTTACCCTCTCTAAGTGACAGTTTCTCCTGTAGGAGCTATTGTCCTTGTGTCTCTCCTTCTCCCACTCATACCTCTGGCTTAATGTTTATACTGATGTGCATTTTTGGTTCCTTTTGATCCTATACTAGATTTGCTAGTTGCAGCTCTTAAAATAACATCAGAAACATGAGTGCAACATTACCAACTTTGTTTTGCAGAGACTAAAACAGAATGTTTCAGATTAAGAATAGTAATGCTTGCATTACAGGTATAGAATACTTTTGAAAAACTTTGTAATCTTAAAAGTTAAAAAAATTTTTTTTTGGTTTTTTTGCTGAGGCAATTGGGGTTAGTGATTTGCCCAGGGTTGCACAGCCAGGAAGTATTAAGTGTCTGAAGTCAAATTTGAACTCAGATCTCCTTACTTCAGGGTTGGTGCTCTATCCACTGCACTACCTAGCTGCCCCACAAAGTGTTTTCTTAAACGAACATAAATCTCCTAACCTCTCCTAACCATTAGTCAGTCCCACTGCTGGGGGTGGGGGGCGGAGAGGAGGGGGAAAGAAAAGCCAAATTCTTTATAATAAATATATATAGTCAAGCAAAACAAATTCTCTTATCTGTCATGTTCAAAAATATGTCTCATTCTTCACTCTGAATCCATCACCTCTCTGTTAGGAGATGGATAGCCTGTTTCATTGGTCCTCTGGAATCATGGATGGTCATTGCATTGGTCATAGTTTTTTATAGTTTTCAGAATTATTTATCTTTACACTATTAGTATTATATAAATTGTTTCTCTGGTCTAGCTTCCTTCACCCTGCTTATACAAGTCTCTCTATAGTTCTTTGAAATCACCTCTTGCTTAATTTCTAATAGTACAAAAATATTCCATTATCATATACTATAACTTGTTCAGCCACTACCCAATTAATAAACATTGCTCTCATCTCCATTGTTTTTGGTCATTACACAGAGAACTGTTATAAATGTTTTTGTATAAATAGAACTTTTTCCTCTTTTTTGTTCTCTTTTGGGTATGGGTTTAGAAAGAAATGCTATAGTTGGGCATGTACTGTTTAGTAGCTTTTTGTATGTATTTATAAATTGCTTTTTGGAATAGTCATACCAACTCATAGGTCCATCAGCAGTGCATCAATAGACCAGATTTTTTATATCCACTCCAACATTTACCATTTTCCTTTTTGAGGATTATATTTGCAAGTTTGATAGATTTGAGGTGGAAATTCATAGTAGCTTTAATTTTAATTTTTTTATTTAAAAAAAATTAATTGTATTTTATTCTTCCAAATACATGCAAAGATAGTTTTCAACATTCATCTTTGGAAAACCTTGTGTTCCAAATTTTCATCTGACTCTTCTTCTCTCCCCCTCCCCAAGATAGCAAACAATCTAATATGTTAAACATGGGCAATTCTTCTAAACATATTTCTAGATTTATTATGCTAAGCAAAAAAATCCAATCAAAAGGGAAAAAACCCACAGAAAAAGTAAAAAAAATACTCAAGCAAACAAACAAGAGCAGCAACAGAAAGGCAAAAATACTATTCTTTGATTAACATTTAAGTTTCCATTGTTCTCTCTCTAGATACGGATGCTACTTTCCATCACAAGTCTATTGGAATTGCCTTAAATCACCTCAATGCTGAAAAGAGCCAATTCTATCACATTGTTGATCATCACATAATCTTGTTGATGCTATGTATTATGTTTTCCTGGTTCTACTCACTTCATCAGTTCATGTAAGTCTTTCCAGGCTTTTCCGAAATTAGCCTGCTTATTTGTTTCTTATTTCCATTTCATTCATATACCATAATTTATTCAGCTATTCCTCAACTGAGGTGCATCCACTCCATTTCCAGTTCCTTCCCACTATAAAAAGGACAATCACAAACTTTTTTGCCCACACGTGACTCCTTTTCCCTTTTTTTTTTTTTTTTTTTTATGATCTCTTTGGGATACGGGATCAGTAGAGACATTGCTAGATCAAAGGATATACACAGTTTGATAGCCCTTTGGTCATAATTCCAAATTGCTCTCTGGAATGGTTGGCTGATTTCATAACTTCACCAACAAATGCATTAGTATCCCAGTTTTCCCACATCCCCTCCAACATTTATCATTATCTCTTCCTGTATTCTTAACCAATCTGAGAATGGTGAAGTGGCACCTTAGAGTTGTCTTAATTTTCATTTCTTTAATCAATAGTGATTTAGAGCATTTTTATATGACTTTAATTTCTTTAATTAAATTAAATTAATTTAATGTCTTTAAAAGAAATGGCTTTAATTTCTTCATCTGAAAATTGTCTGGTCATATGTTTTGACCATTTATCAGTTGGGAAATAGTGGTATTCTTATAAATTTGAGCCAATTCTCTACATATTTTAGAAATGAGGCCTTTATCAGGAGCATTGAATATAAATCCCCACTCCCAGTTTTATGCTTCCCTTCTAATCTTGGCTGCACTGTTTTTGTTTGTACAAACCCTTTTTAATTTAATGTAATCAAAATTATCCATTTTTCATTTCATAATATTCTCTAGTTATTCTTTGGTCACAGACTTCTATCTTCTCCACAGATCTGAGAGGAAGACTATTCCTCATATGCTAATTTGCTTTCATATCATGTCTAAATCATGAACTCATTTCAACCTTATCTTGGTATGGAGTGTTAGATGTTGGTTAATGACTAGTTTCTGCCATATTATTTTCCAGTTTTCTCAGCAATTTTTGTCAAATAGCAAATTCTTATCCTAGAAACCAGAGTTTTTGGGTTTATCAAACATTAGATTACTATAGTCATTGACTATTGTGTCTTGTGAAACTAATCTATTCCACTTATCAACTACTCTATTTCTTAGCCAGTACCAAATGGTTTTGATGACATCTGATTTATAATATAGTTTTAGGTCTTGTATAAGCTACTTCACCTTCCTTTATAGTTTTAATTTTTATTTCTTTACTTATTAGTGATTTGGATGATTTAAAAATATTGCGATATATGTTATATAGATATATAAAATATTTATGAAAAGTGAAAATTTATCTTAGTTATTGATTTTCCCTTGGATTAGACCAACACATATTGTGTGACTTATTGTCCTCTGGTATCAACAGAAGACTATTCCAGATTTCAGCTCCTGGGTTCTATCCTATTGGCATTCATTCTAGTCTCAAGTATTCTAGTGTCTAGTATTTTCTCAAAGGTCCCAGAAAAGATTATTAAATAGATGCAATTAACATATCCCTACATAGACTAGAATGCTGCTCTCAAGGATTTATTAATCAATCAATCAATTAATTAATCATCAAGCATTTAATAAGTATCTTCTATGTGCCAGGCTCTATGCTAGACACTCAGGATAAACACAAAATAAATGAAACAATTCCTACTTACAGAGCTTATATTTTCAATTTAGAATTCCACAAATAATACTTTGAAGCAGTGATAATTTTCCCCTGAGAATCTTCAAATTGGAAGGGACCTCAGAGGTCATCCAGTCCAATCCATACCTAATTGGAGCATATTTAGGCCCTTTTCCATATAATAAATTTTCAAATACTTGAAGAAGGTCATCTTATTTCCTCTATTTCCTTTCTTTCTCAGGTTAACCTTCCACATGTGTACTTTTCATGCATTCAAGTTTTTAAAACTGTTAATTAATTAATTATTTTTGCTGAGGCAATTGAGGTTAAAGGACTTGCCCAGAGTCACATTAAGTGTCTGAGGTCAAATTTGAACTCAGGTCCTCCTGTCTTCAGGGCCCAAGCTTTATCCACTGTGAGATCTAGCTGCCCCTTTTCATGTGTTCTTTAGATTCTCATGTGACCCAGTCTTCAGGTTTTTCATTATCTAACTGCCTTCCTCTGAATGTGCACAAATTTGTCAGCATCCTACCTATAACATGGCATCCAGAACCATAGATGATATTGCACTGGTATGGTCTGATCAGTGCAGAAAATAGTAGGGTCCCCCAATTTATTAATGTATGAAAACTCTCTGATTCATCCATATCACTACAGAACTTATAAGAGATTAAAGAAAATGGAAAAGGATTCTATGGACAAAAATAGTTAGAATATTTTTTTTATTAGTGCTCTTTTTCCTAAACTTTAAACTCAGGGGGATGTCTCTTAACTGGGGTTTGACGTGACAAATTATGGTATATTGAAGCAATGAAATATTATTGTGCCCTTAAGAAATTATGCAATAGAGGAAAATGGGAAAACATCTATGAAGAGATGTAGACTATAGTGAGCAGAACTAGAAGGACAATTTATACAGCGATGACAACATTATAGAGAAAAACAATTTTGTAAGACTTTAAAACTGATCTATTCAGTGATAAAATCTGAGAACCAATGCACCTAAAATGCAGAAGACATAATTTTTGAATGTGGTCAATGTAGGAATTTGTTTTGTTGGACTGTGCAACAGTCATTTGCTATGAGATTGTTCTTTTTAAAAAAATGTTCAGTTGAAGGCAGTGGGCAGTGTGAGAGAAAAATGATAAATGTTAAAATGTAGTTTAAAAATAAATTAAAAGAATACTGTGAGATTATAGGATCATAGATTTAGAACTGGTTACTTGTCCCAAATTATACAAGTAGCATTAGGGAAAGTTGTTTGAATCCCAGTGCTTTTTCTATGGTGCTTATATAAAATTTCTTGGTCCAAATACAGTGCCTCCCTTAATGTAGCTAAAGATCGTTAGCTTTTTTTTTTTCTTTTTTGTCTTTTACCCTTTGATTTACCTTACCATGGTTTACATTACCCCTTGGATTCATATTGAATCTTGTTCCACTAAAACCTTTGGAATCTATTCATTAATTAAATATGAGTCCTTTCTAGGTACACAGGGAATCTGCAATGTATTGTGAGAATACAGATATATGTAAAATATATTCCTCCTGAAAGCTTTTGCTCTGGAGGAAAATAAAACCAGAGTGAAAATGAAACAGGATAACAATAAGGAAACTGTTACAAGGCAGTTGTAGGGAATGAATGGGATAAAAAGTTCTTTATGGAATCACAGAATCTCTAGTAGGGGTGGGGCTTCAGAGATCATCTGGCCCAGTGGTGTCAGATTCAAATAAATTGACAGGCTATACACACAAGGATCCCTTTGGGCTGCAAATTAACTTAGAAAACCGCACATTAATCTAACTCATGTCTTATTGTATTTACATTAATTTTGTTAATATTTTCCAATTATACCCTATAGTGGTTCTCTCCTTACTCAGGAATGTTCTGAGCTGCAGTTGCTGCCTGCTGGCTGAATGCTTGACACCTCTGATCCAATCTAACCAATCCACTCAACAGAATACTTTCCCCAGAATCTCTAATAAAAGGTCACTCAACCCATGTTGAAAGCTCTCTAATGAGAGGAAAGAAAGCAAGATAGCTCATTCTGCATTTGAATAGATCTAATTGCTAGAAAGTTTTCCCTTATATGGAATCAAAATCAGCCTTTCTATAAATTTTACCTTTCAGAAGTTGTAGAGAGAAATACTTCAGATCTAAGGAGCCAAGAAGGATGAGCATAGATGTTACTGGAGCATAAATTCAGAGCTTAAAGGATCTAATATTCTAATTTTTCAGATGAAGAAACAAGATTTAGAAGTTTGCCCAAGATCATACAGCTAGTAAATACCTGAGGTAGCATTAGAACTCAGATCTTCCTGAATCTAAGCCCTGAGTTTTATTTCCTTCACCATGTAACTGACCTTTAAAATGTGATCTAAGAGTTGGGGAAGAAAGGGAAAACTGGACTAGGGAGTTTTTAAGTCTGTGTAATGGATAGACTGAGGAAAGGAGGAATAATGAGAATGTCAGGAGTTTTCTCCTAGGCAGTCCTCCTCAGCATAGTAGCCTTCCTTCTATATAAGCACTAAGATAGTCCTGTGTATTGTCTCCTCACATCTTCCCTCTTCCTTGGGTACTATAAAGAACAAGGCTCTGATATGAAGGATGCGTCTTAAAAATTAATATTTAGGCCACTGGAAAATCAATATACTCTCTATCAAGGAAATAGTCCTGTTATCTCTCTTTTATTGCATCCATTTCAGGGACAAATGGAGGCTTTCATACTGGATGTTATCTGTTCTCTTTCAGCATAAAGCTTGTAATAAAAGATGATGGTATAAAAGGTGTTGTCCATCTACAGAAAAAGAACTGGTAGAGCTTGAATGCAAACCAAAGATATATTTTCTTTATTTTATTTTTCCTGTTCTTTTTGTACATGTTTTCTTTCATATGTAAATTACATGGAAATGTGTTTTTCATGATTGCATATGTATAACCTATGTCAAATTTTGCTTTCTCAATGGGAGGGAAAGAATTTGGAACATAAAATTAAAAAAAGTTAAAGTTGTTTTTATATGTAATTGAAAAATATTAAATAAGATAAGAAATGATGATGTTACACTCTAGATATTCTACTGGCATAATTTTCTAAGTTGTGTTTATCTGGAAGGCTGGAAGAGATAGTACTTTTTTGAATACAATGGCTCTAAAGTAATTTTGAAGTCTTTCTTCCCCTTTCCCTTCCGCCACTGATCTTTTTTTGAGAAATCATCTGATGAACATGTGCTAGAATGGGGAAACGGAATAGAAAAACAAATCCAGACAGAATTAAGGGAATGCATCGGATGGGGCAGGGAAAGATGAGGAGCTGGGGTCTTAGAGATCCACTAGAAAGATGATGGAGCTAAAGCAAAGCTTTTGAAAGAGATCTCATGTGGCAGCTAAGTGGCAAAATGGTTAGAGTACTACCCCCTGGAATCAGGGGACCTGAATTCAAATTTGACCTCAGACCTTTCTTAGCTATGTGATCCTGGGCAAAACATTTTTTTAAAATTAATTATAACTTTTTATTGACAGAGCCCATGCCAGGGTAATTTTTTTTTTACAACATTATCCCTTGCACTCACTTCTGTTCCGACTTTTCCCCTCCCTCCCTTCACCTCCTCCCCAAGATGGCAAGCAGTCCTATACAAGTTAAATATGTCATAGTATATCCTAGATACAATATATGTGTGCAGAACTGAATAGTTCTCTTGTTGCACAGAAAGAATTGGATTCAGAAGGTAAAAATAATCTGGGAAGAAAAACAAAAATGTAAGCAGTTTACATTCATTTCCCAGTATTCTTTCTTTGGGTGTAGCTGCTTCTGTCCATCCTTGATCAATTGAAACTGAGTTGATCTCTTTGTCGAAGAAATCTACTTCCATCAGAATATATCCTCATACAGTATCATTATTGAGGTATATAATGATCTCCTGGTTCTGCTCATTTCACTTAGCATCAGTTCATGTAAGTCTCTCCAAGCCTCTCTGTATTCATCCTGCTGGTCATTCCTTACAGAACAATAATATTCCATAACATTCATATACCACAATTTGCCCAACCATTCTCCAATTGATGGGCATCCATTCATTTTCCAGTTTCTAGCCACTACAAACAGGGCTGCCACAAATATTTTGGCACATATGGGTCTCTTTCCCTTCTTTAAGATCTCTTTGGGATAAGCCCAGAAGTAACACTGCTGAATCAAAGGGTATGCACAGTTTGATAACTTTTTGAGCATAGTTCCAAATTGCTCTCCAGAATGGCTGGATGTGTTCACAATTCCACCAACAATGTATCAGTGTCCCTGTTTTCCCACATCCCCTCCAACATTCCACATTATCTTTCCCTGTCATTCTAGCCAGTCTGACAGGTGTGTAGTGGTATCTCAGAGTTTTCTTAATTTTCATTTCTCTGATTAATTATGACTTGGAGCATATTTTCATATGGCTAGAAATAGTTTCAATTTCTTCATCTGAGAATTTTATGTTCATATCCTTTGACCATTTATCAATTGGAGAATGGTTTGATTTCTTATAAATTAGACTCAATTCTCTATATATTTTGGAAATGAGGCTGGGCAGAACATTTAACCCTGATCTGTTCCCCTTGCCTACCCACAAAGAAAGAGAAGTCTGGAGCTATATAAGTGAGGAGAGGATGGGGAGAAAGGGAACTTGTTAAATCTAAAAAAAGGTAACAAGATAGAAGTGTGGTAAAAGAAATCGGGAAAGAAGGTGTTGAGGAATTTCTCAGCCTAAGTTCTTTGAGAACCCAGATCTAAATGATTGGAGGACAAAAAATGAGCAACCAAACTGAAAGAAAAATAGATTAGATTAAGGAAGCCAAGCTAGCTGATCCCATCTTCACGGCATAGAGATTTGGTATACATAGAAATTTTTAGTCTTGCCTAGTTCTCAGCATATCAGCAGCATTTAGGGGAATTTTGAATGCACTAATGGGATTCTTCGTGATGCTATAAGCAAATTGTTCAGGAAAGTGCTTAACTGGATACAACATTTACAGGGTTGTATGAGTATCATGTACACTAGGACTTGCCTGAAGGCTTTCTCTCTGGGAGATTTACCAAAGTGGGTGAAACAAAAATTTGAAAGTGGAAAGTGATGGCTGAGAGTTGTTTTTTGGTTTTGAAGGTTTCACCCTTTTTAAAAAAAAGTCTTCTTTAAGTTGTTTCCATCAGTCAGAGAGGCTAGTGAGATTAGAGATGGCAGAGATACTATCATTCATTACTTTTTCAACTTAACTAGAATGTTGGGCTTTTTTTTTTTTTTTTGACATCTTCGTGACAGGTTTTCCTAGTGCACTCTGACTGAGATGTGAGCTACTTCTTGGTACTGAGTGTGGGATCCCCCTCCAGGGAATAATCTGGTTGGATGTCACTTTCTTGGTTGCAGTAGAAGCAAGGAGGGAAAGATAGTAGCCTGAGACTCTAAACACATTGTTCAGTGATCCATCATTTTGGGCATAAGGCTAACTCAATTGGAAGAGGGTACCCATCCTTCCATAGAATCCCTATAGAGGTAAGTATGGTAGAACACTATGCAACAGTCTTTCCATGGGTAAGAGTATGATAGTGAGTTCAGATTTCCTCCAGGAGCAGGGTGGTGGAGCTAAAGATAATGACCCTGAGGTTTGCTCTGTGACTAATAAAAATATCTCACAGTCTCTGATCAGTTAGCTCAAGATAAACCCAACATGGTATAAGAAAAACAATAATCTCCTGAACCTGCTACTTGAAGAATCCATGAGGAAACTCTAAATTCCCTGACAAGGACCCTCCCTCTCAGAGTGAGAACAACAATAACCACCCCAAACTTCTTTCCCTGCTGGTGGGGAGTTTGAGCATCAACTAGCCTCCTATTTCCCAGAAGTCTTTCTTCTTCATGTCTCCCTTAGTCATCCTAGTATGAATCAGCCCACTGTCCAGGTTTAGCTTCCTTGACCCTTGTTGCCAATGGTCCTACTAGACACAAATGACTCTATGGAAACCCTCCTGCTATTAATTGAGGAGAAAGGGCTAATTCTTTCAGAGGCTCCTGGAAGGTGCCCAAATCCACCTGAGACTCCAGTGAACTTGTTTCCATTATTCTCACTGACTTCCCTTCCTTTTGTGATCATCTCTCCTCTATAAAGTGAGTTTGCTTTACTGTTTTATTGTGAACTCTGTGCTTCCCATTTGATATTTTGAACCCCCCCAAAGTCTGTTACAATATAGGTATATACTGAGACAATGCCCCGCTTTTTAAATTATTTATAAATATATAACATTTTATGGTTTTTAAAGGTCTTTCTTCACAACAAACCTCCAGGCATAAATAGTACATTTGTTATTATCTCCATTCTGTAGATAAGGAAATAGGTTTCCAGGGATGAAATTATTTGTCTAAGGTCAAGGACTGAGCAATGATTTTATTTAAAAGATTTAGAACTTGGGATTATTTAGTCTACCCCCATCCTACTTTATAGCTGAGGAAACTGAAGCTCAAAGGAATTAAATAATTTCCTGAAGATCATATTAATGGATACTTGACTTAGTCAAGGTGTCGTATGGTTAGTATTCTTTCCATTATACCACACTATCAGGTTGTGGTTCCCTGAACAGAACCCAGACATCTAGTTTACGGTTTGTCTCTGATATGAACGATTAATAATTGCCTTAATTAATTAATAACTAATAAATATACATAGTTTTAAATTTAATGCATTACTAATATTTTCTCCACTACTTTTTAAAGGCTAGACAATAAGCAAAATAAGAAACTAAGCCCTGATTAATAACATTTGATGATTTCTGGGGTATTAGTGCTCATACTGAAAAATTAGCAATCAGTTTGTATAGACATTTCAAGCTGGCTCTAGCACATTCCTAGGTATATATCAGTCAATAATCCAGATATATGATTTTAGAAATATAGGATCAATCAATCAAATTAATCAAGTGGCAAAACAGAAGATTGATAGAGTCTGGGCCTGGAATCAGGAAGACTCATCTTTCTGAGTTTAAATCTGGCCCCTGGTACTTACTAGCTATGTTACCCTGGGAAATTCTCTTAACACTGCATGTTTTCTCTCTCTCTCTCTCTTTCTCTCTCTCTTACTGTCATTCTCTCTCTCTCTTTCTCTCTTCTTCTTCTCTCTCTTTCTCTTTCTTCCTCTCTCTACCTCTTTTCTTTTTATTTCTTTTTAAACATAGCTTTTTCTTTTTTCCAAATACATGTAAAGATAGTTTACAACATTCATCTTTGCATTCACTTTGTGTTCCAAATTTTTCTCCCCTTCTTCCCCTCAAATTTTCCCCCTATATGGCAAGCAATCTAATATAGATTAAACATGTACAATTCTTCTGAATATATTTCTATATTAATTATGCTGTGCAAGAAAAATCAGATCAAAAAGGAAAAGAAAAATGAGAAAGAAAACAAATAAACAATAGCAGCAACAACAAAACGGTGAAAATACTATACTTTGAAATCCATATTCAGTCTCTATAGTTCTCTTTCTGGATGCAAATGGTTCTTTTTATCCCAAGTCTATTGGAATTGCCTTATAGCACCTCATTATTGAAAAAATCCAAGTCTATTGCAATTAATCATGATATAATCTTGTTGTTGTTATGTACAATATTCTTTTGATTCTACTTACTTCACTTAGCATCAGTTCACGTAAGTCTTTCCAGGCTTTTCTGAAATCAATCTGCTTGTTATTTCTTATAGAACAATAATATTCCATTACATTCATATACCATAATTTATTCAGCCATTCCCCAATTATGAGTATTTACTCAATTTACAATTCCTTGATTCTACAAAAAGAGCTGCTATAAACATTTTTGCACATGTGGGTCCTTTTCTCTTCTTAAAGATCTCTTTGGGATACAGGCCCAATAGAGATACTGCTGGATCAAAAGGTATGCACAATTTTATAGTTCTTTGGGTATAGTTCCAATTTGCTTTCCAGAATGGTTGGGTCATTTCATAAATTCATCAACAATGCATTAATGTCCAAGTTTTCCCATATCTCCTCCAACATTTATAAGCTGAACCCATCCTGGGAAGAATCCTTCCAAGTTCTCCTGACCTCAGATATTGCTTTGAGGACCCAGGAATGTGGTTGGACTCATCACACTGGAGTCAAAGGACCTGTGGATGCTCCATAAGAATGGACTATAGAACCTAATCCTACAGAGGAATTGAAAGTACATTTAAAAACAAAGACTCATTAACCTCGGAAGCAACTGATGCACTGTGTATATGCAGATTTCTTTTGACTTCTCTGATTTGGGGTATCGTGTTGGGATTGTTCTATATGTTTTGGACAAAATATTCTGCCAGAACTATCTTATTACATCTCAATGGTAAGACAGTCCTCTCAGAATCATGGAGCCAAAACCAAAGCTTTTGTCTTTTCCTGTCATCTTAGCCATTCTGAAGATGTGAGATGGTACCTCAGAGTTATTTTACTTTGCATTTTTCTTATTAATAGTGATGTAGAACATTTTTTCATATGACTTTATATAGTTTTAATTTCTTTATCTGAAAATTGTCTGTCAATATTTTTTGACCGTTTATCAATTGAATGGTTTGTGTTCTTATAAATTTGACTCAGTTCTATACACAATTTAGAAATAAGGCCTTTATTAGAAATATTGGCTATAAGAGTTGTTTTCCAGCTTTCTGCTTCCCTCTGCTGCATTGATTTTGTTTGTATTACCCCCTTTTAATTTAATGTAACCAAAATTATCCATTTTGCATTTCATAATATTCTCTAGTTCTTGTGCTCTCCTAATTTGCTTATATTATCATCCTTTATATCTAAATCATGAACACATTTCATCAGGTTTCGCTTTTTTGGCTGTTCACTGAAGTGTCTCTGGTTTTGTATGGTTAGAAAGTAAGGCAGCATTAATATTTTTAGGGTATATTTGTAAAAAATGCCAGTGAAACCAAATCCAAGAAAGCTTTTGAATACCTTTAAACATAAGCCTATGATACTGTATTGGAATTTCACAACTCTACATTTGTTTTCTTGTTTAACTATGACTTAGATAAAAGGATTCTAGTGATTCTAGTGATTCTAGGCTTGGTCCTGTTCTTTTGGACTCATTTTGGGGAAGGCATTTGGAGAAGTGGGATTCCTTATTCTTGGTTATTAGGTAGAAGCTATCAGGGAGAATTGGGACTTTAGTTTGGTATCCTCACCTCTGCAAATATAAAATCTGTTCAGTAGGTGGAAGCAGATAGATGAAATGACTTTTTGAAGTTCCTAAGATGACATGATAGATATCCATGTGTTTTTTCTTTTTCTTTTTTTAAAAAATAATTTTCAAATTTATTTTTAAAATATATGCAAAGAGTTGTTAACAATTACCCTTGCAAAACCTTGTGTTCCAAATTTTTCTCCCTTCCTTCCCCAACCCTAGACAGTACAATATAGATTAAATATATATAATTCTTCTAAACATATTTCCACATTTATAATGCTTCACAAGAAAGAGCAGATCAAAAAGGAAAAAAAATGAGAAAAAATCAAACACACACACAAAATAAACCAACAAAAAGTGGATATATTATATTGTGATCCACATTCAGTCCCCATAATTCTCTGTCTGGTTGAAAATGGCTCTCTCCATCATAAGTCTATTAAAATTGTCCTGAGTCACCTCATTGTTGAAAAGAGACAAGTCTGTCAGAGTTGATTATTACATAAACTTGTTGCTGTGTACAATGCTCTTTTGGTTCTAGTAGCCTTTACTTAGCACCAGTTCATATAAGTCTCTACAGGCCTTTCTGAAATCATCCTGCTGATCATCTTTCTTTCTTTCTTTAAATAATAGCTTTTTATTTCCAAAATACCTGAAAAGATACTTTTCAACATTCACCCTTGCAAAACCTTGTGTTTCAAATTTTTCTCCCTCCCTTCCCCCACCCTCTCCCCTAGACATCAAGTAATTGAATATATGTTAAACTCCACATGCTTTTTTCAAAACTACATATCCTTGTGTTAGGAAGGAAATAGTAGTGTCCTTAGTAGGGAACTTAACAATGTTCTTATTGACTGATAATCACTCTATCCAGTTATTTCTTCAGTCCCTTTTTTTCTTTTCTCAATTTTTCCAAAATATCATCCCTTTACAATTTCATCAAATAATCTGCCCTGATACTTTTTACCATCATAGGATCATAAATTTAGAACTGGAACAAACTTTAGTAGAGTTCGATAGCTTCATTTTACAGATGAGGAAACTGAATGTTTAAGGTCATTGAGTTAATAAGTGTCTGAGATGGGATTCTAATCAATTCCTTCCAGATCCCAGGTCCAAATCCTGTTCACTGTTGAGAAATTGAGGTGAGGAATTCCCTTAACTTTTCTCTTCCAGTCCTCAAAAAATTTTCACTTTCTCCTTCTTCCCTGCTTGATCTTGTAGCTTTTCTAAGATATTAATCCCCATTCCCTTTTGATCTTCCCTAAGAAGTTGCTCCAACTGTATCATTATTTTTATTTCTTCTGATAAGCCCATTTCCATTTGCCTACAATAAAGCTCATATCTCTCTAATCATAAGAACCTTTTTTGAACCTTCTACTCCATCTATGTATTATTTTAGTGCCCTGTTCTCTCTTAGGACCAAACTACTTGAAAAATTGTCTACACTTTATGCCCCTATTTCTCTGTCTTCTCTCTTAATGTCTTGTGTCTAATTTCTGTCCCCACCATGCCCCTGAAATGAGTTTCTCAAGGTTTGCTAATGACCTTGCTAATTACCACAGTGACAATTTTTTCCATCCCTGACCTTGGAATATTTAGCACACTCTCAAGTATCCAAACTCATTGCACATGGCGTTGCTATGTTTGGAGGCATCTGGACTTCAGTCCTCATATGGCAGGATCTTGAAGCCCTCTACCATCCTAGTTGTAATCTTACATTCTAGGTATGAGTACCTTCTAACTATGATTCCTTGATCATTTATGATCAATCTGCTGTTTGTGTGTAGGTAACAATTGTACATGTTACTGAAGACAAATCAATTATTCAAGATATCATTCCTGTCTTCATGAGGATCATAATTTAGTAGAAGGATATGGCATATTCAAATGACTGTAACATAATATTTTATAAGTGTATGAGGAAAACATAAGCAAAATGCTATGGTATGTCCAAGGGAAAAGTCATTACCAATTAGTTGCACTGCAGTGCATAGAGAGCTGGAACTGAAATAAGTAACACCTGAGTTCAAATCTGGCCTCAGATATTACCTGTGTGATCTGTGATCCATGTGAGCAAGTCACTTAATCTCTGCCTCTCTCATTTTCCTTGTCTTTAAAATAGGATAATGATAACATGTACCTTCAAGTTTTCAAGGGTTGTTGTAAGCATAAAATGAGATAATTGCAAATTTCTTTATTTTAAAAAAACTCATTAGTTTTCAACATCTATTTTTATAATATTTTGATTTCCATTTTCTCCTTCCCTTCCTTCCCTGCCCCCTCCCCCAGATGGCAATTAATTTGACATAGATTATTTATGTACAATCATACTAAACATTTTGCAAAGTACTATGTAATCCTTGTAAGAAAAAACACTATATAAAGACTGGCTATTATTATACTTATTTTGTTCATTATCATTGTTGTTTATTTATTATTGCTGTTGTTTAAGTTTGACTTAAATGTATGAGTAAGAATTCAAAAGGGAAAACAGAGAGAGACAGAGACAGAGAGACACACATAGAGAAACAGAGATACAGAGAAAAAGAGAGAGGGAGAGGGGGAGAGAGGGAGAGAGAAAGAGAGAGAGAGAGACAGAGAGAGAGAGAGAGAGACAGAGAGAGAGAGAGACAGAGAGAGAGAGAGAGAGAGAGAGAGGAGAGAGAGAGAGAGAGGAGAAAGGAAAGAGAAAAGAAGGAGAAGGAAAAGAAGGAGAAGCATTTCATAGATCAGAAATAACATTAGCAAGGGAATGGAGGAGGAAACTTTGAAGACATGAACATAAGTTTTTCAGTTTTAATATATCATAAAGTATGTAGAAGGGAGTGCTATAAGATAAGAGAAAGATGGGGTGGCACTGATAATGAAGCCTTTTGAATTCTACATCAATTGTTCTGAATTTTACCCATTATGCGACAAAGAGAAATTGTGGGATTTTTGAGCAAAGAAATGAGATGGTCACACCTTTGTGTCCAATCCCTGGATTGGACAAGGAGCAAGTGGAAAAGTAAGAGAAACAGGAGAATGTCAAATCTCTGATAAGATTATGAGAGAGTGTCTGTAAAAACACTGCAGTATCCAAGTGTTGATATATGACTATTATTGCTGATCAAACATACATGATAGAAGTAAGAATGCGGTCAGGCAGGAGAAAGACAATGACCATAAGACTTATTTTTTTAATCTGAATAGTATTCTTTTAATTTTTTTTTGGGGGGGGGACTGGAAAAACCGTGTTGGGTCAAACCTACAAAGCCTTTTGAGGTTTCTTTGTTAGATTTCTCATTTACATTTTAATGAATTTTGGGGAATGGGATCTCAATTAAGGAATTAAGGAATAAAAAGGACTTTCTAACTCTGAGTCAGATTGAATCTTGAAATAGGAAATTGAGGTAAGGGGATTAATCGCTTGAGCAAGACATTAAGGTTTAAAACAGATATAATATCTATGAGATTTACTTAGTTGACTAACTGTTCTTTGTTTCAAAAGAGATTAGCCCTTGTGAATGGGGACTCTCTTTTTGGAGAGGTGAAACTCTCTACTAGTCAGATCTCTAAGAACAGATCTTTGTATGTGGAATAGAATTATTGTTTTTTCAGTCATGTCCTACTCTTCATGGCCCCATTTTGGGGTTTTCTTGGAAAAGATGCTGGAATGGTTTGCTATTTCCTTTTATGGCTCATTTTACACTTGAGAAAACTGTGGCAAACAGGCTTGGAGGACTTGCCCAGGGTCTCACAGCTAAGGAATGAGTCTTCCTGACTCCAGGCCCAGCACTCTATCCACTATAGTGTCACTTAACTGCCCCACAGAAAAGAATACCTAAAGGTTTTTCCTTCACTCTAAAACTAGGTATATAAAGGGCCTGATTCCCTAAAAGACCTTGAGTTTAATCCCTGGAGATGTAAGTTTTAAGATGGATGAGAAAGCAGTGGCCTCTCTCTTCTTAGAGTTGGAGATTAGATAAAACTAGAAGCTGGAAGAAGAGAAAATAATATCTATGACCTTATAACCAGGAGAGCCATGACTGAGAGAGACAATAAAGCCAGAATTTTTTGTGTTCACATGAGACCAAAAAGGAAAAATGCCTTGTAGAACTAAAATTACTATTTCCATCTAAGTGTAGAAACTACATGCTGGGCGGAAGTCACTATATACCCCATGGGATGAACATTATATGAGCATCGTAAGATATGGGTGAAGTGGGTTGCTCCTCTACATGTACTGTGGCTACATATATTTCATTCATTCTTTCTAATGATATATGAGTTTATGAGAAAGTTATACTGGGTTTATGGGGAAAAAGATCCATTGTTTTCTTGCTATGATATTTACTAAATGCTTTTTTTGTCTCCTAGTTGGTTGGAAAAACAAATACATTAGTGGGAGCTTTTGTTTTTTGAATGGATGAGTATCCATAATGCTTTGAACCTAAACTTTCTGGGAGAATTTCTTTGGATGAGAAAATATTTGTTAAGTGGTAGTTGTGGGGCACATATTCTTATGTTCTACCTTATGTGATGGGTAGTAGATATGGTTTATTTGGCCTCAGGGAGTAGGAGTAGGAGCAATGGGTGACAATTGCAGAGAGGCAAATTTTGCTTTAATATGCAGAAAAAAAATCCTATTGCTCTATTGTTAGTGAAATGGCTTGCTCTAGAGGTAATAGCTTCCTTTCACTGAGTCTTGAAGTGGAGGATGAAGGACCTTTTGGGGATATTTATAATTGAGATTTCTGCTCATGATGGAGTTGGAATAGTTGCTCTTTGAAGTCTCTTCCAACCAGAGGCTCTATAGGGAATAGCTTTTCTTTTTAGACAGAAAGCTGACTATCTTTGCATTTTTCTTTTGCATTTGCATTTGAGTTGGAGAAAGTCATTTTCAGCACTAAGAAAGGCCCTTAAGTATGAAACTAGCAGTAAATTTTGAAGAGCTTTATGAAATATTCCTTGCATCACTCTGTATTTTGAGTGATTGTGATTTCCATTTGTATATACGAAGTGTCACATTTAACTATTTTGAAACTTTACTTTTCCTTTATTGGCATTTCAGAAGAGAAAGGACAATGCTAATGTCTTCCTGGAACTTCAGAATACTGTTACTTGATTTTGGGACAAAGACAATGCATTCAAAATATACTTTAGTGTTTATTTGTTTTAAAACTTTTCTTTTATCGTTTTTTTTTCTTGGCAGAGAGAGTGAAAGGAAGACTTTCCATGGTTCTTATGAGATAGACTTCTTTTTTTTTTCTTTTTTAATAGCTTTTTATTTACAAGTTATATGCATGGGCAATTTTACAGCATTGACAATTGCCAAACCTTTTGTTCCAATTTTTCCCCTCCTTCCCCCCATCCCCTCTCCCCGATGGCAGGTTGACCAATACATGTTAAATATGTTAAAGTATAAATTAAATACAATAAAAGTATACATGTCCTAACAGTTATTTTGCTGTACAAAAAGTCAAACTTTGAAATAGTGTACTATTAGCCTGTGAAGGAAATCAAAAATGCAAGTGGACAAAAATAGAGGGATTAGGAATTCTATGTAATGGTTCACAGTCATCTCCCAGAGTTCTTTCGCTGGGTGTAGCTGGTTCAATTCATTACTGCTCTATTGAAACTGATTTGGTTCATCTCATTGCTGAAAGTGGACATGTCCATCAGAATAATATTGTTGTTGAAGTATATAATGGAGATAGAGACTTCGAAAGGCAGTGAATAATATTTTTTTAGTTGCTCAAAAACAATAAAATTCTTTTTTTTCCCTTGAGGCAATTGGGGTTAAGTGACTTGCTCAGGGTCACACAGATAGGCAGTGTTAAGTGTTTGAGGTCAAGTTTGAACTCAGATCCTCCTGACTTCAGGGCTGGTGCTCAATCCCACTGCGCCACCTAGCTGCCCGAGTCAACAAGTGATTATAAGAAATTGTAAACAAACAAAAAAAAATGTGTTCAATCTTGGCTTGTGGCATTTATGTGTCTGACTCATATGGGTTTCAGTTACTATAAAAATCAAAGTCATAAAATGTCAGCCAGAGTTGGATATAGCTTTTGATTAAAAAATTAATGAAAGATAAGTGCTGACAGATGGTTTCTAGAAGGCCCGTGTATCCTTGGAATGGAGCAGGTAAGAACTAAATCATCTCAGGACAAATGGACTTGGTCTTTGGGGCTGAATTTTCACTTTATATGAGATTGAAAGCTGAGTTCTTGAGATTAAGGAGTTGAGATATTTTTTCTCCTACCTTTGAAATTTTATGTTTTTGTGAAATTAAGATTATACTCCCATCATTCTTTTCTCCATTTTCTCTCTTCTCAGAAATAGTAAGACTGAGAAACGAGGGAAATAATTTGGTTTTGACACCATCTCTTAGTTGGATAATAGAAAGTTTTGCCTCCATTCCTAATATCATAGCTCCATTCTCATGATGATGAAATTTAATGTACTTTTTTCTCTCTATTGATACTTTTTGAGGGTCTTCTTTCTTATTGTGTTGCCACTTAATATGACATTTAGCTACTTTGATAAAATGCATCCCTGCTTATGAGAGGGTGGGACTGGAGAATTGAATTTGAGTAGCATTTTTTTTAACATAGGCTTTTTGGAAGCAATATTTCCTCCTATTATCTTCCCATACACTTTTTGTTGTATAACCTGGAGGAGTGATTCTCATGGTGAGAGTTTAAAGTACAATGTCAGGTTAATATGGAGAAACCTATGCAGCTTTTTAAAGTACTCATTACAAATCACAAGAATCGTATGAGCAGCAACCTACTTCATCTCTGTTCAAGGACACCTTTGACCAGTTATATGCTTACTTTGCCTACATTTTCCTCTGATTATCTCCAGGGAAGTTGTAGTGCTCCTTGGATTTATAAGTATTTACTAACCACAAAGAAGATGCTTGATTCCACCTTGTCAGGTGGGCAGTGAGGTTTCAGGCTGTCATTTCCAGTGAAGGTAATCTCAAAGACAATGTCACTAGGCCCTGAGGCTGATAACAGTAGCCCTCTTTGTACCATAGTTTTGCCTCTGACAAAAAGCTCAGTCTGAGGGTAACATGAAAGTTTAAAGAGCTAACTCAGTCATAAGTTGCCTTAAGAAAAGCATATAGTCCAAATTATTGTGCAAAATAGTTCCATTATATGTGTGATGGTCAGACCACTTAAGAGACTCATATTCAGTGCTGGAAACCCAATTTTAGGAAGAACATTGACAGATTGGATTATATCCACTGGAGAGTGATTAGGATGAAACAAAGTAGGGGGTTCAGTTAAAGGAAATGGGAATATTAAGAAGAGATCAGGAGGAGAGTGAAAGGGTGTTAAAGAACATGTTTTTTAAATATTTGGAGGGCTGTTTTACAGAGAAGGAATAGACTTCTGCTTTCTTTATAACAGAGGGCAGAACTAAAGTTAAAGGGTAGAAGTTACAAGGAACATTTTAGTCCAATACTGTATAAAACATAAAATTCCTGACACTTAGAGCTCTCCAGGAATGGAATGGCTACCCTGTAAGACAGCAAGCACCTCAGACCCTGGAAGTATTAGGGCAGAGGGTGGATTTGTAAGGGATAGTATACCAAAAATTTTGGCGAGGGGTGGGAAATTATATTAGGTTATTTCTAATCCCATCTGCCAGTATGAAACATTGAAGAGCACTAATTCTGGTGTTATAGGATCTGGCTTCAAATCCTGCCTTTGATGTATATTACCTAAGCAAAACAAGGTGTTACTTAATTCCCCTGGACCTCAGTTTCCTTATCTGTATGATGATAAGTTGAGACTAGTTGCCCTTTTAGATTCCTTTCATCTCTAGTGTTGTGGTCCTAAGTTCCAAGATTCTATGATTTCTTCAATACTAATTCAAAAGCTATTTGATCTATGGCTCATTTGGGAGGTCAACTAATTAGATCAGTTCCCTGCCTCCGGGGTACAAAGGCCATTATCAGGATATTTTTTGTTTCTTGCTGGCAGGACTTTTGTTTGCTGCTTGAGAAAATCATTAGCCAGCCTGGTTCTTGGGACTCTTCTTTCTATGACAGCCTAAGGTATAAATGAGCCTTCACTCAGATTTATTTTATTTCCCTAATCTCTAATTCTTTCTTATTTTGAATTTTAATATTTAATTTTCCCAATTACATATAGAAACCATTTTTAACAATTTTTTTTTGGAGGCAATCAGATTAAGTGACTTCCCCAGGTCATATAGCTAATAAGTGTCTGAGGATAGATTTGAACTTAGGTGCTCCTGACTTCAGGACTGATACTCCATCTATTCTAACCCCTAGCTGCCTTAACAATTTTTAACCTTAGCTTTTTAAAATTATAATTTTGAGTTATATTCTCATTTCCCCTCCACTCCCCCATCATTGAGAAGCAAAGCAATTTGATAAAGGTTATACATGTGTAGTCATGTAAAACATATTTCCATATTAATCATGTGAAAGAAAATAGAAAAATCCCTAAGAAAAATAAAGTAAAAAAATTATATGCTTCAATCTGCATTTAGATTTAGTTCAATCTGCATTCAGTTTTTTCTCTGGAGATACATAGCATTTTTCATCATAGATCCTTCAAAATTGTCTTGGATCTTTGTATTTCTGAAAATACTTAAATCATTCACAGTTGATCATCATTACAGCTGTTGCTATTACACTATATAATGTCCTCTCGGTTCAGCTTACTTCACTTAGCCTCAGTTAAAGTAAGTCTTTCCAGATTTTCTGAAACGATTCTGCTTGTCATTTCTCATAGCACAATAATACTCTACCACAATCATAAACTACAGCTTTACCACCCATTATTTCCCAAACACTCAACTTTAGCTGGGTTTATTTCTGTTATATATGTTCAACTTCCCCCTGCCTCACTCAGTTCCTTGTCTCTACATTCACCATTCAACTTGTCTCAAATCCAAACTTTAGTCTGAGGATGTGATAATCATCACAATAACTATAACTATACAGTAAGATTTGTTTTAGAAACACTTTGAGATTAACAGAATACTTTCATGACAACAATCATGTAAGAGAGATAAGGCAATGTTCTCTTTCCCCATTTTATAGAGCACAAATTTAGAGCCAGAAAGAACCTTAGAGGTTATCTAGTAGAGAGGTATCAAGCAGATGGTCTGTAGGCTGCATGTGGCCCACAGTAGTCTCGAGTGTGGCCCAAACAAGATGGAAAAAGTAATTGGGAAATATTTAGCAAAAGAAATAAAACTACAATTAAATAGGTCATATTACATTATAAAGCTAAGTCCACATGTGGCTCATAGGGTTCCTCATGTAAAATTTAAAAGTCTTAATTACTATTTGATAGTGATATCATTCACTAGTTGATTCCCTTATAATGGAATTTTCTTGGATTAGATTTAGAGTTAGGACAGCTTGGTGGTGCAGCAGATAGAGTGCTGGACTTGGAATCAGGAAGACTTGAATTCAAATATGGTCTCAGACACTTATTAACTGTGTGATCCTATTGTTGATATTATTGTTGAGTTGTTTCAGTTGATTCTGTGATTTCATTTGGCTTTTCTTGGCAAAATTGTTGTTGAGTTGTTTCAGTGACCTTTTCTTGGCAAAGATACTCCTCCTCCAGCTCATTTTAAGGATGAAGAACTGAGGTAGAGAGGTTAAGTCACTTGCTTAGGGCCACAAAGCTAGTCAGTGTCTAAGGCCAGATTTGAATTAGGGGAGATGAGTTCTTCTATCCACTGTACTACCAGTACTACCTAACCACTTAACTCTGCTTCAGTTCCTTTTCTGTAATAAAATGAACTGGAGAAGGGGAATGGAACACTACTCCAGTATCTTTGTCAAGAAAACCCCAGGGGCAGCTAGGTGGTGCAGTGACAGAGCACTAGCCCTGAAGTCAGAGGACCTGAGTTCAAATATGACCTCAGACACTTAACACTTCCTATCTGTGTGACCCTGAGCCTCAGCTAAAAAAAAAAAACCCAAAAACCCAAAAAACAAAAATAACAAAACCAATAAGGTCAGGACCTTGACAGAAACAATTCAATTTGGAGTCAAGAATGTTTGGGGTTGAGTTCTGCATCTGACATTCAATAGTGGGAATATTACTTAACCTCTCCAATCCTTATTTTCCCTATCTATAAATTCCAGATAATAAGACCCACAGTATTTTCTTCTTAGGGTTGTAATGAGGATCAGATTAGACGATGTATTTAGGATGCTACAAATTTCAAAGGACAGCCAATGTATCTCTGTAGAGTTCAAAATTTGAACAGCTTAGCATGGCATTCAAACTTGTGAGATATCCTGCATAAACATTGATAACCATTATTGTCCTAATAACCATCATTGTTTTTATTATTATTAATCCATAGTTTTTACATGAGGAAATTGAAGACCAGGTATAAAGTCATGGGCCCTAAGTCACAGAGGTAATAGGTGGAAGAACTAAAATCGTAACCCAGGTCCGTTA
This sequence comes from Antechinus flavipes, assembly GCF_016432865.1. Taxonomy (NCBI): domain Eukaryota; kingdom Metazoa; phylum Chordata; class Mammalia; order Dasyuromorphia; family Dasyuridae; genus Antechinus; species Antechinus flavipes. Next base: position 303,004,524 of record NC_067398.1, on the reverse strand, counting down.
ACCCCAGATCCAGCACTTTTCTCCGATATATCCCATTAGATGAGGACGACAATCTCACAGAGGATAAATTAACTTGACCATAACACGTGACAAAGCCACAGTCTCTAAGTTTCAACTTCAGTTCTAGTGTTTGTTTGTTTGTTTTTTTCCTCTCCAACAATTCCTTCTCAAACTTATTCTGATTTGGGGTCCGTTTTCTCCATTCTGCTCCAAATGCCTCCCCCACAGAACAGGCAGCTGAGATCTCTTGCTGGTATTCTTTGTATCCTGTAGGGGGCACTATTTTTCTATTTATTTCTTCTCCCAGGAACTTCGGAGGAGTCTAACCAGCCACCTCTTATTCCCCGGGCCGGAGTAATTGTCAGGCTCTTTGCAAAAACAAAATGCTGTCTAAATGAACAATAATAATAGTAATAAGCAGGCACAATAACAATGATGATAGTAGGAGTAAAGATGATAAAACCAATAGGCATTTTTTAAACTGCAAATCTTTCCTCTCCTTAGCCAAGAGCGTCTCTTTTAAGGCTGTAACTGCGTCAGTAAAAGCTGCAAAAGGTCCTTTTCATTCCTGGAGGCTCAGAGTGATTCAGACAGGGCCTGGAAAGCAGAGCTCTGAACACTGGTCTGGGGTTCTTCCCAGGCATTTGGACATATTTGCTCCGACCCATCGCCATTATTTGACAGCATGTTTGGCTATAGTTATAGTTCAAGGGAGCATCAGAGAAAAGCAAATATCAGGGTTTTCGTGGAATTGAGGACTGAAGAAGAAATAGCAAATCTCAACAAAAGGAGAACTGAAGGATGAGTTCACTGTGTCCATAGGCTGTTTGGGTTTCCTTAGATTGTAAGTTAGTAGGATAGACTCCCTAAAGTAGATTTGGGCCTTCTTAGGAGATAATTAGCTATTTTGATGAGCTAATCCAAGTTAGTAAGCTAAACCTATCCTTCCCTCTTTGATGTTTTGTTGTTGAGATGTTCCAGTCAGTCTCTTTGTGATCCCATTTGAAGTTTTCTTGGTAAAGATCCTGGAATGATTTTCTATTTCTTTCTCTAGCTCATTTTACAGATGAGGAAACTGAGGCAAACAGGGTTGATTCTCCCAGGATCACATAACTAGGAAGTGTTAGAGGCCAGATTTGAACTCAAGAAAATGAGTTTTCCTGGTTCCAAGGCCAGCGTTCTACCCATGGTACCACCTAGTTGCCCCATCCTTTTTGGTTTCTTTATTTCCATAAAAAGTAGCACATTCTTCTAGCCACCATGTTGGAGTTATTCTGGATTCTTCACTCTCTTTCACTCAGCATATCCTATTGGTCACACATCTTAATGATTCTTTTTATAAAACATCTCTCAGCACCTGTCCCATTCTTTCTACTTATAGTTCTTGTTCAGGCTTTCATAATCACTAAACCAGGTTGTTACAATAGTTTCTCAGCTGGTCTCTTTGTTTTCTAAATCTCCCAAACCATCCTCTGTACAACTTTCAGACTAACATTCCTAAAGCACAGGTTTGATAATATTACACCTTTGCTCAAAAAGCTTCATTGACTCCCAAATATTTTGAAGATCAATATTAGCATTTTGGTTTGGCATTTCAAATGCTATGTCTCCAGATTGAGTAAACACTATTCCCTATCATGCTTGCTCTACATTCCTGCTTGGTTTTTCCAATACGTGACATCCCATCACATGTCTCTGTATCATTGCACAGGTTCTCTGTCCCCCATGACTGAATGCTCTCCTCATTTTTGAAATCTCTTGGCACCTTCAAAGCACAGTTGAAGAGCTCCCTCCTTCAAGAGAGCTTCCTTGATTGCCCGAGTTGCCAGCACCCACTTCTAAGATTATTTTGTATTTTACTTTGTATATATCCCGCATTTACTTCTATGTAAGTGAGTATCTTCCTAAGTAGAATGTAAGCTCTTGAAAAGCAGGAGTTGTTTTGCTATCCTATTTGCATTTCTGAAGCTTAGCTAAATATGTGCTTAAATAAAGCTTTTTGATTGAGTAAAATGTAGGGTAAAGAACACTGAACTCAGAGATCTGAGGGGGGTAGTTTTAGCTCTTTCAAGAAATGAAACATACACACTCACACACATTTCCACTCTCTGGGCCTCAGACTTCTTACAGATGAGAGAATTAGACCAAATCTCTAAGCTCCCTTTGCCCTGAGAACCCATAGTATGATTGCTTCACTGTTTTAGTTCCCATGAATTTGTTCCTTCTTTGAATTCTGTTTGCAATACTTATCAGTACTATAGAATTTAAATTCTTATATTTGATTCTCTAACATTATTTTCCAACAGAAGATAAATTCTTTTGATTAGATACATTATCATTATTTCACTGATATTCCCCTCCTATGGACTAGGCTAGACACATAGAAAGTGCTTGGCAATTTATTGGTTGGTATAGGGGAATCATGGTGTCTCTGACGCTTCTTCCTGGTGATAGCTTTCCAGAACCACAGTATTTTACTGGGTTCTCATACTAATACAACAAACATTGTTGGGCCTTGTGTCAGCCAAACTTGAATTCAGATCCAGCCTTAGATGCTTACTAGTTGTGTGACTGTACAAATCACTTAACTTTACAGTGGTTTCCTCAACTGCAAAATGGGGTTAATAATAGCACCTATTTCCCAGGGTTGTTGTGATGATCCAATGATATAATATTTTTAAGGGGTTAACACAGTACCAGGCTTATAATAGAGGCTTAATAAATGCTTGTTTCCTTTCTTCCATTTTAGAGATAAAGAAACTGAAGTGTCAAGAATGACTTAACTTTGGTCATATATTACAATTAGTGGCAAAACCATAACTTGATCTTTCTGTGATCTATTTAATCACACAAAACTAGTTTACTGATTAACTTAGTGAGTTTATCATTTTCATCCTGTCCATGAGGTTCAGATATTAAGTTAGCGAAGCTTGCTTTTGGTATTCTCTGCCTTCAAATTCTCTTTCTAGTGTAGTGTAAAGTTCATGAGGTCTGCACTTGGAGGACCTGAAGGTTGAAAATTAGTGCCACCATTTACTGTCTATATGACCCTGAGCAAACCATTAGCTCTTTTTAGTTTTAATTCTTTCTTCTACAAAATGAAGGTTTTAGACTATATGATCCCTAAAGTCCAAGCCAGCTCCAGATAAATGATACTCTCCTCTTTGTTCTATGTTGGCATTTTTTTCAGGACCACATAATTTGAATCTAATCATTTCTGATTGTTGCTCTATGCAACATGATACATTGTATGTATAACTTTTCACAAAGGATGACTGTACTAATGCAAGGTCTTGTTTCTACATTTTGAATCTGACTTCACTAGCAAGGAAAACTTTTCTGATTGATATTTCCCACTTGTATCTTTCTGCCACTATCCTTTTTATGTTGTTGTTCAATTCTTTCAGTTGTGTTTAATTTTTCAGACCCCATTAAGGGTTTTCTTGGCAAAGATACTGAAATAATTTGCCATTTCCTCCCCCAACTCATTTTACAGATGAGGAAACTGAGGCAAATGGGGTGAAGTGACTTGTTCAAGGTCACACAGTTAGTGAATGTCCGAAGTTGGATTTGAAATTAAGTCTTCCTGACTATAAGTCTGACATGCTATCCACAACACCACCTGGCTGTCCCCCAGCACTCTTACTTCTCACCCATTTATTATCACCATCAGGGAAGGGGAGTCTTTCTGACATGGAAACAGAAGGATAGCATGGGTTGCCCACAGTCTTAAAGAAGGCATCAGCCACTCTCCCAGAGTTACAGAGAATAACAGGATGACCAGGGTCTCTTGACTAGTGTTCCTAAATTTCCATAATACTGTGACTATAGAGTTGGTAGATCATGTAATTGGATGAGGCTTTAGAGGCTATGTAATCCAACCCCTTCATGTTGTAGATTGAGATTCAGAGATGTTAAGGATTTACTCAAAGTTATGCAGGAAATAGGTGACAATATTCAACTTCCCCTCAAATCTTCTGACTCCAAATCTTGCATATTTTCCATTGTTCTAGACTGCCTTTCACATGAATGATGAGTTAATTGAGAGGAATGAGAGATATGAGGGGAGAGCTCATTCTGGCAAAACAGCACACCGTGTGTGTGTGTGTGTGTGTGTGTGTGTGTGTGTGTGTGTGTATGTGTGATGCATGGGGTGTGTGTGTGTGGGACGCATGGGATGTGTGTGTGTGGGTGCTATTCCTACGTGCATTCTATGTAGTATCTGTGTTTGTATTCCACTCCATTATATTGTACCTAGGGAAGTCCTATGCTGTATTGTGCTTCAAGCTACCACTGAACTGGTCAGTGCTTACCCTGTTGTTGTTTGCCCTTTGTTCTCCAAGAGGACCAAGACTTCAGGGATGCTATGACATACAAGTGAATTGGATTTAAGTGAGGGAGTTCTGTGCAAAGTCATCAGCCTTACTTTCCCCTCCAGGGCCATCTGGCTAGATGTAGATCAGGACAACTGGAGATGGCCCTGGGTATAGTGGGAGACCTTGGCCTTTTTAAGTCAACAGATCTGAATTTGACTGAGGTTGCATCCATTCAGTGGTTAAGGCTAGGTAATAATTGAGGCAAAGAATCTCCTCTTTCACCTAACAAACAAACAAACAAACAAACAAACAAATAAATGTTTTCTCTGTTACTCTGAGGAAAAAAACAAAAAAACTAGTGATAGCTGTGTCATTGATACAACCTTCTGAAATCTCTGTATTCCTCTGGAAAAGCAATGTGCATTCTTATTTGTCTTCTCTTTGTGAAATCAACCCATGACTCTTATTTGACTTTACATTTTTTTTCTTAAAATGACAAGGGAAAGTTAAAGAAATTTAAAATAAAGAGGGAAGTTATATCGCTGCAGAAATCTTAATTATGCTTTGTCTTGATCTTTGGCTCCCCCAAATTGCCTGACTGACCCATTTCTTCCCTATTTTATCCCTGGAATCAGCCTTTTCTAGGACTTGTAGTCTCTTTATTTTTGTTCTGTGTTCATCTATAATTTGCCTTTCCCTTTATAGAAAGAATCGTAATCCAAATTTCCTTCACATCCTTTCCAAATTCAGTCCTATCAGTGCATTTAATAGATCCCAGAGTTGGGACAGTATGTGTTAACTGTATTTATGGATACTCAGGCAGAATCCAATTACTTCTCAGATGGACTTTTAGTTTTGTGAATCTCTCTCTCTCTCCCTCCATCTCTCTCTCTTTCTCTCTCTCTCTCCCCTACCCTATCTTTCTCCTCCCTCTATCTTTCTCTGCTTCTGGAAGGAAGATCATAGTACATTTCCCTGAAACTCCTACTAATAATAATTATTACACATACATATATACATATACATACATATATATGTATGTAAACATAATGCACAAAGAGAAAAAGAGAACAAACATTTTTCTTGGATGACGAAGTATGAGCAAGAAGAATGCTTGCTGTGAAAGAAGAAGAGTTTCTAGAACATTTCTAAGAATTGCTGGCTTATTTAATCATTGATCTCCATTGCCCCTGGGACTACTTGAGGAGATAAAATTAACTAAATAGAGGTTTTCAACACAAGGACACTGTATTCCTGACCAGCACTGGAAAGCTGTAGCAGTTTCTGATGTTTGCTTTGACCTTTAAATCTTGGCTATGCTGGATTGTTTATGCTTCAGCATGTTTGTGTAAATCTTCTGGATTGAATCCAAGTCAGACCCATTTAAAATATTATTGGTATAGAATCTGAGCCATAGGGAGCCATAGCTATAGCTCAGCCACAAAAGCCACTCAAATGCATGAAGCTCAGCAGTGATGACCTGGACTTGAATTTGACCTGGAAAAGCAATTTTACAAGATGATATTGGTATGACAGAATCTTATCCTCATTGATGGTCAAGTCTTTCCTCATTCAGGACAACAGTTCAGCTAAGATGTTAAATAAATTGAACACAGAAAGAGACAAATATGTCCTGTGCCATAGGCATTCAGTAACTGTTGAATATTCAGTCTAGGAAGTTTCAGCAGTTATCAGAGAAGCAAATAAATATTAATAACAGTTACCTCATTTGATCCCCACAACAATCCCGGGAGGTAAGTACTATTATTGTTTCCATTTTACACATGAGGAAACTGAGGCAAACATAGGTGAAATGACTTGTCCAGGGTCACACAGTAAATGTTTGAGACCTAATTTAAATTAAGTTGTTCCTTACTCTATATCTAAAACTCTCTCCCTTGCCCCAACTAGCTGATTCCACCATTGGATACCCAAATCTAGAGGATGATTTGAGTCCTTTTTGGAATGGTCACACCATGCAGAATTCACTTACTATTTGTGAGGTTATAGACAGTTTTCTCTTCCTGTATGAGACTCTATTTTTTTCCTCTGCAAAATAAGAAAACTGTACCAAATGATTACTAAGATCTCTTCAAGCTATAAACTTTTGTGATGCCACCGTAAGCAGAAAACTGTAGTTTGTGTGAGGACTGGAAGTTGACAAATGATATATTACAGGATTACAGAATCACTAAATCTTCCATGTCACCTAATTTGACCTACATGTGGGCCTGAGTCCCTCTCTTCTACATAATTAAAAACATCACATTTAGCATTCCCTTGAAGAGCTCCAGACAACATTGGGGGAACCCACTATCTCCCAATGCACCCATTTTCCTTTTAAGAGCTCAAATTGGTAAAGACAATTTCCTTAAATTAAGTCTAAATCAGCCTCTTTGAAACTTTCAAACATTACTCTTGGGTCTTCCCTCTGGAGCTAAGCAGAAAAAAGTATAATCCTTTCACATGATAGTCCTTCAGATACTTGAGGCAATTTATTATAACCCTTCCAAGTCTCTTCTTCTCCAGACTACACATCTCTAGTTCCTACAAACTGATTCTTTTAGGGAATGGTATCTTTTCCTTAGGATATATTGTGTTTTGATAACATCCTTCCTAAAATGTGACTGTCAGAACTGTGCTTCTCTGCATGTGGTCTAGTATGTATCAGCATTGGCTACCATGTCACATTTTGACTCATTAAATTTACAATCCACTGAATCTCCAGAACTTTAAATTTTTTTAATACAAAAACTGTTGATCACCATAATTCCCCTCTCATACTTGTATAAAAGTTGACTTTTTTTGAGCCCAGGCATAAACTTCTGTTTGTCAGTATTAAATTTTATCTTAAATAGATTTGACTCATTATTTTAGCTTTTCAAGTTTGCTCTGTCACCCCACATGTTAAATAAGCCCTCCCACCTTTGTGTCACCTGCAAATTCGACAGATGTAACATCCACATTTTCATCCAAATACTTAGTAACATGTTGGCCATCACAAGATAAAAGACAGGTCATCTTGTTGACTCATTAATTACTCCTATTTGAGTCAGGTTATCTAGCTAGTCATTGAATTATTCTAACTTTATTATTATCTATCTTATATATCTCCATCTTATCTAGGAGATACTTTATAGCATTTAGGTATTTATCTATCATGAGATACTTTATCAAATGCCTTTTCAAATATAAGTATATGTCCATTTCTTTCACTTGATCTACTAGTCTGGTTCCCTTTTTCATGCAACCTGAGAAACTGCCGGTTTTTAAATGCATTTAATAATTTTGCCATCTATAGAAGTCAAGCTCATTAACGTATGGTTTGCAGATTATCTTTTTTTGAAAGACTACTTTAAAAAATCAGGATATTTGCTCTTCTTCTATTCTTCATGGTTTTTCCAACATCCCTGGCAGAGTCTCAGCAATCACATCTTTCATTATCCTAGGATATATAGTTTATTTGGACTTGGTGAAATGGAACTTAAGAATTTATTGCTCTGGATTGAGCATTTTTAAAGTAGATAGTATATCCAACTTGTAATTAAGTTATTGTTCAATTGTTTTTCAGTTGTGTTCAACTCTTCTTGTCCCTATTTGCTGTTTTTGTGGCAAAGATGCTGGAGTGGTTTGCCATTTTTTCTCTAGCTCATTTTACAGATGAGAAAACTGAGGCAAATTTGGGTTCAAATGCTAGTTCTCACTTAACTAATTGTAATATCATAGGAAAATCATTTAACCTTTCTGAGTGAGCCAATAGATATTTATTAAGTACTTACTTTGTGCTAAGTACTTTGCTAAGGACTGGGGATACAAAGAAAGATGTAAAATAATCAATTCTCAATGTAATTATAATATTTGTAATATCCACTTTATGGGACAGTTGTGAGGCTCAAATGAGAAAATGAATATAAAGCAGTTTCTTCCTCTGGAAAATGATTTCCTTCTTTTTAAAATTTTATTTTATTTTTCTTAATTTAATATTTTTTCGAATGATTTACAATGCCTTTAGGTAAGAAGCATTTCTCAAGACATTTCAGAGAATAAAAAACAAAAGCCAATCATAAGCATTTATTAAGTGACTATTATATGCTACTATATATATCTCACAGGAACTGTGCTAAGTTACCTACAAGGTTTAAACAGCAGTTAGCAAGAGCTAATTGACATCTCAGGAATGCCCCACCAAAATCATGAAAATGGCTATTCTACTCTTCTTGCCCAAAGGGCTCACATCTGGATCTCAGATTGCTTACTTAGGGCAGAGTTAACTACAATGGCACCAGGTCTATGACACAACTTCTTTGTTTGCAACACTCCCCACTGATATTCAATGTGTGTGTGTGTGTGTGTGTGTGTGTGTGTGTGTGTGTGTCTATGTTTGTGCGATTGTGGTTAAAGCACATGATTCCAGTCCCTCTCAATATCATTTTCTGAGATCCCTTTCAGATCTAGAACTATATAATATTTCAAAAGATTTACTATAGTACACAGGGGATTGTAAATTTAGAGCTAGGATAGACTATTGAGTCCAGGGATTATTAAATTTTTTTGTCTTCTAATTCCCTTTGGAAAAGTCTGGTGAAGCCTATAGATCCCTTCATAAAGTAGGACTTAAACAATTAAAGGGAATTACTATTCAGTCATTTTTTCAGTCAACTGATGTTCATGAGCCCATTTGGGATTTCTTTGATAAAACTCTGTATTGTCTTGCTTTGTCTTTCTCCAGCTCATTCTATAGATTAGAAAACTGAGGCACACAGGGTTAAGTGACCCTGTCCAGGACCATCTAGCTACTAAGCATCTGAGGCCAGATTTGAATTCAGGAAGATGAGTTTCCTGACTCCAGGGCTGATTCTCTTTCCACTTTGCCATTTGGCTGCCTCAATGGAAGGGGCATTTCAATTATATTTCATTTAGAGGTTAGTGAAAATAAAGACCTAAATTTTTGTCCTGTGTAACTGTGAATCTTTGAAGAATCCCTAATCTCTTTCAACTCCCTCATTTTACAATTGAAGAAATTAAAATTCAGAGAAAAATCACTTGAGTGATTTGTCCAAGATCACACAGGTGTTAAGCATCAGATCCAGGACAATGTAAAAGAAGTCCACTCCTATGGACTTGGCTGGCTCATACATAGCTTTCCTTTCCTTCTTGATTAAAGAGGCAGTGAGATGGGAATTGGGATGGGAAGGAGGTAGTATAGCAAAGTAGTTGGTAGGAAGAAAACAAAATTGAATCAGACTTGCCAGAGGAGAGCACTGAGGATGCCATGCACTCTTTCTTGTTATTTTTTCTTTTTCTGTCATGTCTGAGGGACTCATTTCCCTAAAGTACCTTTCCTTGCCTGTACTCAGCCCAGTCAGGCTTCATTTTCTTGTGGTCTTCTGCCAGATTTAGGATTTCATAGCCTGTTCCAAGCCATTGGAAATCTGGTAATAAAGGAACCCTTTCTAAACTCCAGGTGTTATGGACTGGAAACAGGGCCTGCACAGCCTTGGTTTAATTTTCTGTGGCATTAATATTAATACGAGGCCATTTGCTCTTGGTGAGGATGTGTGGGAGTTACAGATGGAGTACCCTTTTTCTCTTTAAGAAACTGACTCGTGCTCCTAGCCAGCTGGAGGGAGGTAGAACTTATGTCTTGAAATTTCTTTCCCTCTTGGTAACTTTTCACTTAGGCTCAGGGCCAGCTTCTGTCTTGGCAGAGCAGGCAGCTGCACAGTGGTGTGACTTTAGGGATGCTGGGAAATCCCTTCCCTGCCCACCTCTCTCCAAATATCTTTCCCACTGACCTGTCACATCTGAAGTTTTGCCTCTAGAGATTGTTTTTGCTCTTCTTGTTGTGGCAAAATTTTATTAAATTAAACACATAAAGAATGGCCAGGTGGGACTAGAATACTCATTCTTTCCCAGAGGTAATGCCAGGGAGGGAAAGGACCAGAAAAGCCTCCACACTTCTGATTAATTCTTCCTTCTCTATCTTCCCCCTCCCCATTATGTAGGCACTAAAAGAGATATAAAATTGTGATGAGTGTCCTTAGGCACATGGAGTTTTTATGGAGTATATAGTAGACCTGGGCTGTAGGATTTCCTTGTCAAAATGTATTTCAGTACCTTTTACAGGATAAAACAAAACCTGTTATCAGTTATTTATACCTCAGTGGGGTTTGGTTCATATAATGCTTTCCTCAGAGAAAGGAGACACAGGATAGATAGGTTTTGATGGAGATGGGACAGAGGTATGGAGTGCTATTCAGAAAGGGTAGATCTTATAGAGCCCAACTTCTTAAATTGTGGGTTGCACTTCCATATGGGGTCTTATAACTGAATGTGGGGAACATGAAATTATGATTTATTATCAGTAAATGTTTGTTTTGTATACCTATTTTATATACTTATATAAACTTGGGGGTCATGTAAAATTTTTTGGGGTGAAAAGGAATCATGAGTGGGAAAAAGTTCCAGAAGCCCTGTAATAGAGCATCTCCTCTGGAGTCAGGAGGATCTGAACTCAGATACTTACTATGTGATTCTGAGCAAGTCACATATCCTTAATTACCTTAGAGAAAATAAAAAAAGAAAGGGTAAATCTTGGATTGGGAGCACATTGGTAAATCACAGGCCGTTGTGGTAACATAAAGGCCCTCTATGTTCAAGGGAAGGAGGACTTTGAAAATGGAGAAGAAAGAAAGAAGTTAAAGGGCACCAGAAACAAACTTCATCTCCTCACTGAATTTTGCATTAAGCTCCTCTTGTCTTTTGACTATATTTCCTCCCAAACATGGAAAATATAGAAGGTGATTAAGTTGGTGCTGGATGAGGAATGCGTTTACTTTAAGCTCATTTAATCTCTGCAAAGATTAGTAGATAACCCAATAAAAGCAAGGATGTGAACTAATGAAAGAAAAAGTGGCATACTATGCACTGTGTATTATTCTGATCACTGAGAGATAATATGAATATGAGCAACCAACATAGTCCTTGTCTTCAAGCAGCTTAAACTCTTAACAGAAGAAACCAAAATAAAGGGATGTGATATCATGGGAGGAATGTTTCAGACAAGGAAGGTAGAAGGAAGGGTAATTGGAGTCAAAATGCAGCAAATTGATGAACTTTCTTGGAATGGTTGTATTAATTTGATACCTAGGAAGAGAGGAATGGTAAAGGAGGGGATGGCATTGAAATGGCCCAGAAATGTAAATTATGAAGAAATGGAATACTGCACTGGAGATATATGAAAGATAAGGAAGGAAGTAGATCCAGGAGATAGAATGTGATACTATTTGGAAAAGAACCAAAGATAAATTTCCCTCATTTCATCCTTAGTTAGGAGTCAGATATTAATAATAAAACTGACATTTACATAGCTTTCAGCATTTTAAAAGGCTTTTTAATACATTATCCAATTTGATTAGAAAGTGTTATGATGAATTAATTCCTATAGAGGAGATAGTACTTTTAATAAGTTGCTCTTCCATGGGTATCTGATTTTTTAAAAGGGGGTAAATCCAAAGGAATGTATATCTAATGGTAGAATTACAGACAAAAAGAAAGCATAGTCTAATGCAATTTTCACCCCCGATTCCTGCTTCTGTCTTTCTTCTTCCATTTTTCTCTGAAAGTTTTAATTCATTATTTATTATGATGGAATATAAATCCTTGGAGGAAAGAACTTTTTTTGTTTTTCATTAGGATTGAGTTGTATGGTATTCAATTTATGGACCCAAGATAACAAATTCTGAAGAAAGCTTAAAGAAAGAGGAGATGGCAATTGAAGTTAGGATACAGTAGGGCCATGTCAAATTCCATGCCCTATAACCATATTAGGTTTACTGAGAGCTTCATCAAATTGACCAGGAGCTCCCCTGACCTCCTCCTTCATCATGTAAATGTAGTAAAACTTTAGATTAACTAATTGGTTGGGGGAGTCATATATTTATTCATTTTGGAATTAAAAAGAAAGTAATTTTTATTTTTACCCTCAAGATTTGAAATGGTGCAATTTGGATCTATGATTTCAATGGTAAGGAAAATTTCTGCCAATCTGTAACTTTTCTGCAGTGATAAATAAAAAAACCCTAATATTTTTATAGAATTTTAAAGTTTATAATTGCTTTATGTTTAGTATTTCATTTGATCATCCAATAACCCTGTGAGGTGCTATTATTATTCTCATTTTCCAAATGAGGAAACTAAGGTAGACATTGGTGAAGTGATTTGCTCAAGGTCATATAGCAAATAGGTGTCACAGAACACTTGACAGCTTTCTCCACCATGCTGCCTCTCTTAAAGTTGAAAATTTTGTTATATGTATCATCCTGCTTTAGCAAGCAGTGTCCAGTAAAAATATTTAGAATTTTAATTTTTTTTCACAGTCCATTTCAAGTGCCACCTTCTGCAAGAAGTCTTCCTGATCTTCCTCCTCTGGCCTCTTTTATAGTCTCCCAGTTGGCCTTCTCATGCTGGATATTGATTACCTTTCTGCTCAATCCTCCCAACTGGTGAGTTCTAGCCTTCAACTACCATTTAAGAAAGTGCCTAGACCTTCCATACTCACTTTTTTCGTGGTTCTGTTCTAGGTTCTCTGGACTTTTCTACCTTGCATGGGCTACTCCTTTCCTTTTGTGTTCTCCTCATTACTATATAAGTGCTATCATAATTGTTGTCTATAATTGTTGTTTCCTTCTTTCTAGAGCCCCCATACCGGGGTGATTAAAATATCTCCTAGGGGAGAAGTGATGAGGTGGGACTCTAAAGAATGGTGGAAAAATGGAGTCCGTTTATTTCAAGGGCTTTCCCCTTTTTATAATGTAACAAAAACAACTCTGAGCATGTAGCACCACATAAACAACGTGCTATGTAGTTTGCCACCTGGTATCACTGTTCCACCTGCTATCCCTCTGTTTCAATCTCAACACAGGTTGTCACTGCCCCCTGACTTCTCAGGGAGGACAAGAGCCCTTAGAGGAAATGGGGAGCTGAACCAGACATTGTTAGCAGGTTCCTTCTGGGCTAAAAGGCTTATACCTTACCCAGAGTTTCCCCACTGACTGTGACCCTCTACATATAACAATATGTGTAGAAAGTATAGAAGTTTGGAAAGAAATTCCTGGATTTCTGCATTCTATGGATGTTTATATTTGTAATAAATACCTAATATCAGCTTAGTTTCTGTCATTTGCTTGCAGAACTAAAGAAACAAACAACAAAAAATCAAGCCAAATAAAAACATGGTTAATAGAACTTTACAATTACATGAAATATCACTGTATTGGATAAACTTATAGATATAACTGATATTTCAGGACACACTTGGTTTAGTCCAATATATTCTCCTTCAGCTGATTTTCTTCCTTTCCACAAGAAAGTCAGAAATTCTATTTTGACTTCTGGATGTACTCCCCAAGTGACCTCTTCCTTATTGTTTCAGGCAATAATGTGGCTGTTCCCAGCAGACCTTATCAACTTTACTAGTTTCTCTTCAATTTTAGAAAGCAGCAGCCATGGGCATTTATGTCAGAACAATCCATTTCCTCAGCTTAGTCAGATGTGAAGAACAATCATATTTGAATTGAAGAGGAGCTATGTTAGGAGGTCTTATAGCAATGGATTGAAAATATAGGTTCTGTAAGATCAATCTCTCTGAGCCTCTTTTCTTTCCTCTTCCTTTCTCTCTCCCTCTGGCTTCTTTCTCTAGTTACTGGATCCTCACTTCTTTCCCAATTGGGGTCCTCGGAGAGATGAAACTTGCTGAGGATGACCAACAACCTTTTCTTTGTCTTACTGTGTGTAGGGATTGGGCTCCAAACTAGATTATGTGGTTACCAATTCTATGACTACTGAAGCCCCTGGGGGCAGTTTTGCCAGTAATGGCTTATTTAGCCTGGTTAATGGGCAGATGCTCCATGTCTCATCTCAGAACCTTTGTACTACCTCGTCCACTGTACCTGGAATGCTCTTCCTCTTTAACTTTGACACTAAGAATCCCTAGGTTCCTTCAAGACTCAGCTCAAACTGAAGACCTTCCCGGGTCCTCCTCGGCTGCTAGTGTCTTCTCCCTTAGTGTTCCTTTCTATCTAGTTTGTATGTATTTTGTCAAAAATTACACATACACACATATGTATACACACATGCATATTATATATCAGTATACACACATGCATATATATATCTACACACATACTACATATGTATGTGTATGTATATATATATATATGTGTGTGTGTGTATATATATATATATATATATATATATATATATATATATATATATATGTATGTATGTATATATAAATATATAAGTTCCTTGAGGACAGAGACTATTTTTGCTTTTTTTTTTTTTTTTTTTTTTTGGTATTTTCTGTATTAGCACAATGCTGGGGACATAGAAAGTGATGGATTGATTGACTTGGATATCCTCTGGAAGATACTGGCTCCTTGCTACGTAACTTATACAGGTACATAAGCCCCTGGAAAAGTCTTCTTATTGTGACTGCTATATCTAATCTTTGGATTAAATTAGAGATTAGATAGGAAGATTGGCTTTTTGAGGTAGTAATTCAGCAATTTCTTTACAGAAAACCCTTAATTCTTTGACACATATTTCCATCTATTCTCTCCTCAAAGATCAAAAGGAAAAAACAAAACAAACAAAAAAGATCAAAAGGGTAGGAAAAAGGAAAAAAATATAGTTAGTGTTGTGGTGTGTGTGTGTGTGTGTGTGTGTGTGTGTGTGTGTGTGTGTAATGGAGAGTGTTGCAGGGTTTTATAGGAATATTGAAAAATTAGTTACAAATTCCTCATTCTTCTACTTCAAGTTCTATGACAGTATATGAACAATAATACAGAATTGATGATTGATGATCAAATCAGAACAATGGGAGAGTCAAGCCCTGGTGAAAACTACATGATTGCCACCACTATCATCATGATAACAATATTTAACATTTAAAGTTAGCAAAGTGCTTTACATGTCTACATATCATTTTAATCTCATAATGACCCTGGATGTCCATCACAGGGAATTGTGTGTGAGGATACAAAGAAATTGGAGTTCATTGGAAAGGATAGTTGCTGAATTTGATGAGAATGTGGAGTTTGTGAAGAAGAGGCTAATGAGCCAGGCTGTGGAAGTATTTGAATGCCAAGTTAAGGAATTTTTAGAGGGGCAATGGAGAGTCACTGAAGATTTTTGAGTAGAGTGAGTGACATGGGAAGATCTGTATTTGGAGTTCCTTTTGAATTAAAGTTCACATTGGGTATGCTTTTTTTAAATCCCCTTTGCTATACACTGAGTAGATTTAAGAATTATAAAACATTAGAATGTCAGAACTAAAAGTAACATATTATTTAGTCTAACATTCTTAATTTGTAGGTTAGCATACCAAAGTGGATGACCTCAAGTCTTTTGTTCAGTGATTAAAAGCTTTCTAATACTATGCTGAAAATGACATGACTGTGTGCATCTATATTAATTGAGTCAATTGAGTCAGTAAATTGGTAGTGCCCTTAACTCTTTCCCTGCTCCCGTATCCAATCTTGGTAGGAAGGAAGTCAAGAACAAGCCCTGTTTCCTTAGGGCCAAGAAAAACTTAGGAAATCATTAGCTTGATCCAGGATAACATTAGCTCCTTCAGGGCAGGAAATATTTTATATTTTGTTTTGTATTTTGTCTTTGTATTTTTAGTACTCGGCACAGAAGAGGCATTTAATTAATGCTTGTTTTCAATGTTCCAGGAAGGAAAAGGAATAAACATTCATTTAGCACCTATTATATGCCAGGCACTGTGTTAAGAACTTTGCAAAAATTATCTCACTTGATCTGGGCAGAAAAATAGGATGGGACTGGGAAGATAATTTAAGCTTTTTGGATAGTTAGGAAAAGTTAGACTTTTGTGACTAAAAGTAGCACTTAGATTGATGATCAGTAGCTTTTATTGCACTCAAAATATTGTTTCAACAAGTATTCATTGTGAACCTACTATGTGCAACTAACCACAAATTTACCTAACATGTGCTTTATTATCAGGGCAGAATATAGAATAGAAAGGGAGAGCTATGTTGTTGCAATTTCTAGATTCCTGAGTAGTGATAGAAGTGAGGGCAAAGGCAGAGGGACTACAATTCGATCATGACTCTACCTAAAAATTGTCAGCTGGATGAATGAACTCACCAGTCAAGCACAGCTAATTGGATTAAATGAAGACAGACATGTCTGTATAAATATTCCATGCTGTCTATGTCAGTAAAGAACCAAGAAGTGGTTTATAGAGAAAAAGTCTGAACTTTTGCTGAGGAATGGAAGAGTAGAATGTTGCTGAATAAAACTGTAACAAGCACCAGGAAAATGGTGCTTTCTCCCAAGGTGCTGACGTACAAGAGGCACATTTTTTCCTCTTGGAGACATGCTTCCTCCCTAAAGTGGTTGCCATCATTGTGCATTGCTTCTCTGGACCTTTGGTTAGAAAAACCACCAAGAAGTTATGTAAAGCTAAGTGGAAGCTGAGGTAAACATTTTAGAGAGAACATTGATGAACTAAAAAGAATCCAGAAGATGGTAACCAGATTGGTTAAGGTCACTAAGACTAGAAATATTTATTTTGGAGAAGAGGAGACTCAGGAGATGCATGATAGCTGTTTTCAGGCTGTCATATGGAAGAGGGATTAGACTTCTCTTTGGTTTCAAAGGGCAAAACCAGAAGCAATAAGTAGAAATTTGCAATTTCTTATTAGGATAAAATTTTTATTAATTGGACTGCTTCAAGTGATAATGGGTTTATCATTGTATGTTTTTCATCTGAGGCTGAATGATCACTTGTTCAGTATATTGGTGTGGTGATTGCTTTTCAAGGAAGAGTTGGTGTAGATGATAACTGGGTTCCCTTCTGATTCGTGTATATGTGTGTGTGTGGTATGTTGACACACACCAGTATATATGGGCATTTCCATTCACAAAGAACAAAAATAGAGGATGGTACATGAAATCACAAACATCCATTACTTCAATATATTATAGATTCAAAAGGTTATTTTGAATCTGTCAAAGGTTTCCCTTTGAACCACCTTTGATATTCTCTCATTTAATTTTTTTAATTTATAGAATAAGAGAAGCATTTTTATAACATAGTATAAGAAAAAAGACAATCATACATGAAATTGTAAATTTACTTTATAACTTACAATTCCTTTCAAATATACACAAAATTATGATGTAAATTTTTTCTTCCTTCCCTTCCCTCTTCCTACCAACCTAGAGACATCTACAATGGTGGGATGAGTCCATTCTGATTCTAAGAATCCATGACTCAAACATGCCAAATGAATAATTTAGGTACAAGAGCATGAGGTGATCACCAGAAAAGAGTTTTCTACATATAGTCTGTGTTTAGATGAAACATCAATTCCTTTTTAGTACTTAAAGGTGTAAATCTTTGAAATCAAGAATCTGAAAAATGTTCTCCCAGTCAGTAGAAATTCTTGCGGGTGTGGAAGCACCCTCCAGTCCTACTTTTTTTTTTTTTTTTCTGATTTAAAAGCTCTTGCCCTATGTAGAATAAGTCTTGGGGGGGGAAAAAAACTTCTTGTCAGATCTACTCTCTGTCATTGGTCAGAAAGAAAGAAGTTGGAGTAGAAGTGGCCCAATGCTCGACCAGACTGGGTTCTGAAATTTTCCATTTGGAAGATGAGACCCAAACATTTATTAAGTGCTTACCCATGTTCCAAATGCTGTGCTAAGAACTTTACAAATATATCATTTGATCCTATAGCAACTCTGGGAGATAGGTGCTATTATCATCCCCATTTTACAATTGAGGAAATGGAGATAGATGAAGGTTAAATGATTTCTCCAGAGCCATACAAATTACTGAGTGTATAGGCTGGATTTGAACTCAGGTCTTTTTGCCTCTCAGTCCAGTGTTTTAGTGACTGCATCACCTAATTACATGAATTGGTGAACTCCATAGAACTCTCTCAATCTTTTCTCTTCTGGTCCCCACCTACCCAAATTAGTGGATCATCTGCCTTCTTTGCATCTCCAACATCAAACTGTACATATAGTAGGTATTTAATAAATGTTTATTAAATTGCTTTGTTGAATTGAATTCCACTGTCTTTCCTTCAATTAGCAGGATGGATCACAAAGGAAAAAACAGATTGCCCTCTGCTAGAGTCAAAGACAGATGTTTCAATTTGTTTTTGCAGGAGCCTGAAACTATTTAGGTTTATTATTGTAAGATGGTGCTGACGAATAGAGGCAGACATTGCAGAGGCCACAATTCCCCAGAAAGAAAGAAAAATGATGATGACCACAACTGCCACCCACTCATAACAGAGGCAGATATTATGTACACATTGACCAACTGGAGCTGGAATAGTTCATACTTAATTGTTTTTGACTTTGCAAGAGGAAAGGGGCTGGATTAAATATGCAGCAGATTTCTCAAGCAGAAGATTCATGGTTTCCATCCGGAGATCTAATTAAAGGATGCTGAGTGATTAAAAATGACCATGGCACCCTCAAGAGAAAGCAACTGAATGCACTGGAGTGATAACGTCCTCAGGGCTACATCAGAGCTTATCTTTGTCCCCCAGTAAATGTAGTGAGTGAGGAGGACGTGACAAGCCCACAGATAACTTTCCTTCTCCATTTCTGTCCCCATTGAGGAGTCTGAATTTAAGTTTAATATCACTACTTGGTGGTCTGTGGGGGCCCGAGTCTATTCTATCACTGCTTTAATAATTTGCATATCACAGTCAAGCAAGGAATCATCTCTATTGAAAAGAGATGTGGACTTTATGAAGAAAAGATTTTCTCTTTAGGTTATTGTCTAGACTTAACTTTTGTTCAATTTATTTAAAGAAGCTGTATACTCATTTATTTCAGTATCTCAAACTATTAATTGCTAGCCTTTTACAAACTTGTAACTTGTTTTTCAAGAATCAGAGATTTCTGTACTTTAGGCTATGTCACTATTAAAGTACAAATACCTGATTACTGGCAATTATTGGTAGAGAGATTACATATTTATTTCCAAATTAAAATAAGACAAAGGCCATGAACTTTTTTTTTTTTTTTTAACTTTCTGTAGTTATCCCAAATACTCTTATTTGTACAGAGCAGAGGAGCAAAGTGAGAAAGGTTAAAAATCAGTTCTTCCTCATTCATTCATTCATTCAGTATCTTTCAGCTCTATTTCTTTTTGAGGATGAAGAACTCTTAAGTCTAGCCAGGGACATATGATAAGACCTAAAGATCAAAATGGTTTTATTATCATAAATTAGGTGAAAGTTGAATTGAGGGACTCAAAAAAGCCTTAGTTGGGGTATCTTTCACTTTGAACAGATGTAAATTTTTGTTTTTGTTTTTGTTTTTTTTTTTGGTTTACAGGAAAGAGGCTTATCAACCACAGCAGCAATCTCCTTGCTCAAAAACTAGATGGAATTCAGAGTGGCAGATGGCCTGAAGACAATACCTCCACCATACATTATAGCTGAGACAAATAGAAAGAGGTGGCTGAAAAAGCCATAGCTGAAGGGGAGAGATTGGCTAATCACACAACCTCCTTAACCTAGTGTCTATGAATTTGTTTTATATATATATTTTTTGATAATCATATCTCGATATTATAAATTTCCTTTATAATACCATGTATTTTATCTTGTGGCAAATGTATTAAAGGGTCTAAGGGTTTCACCACACAGCCAAGGGGGCATGAGCCAAGAAAAAAAAATCAAGGACTGCTTTTCTATGGGATTGGGGCAGTGTTTGGAATAACTAGACTGACAGAATTGTAGTTCTTCTTTGCAGGAGAGAGGCTTGTTAACCATAGCGCTCCAGTGGATATTGATTAAATAGGATATGTAGAAACCATGAAGATTTCTGAATTACTGAATTATCTCAGCTCAGGCTGGAGTAGAGACATGATGATCAATAGGTAGTAGCTCAGACACCATGACCAGCAGGGAGTGGTGAAAAGCATTGCTAGAATGGGATCAGACCCAGCAGATATCAGCATATATAGCATGATGATATCAGAAGATTTGTTTCCTTTGGGGCACATGAATAAAGATCTCCAAAACAATACAGTTATTAGCATCTTAACTCAGGAATTGGTAACTTACAGCATTTGAGTGAGTTTTAGATGGTAGTTTAGTGGATATATTCAAAAGAAAAAGTAAAAGAGCATTTGCTCTCAAGGAGATTATGATAAGATCATGGTCAAGTATCAAAAAGCCCAAAAGCACTGAAGCATTATAAGTCAGACAATGTATTCCTCACAAAAAACTCCCCAGCTCTTCAGTCCCACAGATAAGGCAGGAGTGTGGACATATAGTGGTATGCATATGCTTACTTCTATCAAGAGCCCAGAACTCTAAATCTCCATTCTTATATCTGATTGTTGTAGCTGGGTGGAATCACAGGGATCTGATGGGAGGGGGAGTTTGGAGGCAATCAATCAATGGAGCAGTGTAGCTGTAGCTGTGACTCTTATTTTTTGAGCACAAGGACATGATGATTTGGAAAGTTTGTTAAATTGATCAGGAGAACCTTGTATATTTTGTCTAAATGAAGCTGTTTTAAGCTGCCTGGTACATAGGCAGGTTAATCAATGATCAAATATGGAGTTGTTTCTGTCAGTAAGGACATAACTGGCAATAGGCTGGTCCTCGCAATTCCATTTTTTAAAAATAATTATAACTTTTCATTGACAGAACCCATGCCTGGGTAATTTTTTTACAACATTATCCCTTGCACTCACTTCTGTTCCGATTTTTCACCTCCCTCCCTCCCCCTCCCCAAGATGGCAAGCAGTCTTATACATGTAAAATATGTCACAGTATATCCTAGATACAATATATGTGTGCAGAACTGAACAGTTCTCTAGTTGCACAGGAAGAATTGGATTCAGAAGGTAAAAATAACCTGGGAAGAAGAACCAAAATGCAAACAGTTTACATTCATTTCCCAGTGTTCTTTCTTTGGGTGTAGTTGCTTCTGTCCCTCGCCGATCGATTGAAACTGAGTTAGATCTTCTCTTTGTCATAGAAATCCGCTTCCATCAGAATACATCCTCATACAGTATTGTTGTTGAAGTGTATAATGATCTCCTGGTTCTGCTCATTTCACTTAGCATCCGTTCATGTAAGTCTCGCCAGTCCTCTCTGTATTCATCCTGCTGGTCATTTCTTACAGAACAATAATATTCCATAACATTCATATACCACAATTTATTCAACCATTCTCCAATTGATGGGCATCCATTCATTTTCCAGTTTCTAGCCACTACAAACAGGGCTGCCACAAACATTTTGGCAATACAGGTCCCTTTCCCTTCTTTAGTATCTCTTTGGGGTATAAGCGCAGTAGTAGCACTGCTGGATCAAAGGGTATGCAGAGTTTGTTAACTTTTTTGGGCTAGTTCCAGATTGCTCTTCAGAATGGTTGGATTCATTCACAACTCTACCAACAGTGCATCAGTGTCCCAGTTTTTCCCGCATCCTCTCCAACATTCATCATTATTTTTTCCTGTCATCTTAGCCAATCTGACAGGTTCACAATTCCATTTTATTGAAATTATACAATCTGTATATAACTCACTTGTTCCAAGAAGCCATAGCACGCCCAATTGGTACATCTTAATAAAACCATCTCAGCAGATGGGGTAAATCAGATTGCAGGGAACGAACGGGCCCAAAACCCTTTGGTGAATTAGGGGGATGTCTGCTCCAAGGAGGTGAAGCATTCTTCTAGCAGAATGGGTAGGTGAGAACAATTTGTTCCAATGGCCATGAAGGTGACTGAAGGAGACACAGTTGGAGCACTTAGACTAAATGGTCAAACATCCAAGAATCAAGATTGTCCACTACATGGCAAGAAACTGGAAACTGAGTGGATGCCCATCAGTTAGGAAATGGCTGGAATTATGGAATATTATTGTTCCATAAGAAATGATCAGCAGGATGATTTCAGAAAGTGAGGCATAGAGAGACTTACATGAACTGATGCTAAGTGAAATGAGCAGAATCAGGACTGATCATTGTATTGCCATGTCTAAGATTATATGATGATCAATTCTGATGGATGTGGCTCTTTTTCAACAATGAGATGATCCAGGTCAGTTCCAGTGATCTTGTGATGAAGAGAACCATCTACACCCAGAGAAAAGACTGTGGGAACTGAATATGGATCACAACAAAACATTCTTACTTTTTGTTATTGTTTACTTACATTTTGTTTTCTTTCTCATTTTTTCCCTTTTTGATCTGGTTTTTCTTATGCAGCAAGATAATTGTATAAATATGCATATATATTGGATTTAACATATTTTTAACATGTTTAACATATATTGGATTACTTGCCATCTAGAGGAGGGGGTGAAAGGAAGGGAGAAATTTAGAACACAAGGTTTTGCAAAAGTCATTGTTGAAAATTATCCACGAAAAATATCCATGAAAATTATGTTTTGAAAATAAAAATCTTTAATTAAAAAAAGGAATAAAAGGATATTTAAAAAATTATTTTTGCATATATTTTGAAAATAAAAAACTTTTATTAAAAATGGGAAAAATATTGTCCACTACATGCTGGGCCATTGTTAAATGTCTTGATTTTTGTCTTGCCACTGAATTTTGATGACTTTGGAAGAAAAAATGAGACTGATGCTTTTGTATAACTGCCTCACTTAAATTCAATTCACACAGGATGTCACTGGTCCTGTTCTAAATGAGAGATTAACAATAAATACAATCTATATACAGATGTATAAATATTAAGTAATTTTTTTGGGGGGGAGAAAGGAAAGCTGTAAGAACTGAGGGGATAAATAATAAACTAATATTTTGTCACTTGATTCTCTGTCACTTATCACTCTCTTCATTTGAATTTAAACCACAATAATAGAGAAGTTCTCTGAAGGAATGTAGACAAAAGAGTAGAGGGCTGAAGACTGAATAAACACAGTTAGTTCATGGAGACAGCAATGTTGCACCAGTAGAAAGAATGGCCTCTTATTGATTTTATTTTTTATGGGTTTTTCAATGGTCATGATTAAATAGAAATAAAGTTGTGCATAATTGGATAAATTAACTATGTAGAAGAAAGTGAAAGAGATGGGGTGTTCTAAAAGTGGGGTAGCCAAGAATTTAAATCCACATACAGCAAACCCCTGAATGAGATAGTCTTAATCTAGAGTCTTATGAACTTGTTTTAAAAGATTTTGGTAACTGTATTGTAGCATAATTGGTTTACTTTATGTTTCTATATATTTTATTTTATGCATTTGAAATCATTCTTGTGAAAAGGGGTCCAAAGGCTTCACTAAACTGCCAAAAGGATTTATGACACACAATAGTATATGACTAAAAAAACCTTTTGCCACCAACAGAAAGGCCCATGTTAGAATACAGAGCTAGCCAGTTCTCTGAAAGATTTAATTTGGTACATGAGAATGTCTTCTGGTGAAGGGTAGAATTTTAAACTTATTTTTCTTTCTTCCCTTTTTAAAAAATTTCTGGTGGAGGGTAGAATTTTTAACTTCTTTTTCTTCCCTTTTTAAAAAATTTCTGGTGAGGGGTAGAATTTTTAATTTCTTTTTCTTTCTTCCTTATTTTTTTTTTTTTTTTTTTTTTTTTTAGTTTCTGTTCCCATTCTCCTCTTCCTCCCAACTGATTGAGAAGGCAAGAAATACAATACTCATTATAATGTGAAGTCATGCAAAACATAATTCCACATTAGCCAAAAATACATAACTTCTGAAGTGAACTTGTGATTGATAGTGCTTGTTTCTTGTTATTGAACAGGATCAGGCATATAGTCAGTAGTGTCCCTGGTGATTAAACATGTAATTTCAATTAGTCATTTCCAAAGCCAACTAACATTTGTAAGATTGCCCTTCTACTTGTGGTTTCTAAAAAGAATTTAGGTGGGAAGTTTGCTGTTGGGATCCCAGTTCTGAAGTTTGTTTATTATGGCTGTTGACTCCATTTGAAAGGTTACTATGGCTCTGTGAAAATTGAATTTTGGCCAAGCAAGATATAAGAAAGGGATTGTTAATAGAGTGTGAATCAAGGAAGGAGCTCTTGGCCTTTCTTGGTGCATACTTTATGTCACAAACCATCTATCACATGATGTTTTGACAGCTGACTCTTCAGCCAGGACATGGCATATTTTGGAAAAGTATACACACACAAACATTGAACATTTATGTTGTTTTTGCAGCTGGGGAACTTTTTAAAAACACAACCTTGAAGCACAGGATGAATAAAGCAACTTCTCTCTAAGTGGCCAGTAAAAAATTCTTTGGACTCTTAAGAGTGTATGAAGAGAGGTGTTTGACTTCAGCCTCTCAAATGTAGGTAAGAAGTGACCCCTGAGACAATATGGGTTTTCAATGTCTAGTGGTTTGGGTTTCCTTCCTGTGTGAACTTTAGAGCATCTTCTGAGGATGTATCCACTACCTTAATCACAGTTACATCCAGATTTATCTCCTTATCTGTATACTGAGGAATATAACATCTTAATTAGATTATTAAAAGAGTGTCATAAGAAGAATAATATCTTGAAATTTTTTTGTTCATTTTAATGATTTTCTTTGGGAGAAGTAGAAATGCCTAAAAAAGAATATGGAGAAAAGTGGGCCAAGAGCAGGACATTTGGAGAAATTGAGCAACAGAAATTTGCTAATATTTCAGGAGAATTCAAAAACAGTTTTGCTTTTGCTGGACATCTTGTCTGAGAGATGAATGAACATCTGGACATTTAGCTGGTAGCTGAAAGAATGTCACCTTGTTTGAATTTAGTAATTTTCAATTAATTCTTTTATGAATTGCTAAAAGCTTTGGAAACTTTATAGTGTGATCCTTTGTAGTTGCAAGATTACAAGACTGAAGCTTTTTTGCCATCAACAAACCATCAACATTTGAATAATGACAATTTGTTTATCATCTCCTGTAAGAGAATCATGATTGCTTTCCATATGTCTACTTTCCTGGAGGAGTTAGGAGGAACGAATAGCCTTCTCTTTATAGCAACATAAAAATATTGATACTTCACTGACCTGATAAGTACCAGGATTTTATCAGTGTTCCTTCTCTAAGATCTCAGCCATCTTCTCCACCTTAATAAAAAGTCTTCACCATTTGTTGTGGTTGAAAAAATACTTTTAAAAAAGATAGTTGGATGAATTGAAGCATGGAGAATATTGGAAATCTTTAGCTTTAAAGTGAAAATGTTCTTTCTTCTTAATATTTATATAGGAAAAGCTTTTTTTCTTCAATGATTAAAAGTTTATAATTCAAAAAAAGAGGGTGTGAATTGAAGTATTTTGTATGTGTTATAATTGAAATCAAGGCTGTTGCCTGTCACTTCACAGCCCTTTCCAAAGCTGATCCAAGAATCACACTGGAGTGGGTACAAACAAAAGACTAGAAGTAATAAAGCAAAGTGGGCTTTTCCTTCCTTTTTTTTTTTTTTTTTTTGGAAGGCTATAAATGTATATATTGCACCCTAACTAGGACAGGGTAATTGGAGCTTTGACCCAGGGCACTGAAATTTAGAGGCTACTAATGGCCCTTGATCAATAAGTGTAAATGACTAAACATAATACCTAGCTAGCAAGAATGATTAATTAAAATGGGATTGTATCAGATTGTGACTGGCAGTAGTATCTCAGTTGAATTTCTCACGGGACTGGGGCTGCCCTATTCTGTTCTTTCCCTTGTGGCAGCCTCCTCAGCAGTAGGCTCTTCATGTCCTCAGGTCTCTTTCCATGAGACCGTGTCTTCTCCAGGGATTCTGCCTCTAATCAGGCCTTGTGCCTTAAGGTCTAAAGTATCTCTCCAGGGTCTATCTGCTCAACTGAATTTGTATTATAAAGCTGAATTGTACTACTTGCTTTGGGATTATTTTTTTGTCACTTGCTTTGGGCACTGGAATTGCTTTTTATGGCTCTGTGTGTGTGTGTAATGAGATTCTCTAATATAAGTGTATATATGACTAGATTTTGTGCAGAGGTAATGGTGTGTGCAACAATATATTGTATACTTTCTGAATGTATTAATCATTCAACAAGCATTTACTATGTTGTTACTATGTGCAAGACACTGCACTTAATGTTGGGGGTAACAAGAAAGATAAAAATTGTTTTGGGGTAGAGGGAAGAGAAGAGAACAATATGTAAATTATTTGGTACCTGGAAGCTATGTACAAAACAGATGAAAGAGATCTGAAAAAAGAATGGTATCAACCACTGCATATGAGTGACTTTTTATATGTATGTTAAATATTTTCATAGGGCAGGGGCAGCTGGTGGTGGAGCAGATAAAGCAACTGGCCCGGAGTCAGGAAGACCAAAGTGAAAATCTGACCTTATTAGTTCTGTGACCCTGGAACAGTTACTTGATTTCTACTTGACTCAGTTCCCTTAACTGCAAAATGGGGATAATAGCACTTATCTCCCAGGATTGTTGTGAGGCTCACATGTGATACCATTTGTAATATGCTTAACAATGTCTTGTACATAGGAGGTGCAAAATAATTATTATATGGGTCAGTGTGTGTGTGTGAAGAACACTAAAGTAGATTATAAAAAGGGAATGTGCATATAAATAAGCTGTCCTGCAGAGGAGCTCTGTGTGTTTGGTATTTTGTTGTTGTTGAGAAGAGCAGTGCTCACTGTGCTAATCCACAGTGAGAAACAGCATGGCAAAGTTACAAAAGCTCTAATAGAGCTTTTGCGTATGGGAGCATTCAGGGGGCACCTGCCCCTCTGGTGATGAGGCCTTTTCAGGGTACTATTTTCACCCAACTCACACTTGGGGCTCCAAGAAGCTGTAGCAAGCTCAGATGCCATACCCCAGGAAACTGTTTCAGCAGATGGGCTAAGCCAGGTTGAGGGTAAACAACAGGCTCAAAGCTCTCAGTGAATTAGTAGGGTGTCTGCTTTAAGCATGTGAAGACTTCCTTTGGTGGACAGGCAAATGAGGGCAGTTTGTTCCATCAGAGTCATGAAGATTGCTGAAGCAGGCCCTGTGGAAGGCTTAGAGCTTGGGCAGGCGTTACAGATGCCAAAGTCATTCTCTGAATCCCGGGCCATTACTGGTCCTCTTGTACCTTTATCTTGCCACTGGACTTCAGTGGTTCTGGAAGAGATAGTGAGGCTGATGACTTTGTGCAATTCTGTCTCACTTAAATCTAAATCATATATGAGTCATTACCCTATGACGGCATTGATCCTCTAAAATGAAGAATAGTCAGAGGGCCTGGGTTCAAATCCCAGCTTTAACCTCCGACCAACTGCTGGACATATCTGTAAAATGGGAACAATAAAGTGTCACTACCTTTCTAAGGGAATTGTTGTGAAGAAAGTGCTTTCTAAGCATGAGTTTAATGTTTATATGGCAGGCTTTTTTGATAAATGGGCCAGCTAGCTGGTGCAATGGATAGAGTGAGCATGGAGAAGGAAATGGCAAACCACCCCAGGATCTTTGCCAAGCAAACCCTAAAAATCAGACGTGATTGAATTGACTGAACAATTATTACTAAATAGAGGGAAGCAATATTTAAGCATGCCATGGGCAGGAGTCCTTGTGTCCTGAGATGTTCAGCATGAGAAGGAGAATCCTCTAGAGTGACTGCATCAGGCATCGGCTTAGAAGAACTCCACAAACTCCTTTGCAATGATTTATCTGTCAGTTCCTTCCTTTCCTCTATTGGAAGGTGGGGAGAAAGTCAGGGGACCTATGCATGCATCAAGCTGCCTTCGGGTTTCTCAGTAAGTTCAATTAAGGAAAGTCAATCTTCCTTCCCAATCCCATCCCTTACCCCGCAAATGTTGCCTCTGCTCTGCTATGCTATGCTTAGAGCTTGCATTGTAATAGGAATGATGAACATATGAGCCATTCTCAGAGGCTGGGTTGGATTCACAGACTATAATGCAGGGGAATGAGTGAGGGGAATGGGAGGAATCCTCTCAATCTTGGGGTCACCCCCGGGATAGTGATGCTTCATTTGCTGTTGTCTCTTAGAATAGTGTCTGTAGAAAGAGAAATAGTAAAACAGAGAAAGAGAAAATATTTATTCAGCACTTACTAGTGCTAGGCACTATGCTAAGGAACGAGCATACAAATATAAAAGCAAAGATGGTTCCTGCCCTCAAGGAGCTTACATTCTTATAAGGGAAGGCAAAAGATAAAGGGAGCTCAGAAAAGAAGTGATACCTGGGATATGAATAGCACTAATAAGTGACAAGGAGGTTTGGGGTACAATAAACTATAGCAAAAAGTTCATTTATTGACCTAAGCCAAGGGAACCAAGCGGAGAACAAGTTTCTTGTAGGGTGGCGATTTGGAGATTTGGGTCATGGTAACAAAGCGGGTAGTGGAGGTCTGGGCCCCGGATTAATAAAGCTCTCTGGTTGATTATCAACTTGGATAGAGAACACTTTGAAAATTTTAAGTGTTTTATATGTATATATGTACATGTATAAATGTACATATGTATATATGTATATGTATATACATTTATAAATGTATATTGAATTTCACTGTTGCTATGTCAGCCTGGAGAGGAGCTCTCCACTTGTATCCTCATTTATTGTTTTCTAAATACCTCATAGGCATTTCTACTTATGCTTTTGATCATGGGCATTTCGTCCATCAATGTAGTATGTAACCATTTTATGCCTTCTCATCCTGAGTGATTCTCATGAGCATTCTTCCACAATTTTTTAATAGAGGGAGATTCTTATTCAAGTATAGATTAGACCAGGTGGTCCCTGACATCCCTTTTACAGCCTTGCCATTCTGTGATTCTGATTGTATAATTATTTTTATTGTTTTACTGATTATAATCATTTCCCCAAATACATGCATTTGTGACAGACCCTAACCTCCATCAGGTTTATGTGTGTTTTCCCATGTAGTCTATATGTGGGCCTGTTCACATTCTATCAATGATACCACCTGTATGACTGGGAAAATCTTATTACTTCACTATGCTTTAGTTTTTTCCTCTGTTAAATGAAGAGGGGGTGGACTATTTTTCAATAAAAGGAAATTGTGTGAGTGATGATCTCAAGCAATAATTTTGTTTTGCTTCCTGCTTTAAGTATTTAAAACAGGCATCTGCAAACTTAAAAACTGTTTATAATTTTTTCAATGTAATTGGTTTCCTTTCCATGTGTTTTATTTTATACATTTAGAAGTCCATAGATTTTTACCAGATTGCCAAAAAAATCCACGACACCAAAAGGGTTAAGACTCCCTAATTTAAGGTATAGTCATCATTATTTTAATAATTAGCACAGAGGCCAGACATATGTTACTCAGTAAACAACCAGAATGCCTGTCCAGTTCCACAGGAGCTGCCTTAGTCCAGCAGATCTACTCTTTTCCCTGCTTACTCATTGTTATGGGCCAGGACATTATTGGAACTGGGGAGGCTTGAGTTAACCTCACCCCCCTCTCATATCCCAAACTAGGGCTTACGTGAGCCATGGAGCAATAGAACAGACCTGGGCCAGTTTGAGTTAAATGTACCTTCAGGTGTATTGACCTGGGACCCTGCTGTGGAGCCTTGGGGGAAGGACATAAAAACAATTTTAGGACTTTCATAAAGGGCTCCTAGGAGCCCAGAGAACCTTCTTGCCTACTGCTTTTAATTTCAATGCCAGGGGCATTTACTTTTCTTTACTGTTCCCCACTGACTTGTGATTACCTTTTACCTAGGAGTTATTGGATGCTTTTATTAAAAAGGCATGGTTTATTTGAATCCCCAGGCTCTGAGTGATCCATTGCAATAGATGTGGAAACATGACTAAGACATTCCCTGCCCAACCTTCCATTCCTCTACCCCCAAATTCTTTTATATAATGAATGTTTTTCCCATCTTCATGATGAGGCAGCAGAACAAATATCTTGCCCAGGTCATAAAGAATAGTAGTAGAGTTTTTCCCTCAAAGCTATGGGCCACTTAGGGGGTTGTTCATTTTAGTTTTGTCCGACTCTTTGTAAGCTCATTTAGCATTTTCTTTTCTGACTGCTGCATTGGTTTGCTATTTCCTTCTTCAGCTCATTTTCAGATGAGTAAATTGAGGCAAACCAAGTTAAATAACTTGACTAGGGTCACACAGCTAGTAAGTGGCTAAAGTCAGAATTGATTGAACTCATGAAGATGAATCATCCTGGCTTCAAACCTGGCTCTAACTGCCAGGTAAGGGCAGCATAGAGCTTAAGAATTGGCTGCACAGTTTATCTTCAAGACCTTTTCTGAACAAAAAAGAAAAGAGAAGGAAGTATTTAGATGTAGTATAATTCTATAGTCTTATTTTATATTTTTCAAATCTCATTACTCATTGTCTTTCACTAGGTCCCCTTGAGAATTTTGTGGTTAATTTGGGTGTGCTTTTTTAAAGCTCCGTTTAATAGAAGAAACTGAGACTGAGAGAGATTCAATCAGTCAGTGATTTGTTTTTCTTGTTTTTCTCGTGTTCTTGAAGAGGACCATCACATCAGGGCGGTGTTGTCATGACAAGCAGGTGAATTGGATTTAGGGAGGGAAGGTTGTGCAAAGTCACACCATTCTCACTTTCCCGCCAGAGCCATCTGGGTCCAGTGACCAGATATAGATCAGGATTACGGGAGATGGCCCTGGAGACAGTGAGAGACCTTGGCCTTTTTAAGCTATGGTCTTTGGTTAGGTCAGTTCCTATTTCCTCACTCAGTTTTCTTTCTGCAATCATTGTGCTCAGTTGTCTGAAATTTTTTTAAGCCCCCAGATCTAGTGCATCCTGAATATTTCTTCTTGATCTGTACAGAGAGGGGTAGGATTAATAGAGCAGGAAGACAGGGTTCTAGTCTGGAATTCAATCTATTAGGGACAGAACATGCTAAACACCTCTTGTCTTGACTTAAGCAAACCTAGCAAATGAGCTGTCTTCCTATATCCTCTACTTTTTCACCAGTTCCCTCTCCTCAGATTTCTCTTCCTTCTTCTCTGTAGCCTGTGGACCCTCTATCTTTCAGCAATGCAAGGGAAAAAAAAAGCCAAGAGAGTGCTCCCAGTATCAAATGTGCAGATCATCCCCCTTCACACAGGTTGGAGCTACCTCTTCCAGGGGCCTCAAGCTCAGCTTGAGGGAGCTGACTCAGTATTGCACTGCCCAAAAGACCAGAGGTTGCCAGGAGCCCAGGTTGCCTGTGATTCCACAGATGCTGACATTAGCATCAGTCTTGGTTGCATCCCTGTTGGCAGGCAGCCATTTCATTACCTGTTGGTGGGAGGTCAGGTTGGTACTTTGGTTCTATCTGCTCAGAAGACAGATAGAGCAGGGCTGCTCACCCTTTGATGGATTTGGCTATTATTATCAAGTGTCTCTGTCACTCAGTTCATTTGTTCTTTAGGAGAAAGGTACAGCATCTGGGACCTAACTTATGCTTTTGCCCACTAAGGCAAACAATCAGAGGCAAAAGAGTAGAATGGAGGTGTACTTTTTGTCTCAGGCCATATCTTTCTTTCTCTGTCTGACTGTCTCTCTGTTTCTGTCTCTCTCTCTGTCTCTGTCTCTGTCTCTGTTTTTGCCTTTTTGTCTCTCTCTCTCTCTCTGTACCTGTTTCTGTCCCTTTCTTTCTTTTTCTTTTTTTATTATAGCTTTTTATTTACTATATACATGGGTAATTTTTCAGCATTGACAATTACAAAACCTTTTGTTCCAATTTCCCCCCTCCTTTCCCCCACTCCCTCCCCCAGATGGCAGGTAGAATAATACATGTTAAATATATTAAAGCATATGTTAAATACAATATATGTATACATATCTATACAGATATTTTGCTGCACAAGAAGAATCAGACTTTGAAATAATGTCCATCTCTCTTCTGTATCTATCCCTGTTTCTGTCTCTAGCACAGTGCCTGTAGATGCATGATAAATACTTATTGATTGATTTCTCCCTCCCTCTCTTTTCCTTGGTGCTTTGTGACCAGAATTAGCTCTACACAAAAATATTGTGCGTTTCAGCCATACTAATTTTCTTGTGATTCTTCACACACAACTCTATTTTCTTTTCCAGAACTTTTGAACTGACTGTCCCCATGTACCTGTAATTCACTGTCTTTCACCTCTGCCTCTTATAATAAACCCAAATCAAGCACCACTTTCTACAGGAACTCTCACCCCAATGTTATCTTATCCTTAAGTTATCTTGTATTTATTTTATAGGAACTTTGTAGATATTATGTATGTAAATGTTGTCATACCCTTCCCTCCAATAGAATGAAATCTTTTTGAGAGGACTATTTATTTGGATTTTGTGACCCTAGAACAGTGACTGGCATATAAGTGATCACTATGTGCTGAATGAATACATTTTAAAAAAATTAGTAAGTGCTTTCTAAGCATTAATGCGTAATAGAACATTTAGCATCTCTACTGCTTATCATATGGGCCATCTTCCCAGATGTCCAGTACCTTCCATACCTAGCTCTGGGTCTCCAGGTCATTTAGTAATTTCTCTAATCTAAGTAAGATTTTTAGCCACAGGTATTGAACAAACTCAACTATTCATATGCTTCTTTCTTTTAGGGGCAAAGGAGGATCAAAAGAAGTTCTCTTTGGTTCTGAGGGGGGAAAAAAGTCTTCCCAGATGCAGTTGTTTATCAAAGGACCAACTTCTATGAATTGACAGCAAGTTGTCCAAGGTCTCTCTTCTTTAAGAACAAGAATCAGGATAAAGCTCAGCTAAGACCATTGGAGTCTGGACCAGATACATCAGCTTCTCACTATTTGTTCCTTGCCCTAGTATTTGCCTTGGCCCATAGCAATAGGAAGCATGGAGAGGGGAGGGAACATCACTAACTGGATGAATACCTGCGCCATATTACTAAGCTGAGACAAAGAGAGGAATACTGGAAGCCATAGCACTGTGCTAGCTGTTGACCTGTTGTTTTCTAACTTCTAACAATTCCATTCACTTTATGCATATACTTTATGATTTTCTCATGCCAATTAATGTGCTTTTTATCTCCCTACATCAAGTAGTAGTCACATTTCTCCATCTCCTACCATTTTTCAAACACCAGCAATCTTCTTTTTCCCTCGCATGATCTTCTTGCAGCAGAGAAGGAGAAGAAAACAAGTTTTATTAAGCACCTATTATATGCCAGACATTACTAAATACTTTATAAATATTCTCTTATTAGATCATCATAACAAAACAGAAGGGTAGCTGCTAAGATCTCTGTAGAGGGATCTTCCCCCTTTATTTTTTGAAGGATGATTCCTCTACTCTTTCCCTCATTTAGCCTTCCTCCTTCCTTAATCTTTTCCTCATTTCTTCTTCCTCATGTTCAATTATCCTCATGTTTAATAATCCCCATGTTCAAGTATAAATATATTTTTGTCTCACCTTTGATTTTGGGATTGGACAAGCACTTGGCTTATATGCTTCTCTTAACTGATGGTAATCTATACTACTCAGCTCTTGATAAAAGGTGATAGACTCAAGATGTGGAAGGAGATATGTTTTGGAAATGGACAATATGGGAATTTATTTTGTTTGATTGTGCATGTTTGTTATAAAGGTTTTCTATTTTTTCTTTTAAATTGAGGGGTAGGTGGGAGAGGAAAAAGATAAATGCTTGTTAACTAAAAAATAAAATAAAATATTAAAAAAAGATTCCTTCCCTCAGTTCCTTTTGTTGGACTTGGGCAAATGTATCTCTTGCTTTGCTCTTTACCTCTATTCCTTAATTAGCTTGTTGTCTTGTCCAACTTAGGTCCTATTTGAACTTTGCTTCTGAGACCGGAATGAATTGCAGGTAGGCAGAAATCAGGTCCCAGTCTTCTCAAACATGAATGGATGAAAAGCATTTATTAAGCAACTACTCTGTGCCAGGCCTTGTGCTGGATATATAACTGCATATCTGCCCCCCCTTTTCTTCCCTCCCCCAGCTTTCATTTTGATAGGAGACAACTGTGGGAAGGGTGGCTAAGAAGGAAGTTTTGAGGAGTTACAGGGATGACAAGTTTGATCTCTAGAGTGACTGATTCCCATTCCCTTCTGGAAACCAAGGTAGCTTTGATTTAACTGTACCTAGAGAAGGAAGAGAATGGGAAAAGGGGAAAAATGGAATGTCAAAATGGAAAAATGAGTCTGAAGCCTGATCAAGTGACTAGAGGCACTGAGACATAGTAACTTCTCACTACACAAGATAGCAGTTTCCCAGGGTGATTTCAGAATTTTCCTTCTTAGACAAGAAGACATCTATTTTGAAAGAATAAAGAGTGATGCAATGAAAATACAACTAATGTGACAGCTAAAGAAACCTTAAAGGCTCTGTAAGAGAACCCTGAGTTACTACTGCTGCTTCCTTTTCCCAGGGCAGAATAGCCTGGCCATTCATAGTTCCTTCCCTCTCCTTGGGTCAGTCAGAAGCTCCAGGCTGAGGAGTGGCTGAATTCTGGGAGCCTCTTGCTTTCTGATTCTCTTACAGCAAGCTCAAGAGTGATTAGCCTCTGAATCTGGCCTGATTCTGGTGAATAAACTGGCTTTTTTTGAGCTTCACTGGCCTGGCATCTGATAGACTCCAAGAGATAGATGCCTAATAAAAGAGTGCAAGAGTTCACATTTCTATAGTGCTTCATTTTATCCCCCTTAAATGTTTACAGGTATTAATGTTCTAGTTTTACAAATGCAGTTTGTAAACTTAATCAATTCGTAAGCTATCAGAGGCTGCATCTGCACCAGGGTCTCCTGATTCCACATCCTATGCTCTTTCTACTACAATCTGCTCCTGAAGCCACTGTTGGGGGAACTGGAATGGCACAGAGTTTTTTTCTTCCATAATTCCTCACATTCAGTATGATTTTACTTTATTGGCAAGCATAGGACCGTACACACATATATACACATAGATATACTACATACATAGACATACATAAACTTATATATGCAAATACATACAAATACACACATATATAAACATATCATATAAATATCTCTATTTATATATGTATTTGTAAATATAAAATAAAATAAATTTTGTAACCCCTTGCTTAGTACATTGCACAAAATGGGTAGTTGACAAACTTTTGCTGAATCGAGTTAGAAGGGACTTCAGCATCCATCTTGTTCAACTAATCCACATTAAGAATCTCTCCTCTCATCCAGCTCTGCATGAAAAGCTCTAAAAAGAGGGATACCCTACCACTCTTGAAACACTCTCTTCCATGAATAAGTCTAATTGTTCAGAAGTTTTTTCTTCCTGACATCAAGCTTAATTTTTTTCTCTTTGCAACTTCGTTAGCCCTCTGGGACCAAACATATCATATTTAATTCTTTCTTTACATGACAGCCCTTTAAATATTTGAAGACAGTTATCATATCTTTTTGAATCTTTTCTTGGTTAAACATACCCAATTCCTTTAATCAGTTTTCATATGATGTGTACTCAGAGCCCTTCAATATCCTGACTGCTTTTCTCTGGACACCCTCCAGCTTTTCAAAATCTTTCTTAAACTACACTCAGTATAGTGCTGGCAAATAGTAACTGCTTAAAAAAATGCTAGTTGATTGAATAGCTAAATGAATGAACAAGTATTTATTATGTGCTAACTATGTGCCAGATACTATGCAAAGCATTGGATAGACAAAGCACTTATTAAGTGCTTTTATTAGGCATATGCTAAAAAATAAGAGATTAAAAAAAAAAAAACAACCTTCCCTGAGGGAGTTTACATTTAAAGAACTTACATTCTCATGTAATATGTTGCTCAGACTTAATTTTGTTGTTTGTCTGGTTTGGCTGTATCTGACTTTCTGAGATTCCATTTGGGGTTTTCTTGCCAAAGATACTGAGTGGTTTGTTATTTTCTTCTGCAGCACTTTTACAGGTGAGGAAATGGAAGCAAATAGAGTTAAATGACTTGCCCATGATCACGCAGCTAAGTAAGTGTCTCAGGCCAGATTTGAACTACTCATAATGATTAGTCTTTCTGACTCCAGACCTGGTCCTCTATTCACTGTGCCACCTAGAAGACCCTGAATATAATATTCCAAATGAGGTCTGATGAAGGCAGAGTATAATGGGATTAATGTCTTTATTCTTCTTAAAGCAGCCCAAGTTTGCATTAGGTTTTGTTGGAGGAAACAACATCACATTATTGATTCAAGATTGAACTTGTTGTCCACTAAAATCTCTAGATATTTCTCAGAACAGTTGCTGTCTAACCCTATCTCCCTCATTTTGTGCTTGTGAAATTCACTTTTTGCACCCAAGTGCAAGACTTTACATTTATCTCTAATTAGAGAACTTAGAGTCAGTTCAATATTCTGCCCTGCCAAGATACTTTTATATCCTGTTTCTGTAGTCATGTATGTACATCATGTGAAAAGGAAATTTGTAAGAGTAGAAAGAATTCTTTAGTAGTGATCTCTCTAACCCATCTTTCATAAATATATACATATGAGACATTTCTCTATATTCTGTATGTTTCTATCTTCCCACTCACTGGTTCCCATCCCAAAATGAAGTTTTTAAAATCATGGGATTCCAAATCCTTCTAAGTGAAAATTACTGGACTTTTGGCCAAACAACAAATTACATCGTGTGTGGGGCATCCCAGATTAGAGAAAAAGAAAACAGAAACAAAGGAATCTGAAGTCATAGGTCTATTTTTAATGAGCAACAGGGCTACTGAGTCCTAGATCCAGGAAGTATAATTTTTGTGATGAATTATAGGATGGCGGATCTAGAACTAGAAGGCACCTAGAGATCACCTATCACAACCCTATTATATTACAGATGAACAAACTAAGACAAAGAAAAATTACTTGACTTGTCCAATGTCACACAAATAGAAGAGCTGAAATTAAAACTCAGATGCCAAAATTCCAAGTTCATGAGTCTTTATACTTACTGTACCAGAGGACCTCCTTTAGAGGCTGAATCAATAGCCAATCAATATGTATTTATTAATCTGTTATCTTTCTATGAATCAGGAGATGGTTCGCATTTTTCATTATCAGAAATAGGAATTTATTTTGCTTGACTGTATATTGCAAGGGTATTTTTCTTTTTTCTAGTAGAAGGAAATAGGAAGGAAAACAAATAAATGCTTGTTAATTGAAAAAAAATGTTAATTAAAAGTGAACATTTTGTTAAGTGTATAACAATGTACTTCAGCAAGGGGCATATGTCAACAGGCAATGACAACTTCACAAAACTTATGTGAAAACTAGGTTTATTATAACAGAAATGAATATGCAAATAGAATCCAAAGTCAGAGTAAAGAGTTCACAATCTATATAGAAGTTTGCATATTTATGACAGTAGAACAAAAGAAGGAGGAAAAACCAGAAATCTCCTCCTAAAGGGATGTTAGGAGAAGGGGAAAGATAGGAAAAGGACAAAACCTCTCCCAAAGGAGAGAAGCAACACAGTGATAAAAGGGACATTCTTTACTCTTGGGAATGGCTGGACCATGAAGATAGGATGGTCTGCTTATCTGTAAGGGTCTCAGCTACACAGGCCATTTCTCAGCCTAGTGCAAACTGATTAGTGCCTATACTGACTCACAAAGATACACAGGAATTCCAATTTGGAATGCAAACATGTTCTTATGCTCAAGGTTTCCTGCACACTCTGGGTCTAGTATTTCTGGAAAATATGGCAATTCAAGAAAATGGGGTAAGTTTGATTTACAGTAAAATAAAACAAGTAGGGTCTTTAAGGTTCTGCCTTTAAGAGAATTAATCAAGCTGGGAATGGATACCCTTTTAGGTATTTGTGTTCAGTACCATTATTCCCCTGGATCACTCATGTTTGTATGATTTTTTTTGGTTCAAATAACTCCTAGGTCATGAGTAGCAGGGATGTCAGAATTGTAGGCCTGGTCAGTTTGTAGAAGATGTAAAGCTTCTATCTTGTTCATTATCATGGGAGGACTTAAATTTGGCTTTAGGAACACAAAAGCAGCTTGTGAACTGATGTTGTCTCATTCTGATCTCATAGGAGAAGGGCCATAATTCATAACATCTCACAAGAATGAGAATGGGAATCTTCTCTGTAGAATGTGATCTACTCTGTCATTCTAGCCATAGTTCCAGGCCTTCCTTATGGAACTGACCCTCTCCACAAACCTTCTCAGGACTTCAGTTTTATGGGCCCCCATTGTTTTTTTTTTTTTTTTCCTATTATCTCTAGGCAATTCTTAGAGCTCTAATACCACGATTGTTCAAATCTTGAGACTTAGAGAGGGCTTGGACTGAGGAAGGTAGAAGCAGATTTGAATTTTATGCAAACAGGTTGTTTCAGCTGTTAATTAGTATCCCTCCAGGAATTAATAGACTCAAGCCCCTGAAGAGGTTCCAATTAACTACAACCCACCACCTGTTATGTCCAGCTGTTCTTAGCCCCTTTCCGACCCTACACCATCAGTGATGAAAATTCAAGCCTTTTTACTGCTAACAAGACAATTTTTTCTAATAGAGCTTTCTAACTCTAATAGAGTTTCTAACTCTGACTGGGCTCTTGATGTGTTCTAGAATGAGTCTAAGAAGATGGTTACAAGTGACTTGGGAACTTATTCTTGTCAGTGTGAATCAGTGAACCAGACTACTGGTTCTCATTCTCACACCTCACTGCTATGCTGACATGACATCCTTCTGAATCAAAGCCCAGCTCAGGACTCTATTAAAATATTTACCAATGATAGGCCTATAGACTGGATTGACCTTTGACTTCATTACATCTAACTTACGTGAAAATTATCAAGAATTCATGTGTTATTTATGCTTATGGTCAATAAATATTAAGAGCCTTCTATATGCCAGGCAGTGGGCTAGATCCTGGGGATACAAATATGAAAAAATCAAGACAATCCTTACCCTCAAGGAGCTTACATTCTGGTAGTGGAAGACAATCCTCAGAAGGAAGCTAAAAAGTGGGATTGAGGTGGAGAGTCAGGAGGAAGATGGGAGATGGTACCTGGGAAGAAAGTTTCAACTGAGTATAGCCAGTGGGAGATAAAGTATCTATGCTGAGCCCCCTCCTTAAATGGAAATTTTGGTGTTCATGGCTTCATTATCCAGTCAAAGGAGCAGAGGTGTGAATACCAATGCTTGAGAGAAATTATTATTTTACTGTTTTATTAAAAACCAATCATTAAATTAGGATCCAGGTTTTTTCCCTTTATTTCTTTATTTCAGGCTCAATCCCTATAAAAGTCAGTTTCTGAAGTCGTGATCAATAGATGAGACTGACCTAGCCTCAAAGAACATATTCTTCAATCTTGGGTGGGAACCCACTCAAATAGGAGACCTTACTCATCTGAACTAGTGTTTACCTCAAGGAAAAGAGCCCTCATAGAGTTTAGGGTAACCTATATCAAGGAGAAAACCAGAGTGGTTTGAATGGAAATAAATCCTGATTGTTGGATTGTTGGATGTTGTCTCATGATTAAGCCCGATGGAATTGAAGACTTCTTGCCCAACTCCTCATTAAATGTCCACCAAATAGGTTTGACTTTCAGTTGTCAAGAGAATTCCCTTTCAAGTATTATTTAAAGCATTCAGGCTCTCTATGTCTTTGGTTACTGAAACCACTGACCATCAATTTATTGATTACTGGTTAACCTAATTAATAAGTTGGTTGTTAATTACCCATAAACTCTGCCTCTCAGGATTTTTCATTTTTCACAAGGTGATTGGCTCTTATAAGATGATATTTCCTCAAGAATGAGCTTCCTGTGACATGGTGCAGAGAAGTCCCAAAGGAATATCATTAAGTGAGAAATAGTAGTGAAAATGCAATTGTCTTAAAAACCTTTATTGATTATATCTGTAAAAGCCATGCTATTGGGTATCATTTCATGAGAATTTGTCTGTGGGCAAGAACTTGAAGTGATTTTTTTGTGTGAAGCTCTATGTGTATGAAACTTACATTCAAAGACTATGTTTTTGTATCTCTATTTTTTTTGTTTCCATGAATCCTCACTGAAAGCCTACTATGTGTGCTAAGCACTGTGCTAAATACTAGGTGGCTTTATGGAAGATGCATATAGGATTTGCCCTGAAGGAGTTTACAGTTACAGTTTGATCAAGACATATGAAACAGATATAATTGTATATAATCAAGTGTTAAATTTACTATAATTAAGTGGTAAAATGACTGTTTCAGATAATGATTGCTATGGTTGGCCAAGAAGGGAAGAGATCATTTGGGATGCAAAGAAGAACAGGGCATGGTTCTTGCCCTTAGGAACTTACCTAGTAGAAAGCTTGCTGAGGGATGTAGGTCCTGAGCTGTCTCTTCCAGGTGGGACCAGTAAGGAAAGATTTTGGGCAGATTGGGAATGCTCCCTGCTAGAAAATTGGCTTTAAGGCACACCAACATCTGCTATGAGTGGGACCAGCAGCTGACAGAGGGCTAACTCTCCCTACTAATTATTCTGGGTTCTTTGGACAGGAGATGATCTCGGATTCTAAGCCAAAGAACATTAAATTTAGAAGAATAGGGGAAAAAAAAGAAAAATGCAGGTGCTGGATGTTACTTATTGGCCAACATCAATGGCAAATGAGGTTTGGCTCAAATGGGGCATTTTCAGCTGGATAGTCAGCTCTGCATGTGGGTGAACAGTGAGAGGATTTAGGGACTCATCCCAATGGGTTAGAAGTATAAAAATATGTCTGGGGTCTAATCACTGGTACCCAGGCTTAGCCTCACAAAGGTGGAACACAGAAAATTCTCTTGTTTAAAAATATCTCCTCTGACTTCCTGGTATAAGCTTGGACTTGTTAGTCTGTCAATAAGCCTTTAGGAGATGGGAGGGGAGTAACTGAAAGAGTATAATGTTTCCACTCTCCTACTGTTTCACCAAAGTGTGGGGCCCACCCTATCTGTGGTACCACCTATTCTGATCTCTTTTTTTACCTAGCCTGAATCTCCTCTTGCTATGTGTTCATCAGTTCTTCCCCAAATGATTTCCTAGGAGAGAGCTAGGTCTTAGATGGGGAGGAAGATTTACACGGGGGAGGGGATCACCTACTTCCCCTTGTCTTCCAACTTTATATTAGAATTCTCAGTAATTTCCATTCTTACCACCAAGGGAAGTAAAACAAAGCCCAGGAGGCAAAATGCATCTGTTTAAACTTTGGTGAATATGTTTTCATCATCCCTGGGAAAGGCAAAAACCTGGAAGAACAAATTAAGAAGTCTCAGTTTGCTTTAATTTCTCAGCATTTGGGAGATTCTAGAAAAAAAATTTCTGCCTGTTTTCTCTCAGTCTACACTTTAATTAGCAGTCATATAGCCAGAGCTACATATTAATAGTATCTAGAATTGCTAGTTACTGTACATATGAAATGAACGATGTGAAAATAGTTCTAAGTATGGTCTCTGTCTCAGTCCAGCAAGCAAGATCAGTTCAGCTGTTGCTCATCTTTCTAAAGGCCTTCTGGGATGGGTACTTGAGCTGGGTAATTGTTCCTTCTTCATTTAAATGTCCCTCCTCCCAAGACTCTTATACTTTACAGATGTCTCTGTCTAGCTGAAGATCCAATCCACTGCCCTTGGGGAGGCAAGATGGTTTAGGACAACCTTCTTTTAAAAATTTTTGTAGTGATTTATTCATTTTAAAATATATTTTATTTCATTAAATATTTCCTAATCACATTAATTAATTAGGGGGAAGGCAATAAGGGATTTGCCCAGAGTCCCACAGGTAGTAAGTATCTGAAGTCAAATTTGAATTCAGGACCTCCTGACTGCAGGGTTAGTGCCTCTTAGCTGCCTTCCAACTATATTTAGAAAATGTTAACATTGATTTTTTTTTAGAATTTAGAATTCTGAATTCTCTCTTTCCCTTCCACTTCCTCCCCACTTTTTGAGAAAGCAAGAAGATATCTTATAATATTGATTATACATATGAAGGTTGATACAACCTGTCTTAGAGAAAGAGCCAGCTATAATAGATCAATGATAAAAACTATTTTTTATTGATGCATTTGGTTTTTAATATCAATAAACTTTTCTAATAAATCCCAACAATTAAGTAAACCATTTGATACCATGAGAAAGAATATATCTGTACCTGTAGTCTACTATCTCTCTCAAGAAAGAGCACAAGTGCATTCCTCCTTCAGAAGCAATGCTGAGTATTGCATTCAATGAAATTTGGTTTTGTTTTTAGTTAATTTTCATTTGTGTTACTATTGTCTTTTTTTGTATTGTTCAGTTGGTTCTCTTTTTGGCATTTTGCATCAAAAGAAAAGTGGTATATTTAGTGAATTTTAGGTTCAAATTCTGCTCTGGTACCTACTAGATATATGACCATGGGAAAATCATTTAATTTCTCTGTCTCATTTTCTTTAACTGCAAAATTGAGATAATAATACCTATAATATTTACTAAGTTTATTATGAAGCTCAAGTGAGATAATAAACATAAAGACGTATCCTATCTTAAAGCACTATACAAATATTAGCTATTATTATTACCATATTAATACATAAATCAATAAACATTTATTAAGTGCTTACAATGTAACAGGCACTGTATTAAATTCTGGGGATACAAAAAGAGGCAAAAGATGCTCTCTATCCTCAAAGAGCTTACAATCTAATAGATTTTTATTACTATTACCTATTCATATATGTATCCATTCTTACATTTTTCTGAATTCTTCATATTCATTGCTCTTCATAGTCATATTCCAATGTACTTGAATATATATCTATATATTTTCATATATAAAAATTACTTGGTTAGTAATTTTTATGAAGATTCCCTTTGACACTTTCTTACCTCCTTATTTCTATCTCTTCCCACTCTCTAGAATTTTGTTCATGTTCCATTCCCATAGGGTCTTACTCTCATTTGTGAGTCAACCAAGCTATTGCCAAAGAATAATGACTTTATATCTTCCAATAATATTTGCATTTTCTAAGCTATTTTCCCCAAACATTAAAGATCCCGAAGTATAAATTAGCAATAAATTTCTAGTAGAAGGTACTTTTTGTTTGGGGGAAAGGGAGTTGTTTTGTGGTACTGAATGAGAAGCCAAGGCTTTTCAAAGCCTCTCAACTCAAACTACAAAATAGGATGCTCACTTAATTATAATTTAATTATATCAGAATTGTCATCAAGAAGACTGGATTCTGGTTTCAACTTTGTCACTAATGATCTTTGTGACTTTGGCCAGATTCCTTTTCCTTCATGTAAAGTTGGATTTCTTTTATTTGAGATAACACTGTTCTCATAAGACTTCACAGGGCACTCTCTGATCTAAGTATTTAGAAACTTTGATGAACATCTTTTATCCTCTTTGTACCCTTCATATTTTTATGGGATTCAGTTGATTTCCCCTTAGACTTTGTATTACCAGATGAATGTGGCTGCATTTTATCAGTGAATTCCAGACTAATGGTTTAACCCCCTTTCCACCTTCTCAGTCTAGTCATTTAGATGCCCAAGGATGACTATTGGAAATGATCTTGCTGCCCACATTAGTCTAAACTGATGTCTTGGGGTCTTTTGTTGGCAGTGAATTTCTATAAAGGAAAACATCCTGGAGAGTGAATGAATAATAGTTGCTCACTTCAGAATGACTATTGTTCCACTGGTATTATTTTCTAGCACAGAAGGAAGAGGGACATAACCCACCTGTCCAAAACTTATGACCTGTTAAGACCAAGTAAAGAGAAAAACATACCTGTCACTGAGAACTGATGAGGCATTCAGATTCCCCGAGTAAGGTTTTCCAGAATAGAAAATTACAGAGTGTTTATTTACTTATTCTTCTGACAGATTTTATAATGGAAATCCTAAGTGAGCTCAATTTTAAGTTTTTCTCATTGAATCTTCACTCTCTATTGTAGTCTTCTTGCTCAGCTCTTGCTGTGTTTTTTTTTTTTTTTTTTTTAACCACTGGGATCTATTAGATCTATTAGATCCCAGTAGACTTGAGAACGATAAGCTTCTGGGTTTATGGAACAAGGATTTTGCTTTTAAGGCTAGGAATGCTTATTGGAAGCATGAGTCATCATTTATGGACTAAGTGTGTAAGACTAACCCCACTCCCCAGAAGCCTATAGATTCTCTACTACCTCACTATTTAGTTAATGATGTTTCCAGGGCATTATATTGATACTTAGTGGATGAGAAGTGTGAATGCCCTTGCAAAAAGAGCACTCAAACCTATCTGTTCTACAGAATCGTACTCCTTATTCTTCATTCACTTGCAGCATAGCTGTGGAAAGTCACAGTTCTTAACATTCAGAGACTTCAAAACTCAGCTCAAGTACCTTTGATTGGTCTCTGCCTTCGCTTCTCTCTGTCTCTCTCTATCTCTCTGTTTCTCTTTCTTTGTCTCTCTCCCTCCCTCCCTCCCTCTCTCTTTCTCTCTTTCT
Source organism: Antechinus flavipes (assembly GCF_016432865.1). Lineage (NCBI taxonomy): Eukaryota > Metazoa > Chordata > Mammalia > Dasyuromorphia > Dasyuridae > Antechinus > Antechinus flavipes. The sequence goes on along the minus strand of NC_067398.1, from coordinate 302,959,803 downwards.
CTCTCTCTTTCTGTTTCCTAATGGCCAGAGCTTTTACCTGAAGCTTCAGTTTCATTTTCACCTTTGCATTTCTAGTGCTCAGCTCAGTACCTGGCACACAGTAGGCATTTAATAAATGTTTGTTGATTGATTGAAGCTCTCATTCTTGGCTGAGGAAAAATCAAAACATCAGAATGCTTGTGTCCTCATCTTATATAGGCTACCTTTATGCTCATAAGGCCACTTAATATACCCCAGGAACTCTCAATCATTGATTGTTGAGGTTATATTAAAGAAGACTCTAGTATCCTAGAGAGTACTAGAATTGTACTCAAAAAAACTGAATTTAAATCCTACCTCAACAATTTGCTGTCATGTAAATAAACGCTTTTTTCCTTGCTACTGAGGTGGTGAACTGGGAATATTATTTAACCTCTCTTGATATCAGCTTTCTTCACTATAAAATGAAGAACTTTGATAGAACTTATAGCTCTCACAATTCTAAATCTATGATCCTTTGACAACACAAGGGGCCTTGATTCGCCTTCATTTCCTTCTATTATAGGACCATTGCTTCCTTATTTCCCTCAACTCTACTACTTCAGGTAGAGGTGAAAATTTCTTTTCAGTCAACTTTCTCTTCCTCATGCTCTGTATCTTCATATTGACCCTTGCTGTCTGTGGATTCCTATCTAGGCCTGTATTACCTGGTTAGTGTACCTCTGGACCTCCATTGCTCTCCTTCTTCCTTTCAAAATTGATTTCTTCTTTGTGTCATTTCCTCCCTGGGCCCAGGCCCAAGCTCTCACCTAAATGTGACCTTGAAAAGGTTCTAATTAATTCAGGTTATTTAAGGATGTTAATGACTGATGACTCTAATCATGTCAGTGTTGGTATAGTAGTGAGTTTTTATCTTTCAGTTGTGCTCAATTTTTTGTGACCCCATTTAGAGTTTTCTTGGCAAAGATACAGGAATGGTTTGCCATTTCCTTCTCCAGTTCATTTTACAGATGAAGAACTGAGGCAAACAGAATTAAGTGACTTGTCCAGAGTCACACAGCTAGTGAGTATCTGAGGCCACGGTGATCTTAGGAAGAGGAGTCTTTTTGACTCCAGCGTGGCACTCTATCCATTATTATTTCTAATAATAGAAATAATTATTTCTATTTATCTTAGAGATATTATGAGATTTTGAACAAACGAGATTTTGAACAAACTACTTTATCTCTGGGCCCATTTTTTCACTTGGGAAATGAAGGGCTTGGACTAAATGATTTGGAAAGAAAGACCTTTACAGGTCAATATATTATGACCTTCCAGGGTTATTTACTAGGGATAACAGACACCTCAAAGTATAGAGTAATTCTAGGCAAAAGGAAGTAGGAGAGGGCCAATTGATAGAACGATGGAAACTTGGAAATGAAATAGTCTAGTTTTCCTTGCTACCTCTTTTTGATGTCTTATAAGCAATGATGTTGAGCCATTGTAATTCACACTAAAATAGGTCTTGTCCTGATTGTAGGAGGATAATTTTCTTTCTTTCTTTTTGTCTGTCTCTCTTCGTCTCTCCTCCTCTCTTTCTCCCTCCCCCCCGTCCCATCCCCTCCTCGTCTCTCTCTCTCTCTCTCTCTTTCTCTTTCTTTGTCTCTGTCTGTTTCTTCCTCTCTTCCCCCCCTTCCTCTTTCTTTCTTTCTTTCTCTCCTTCCCTCCCTCTCTGTCTCTTCCTCCTCTCTGTTTCTACCTTTTTCTCTCTGTCTCTTTGTCTCTATCTCCTTCTCTATCTCCTCTCTGTCCTTGTCTCTCTGTCTTTTTTTTTTCTCTCTCTGTCTCTCTCTTCTGTTTCTCTCTGTCTCTCTATCTCTTTGTGTCTCTATCTTCTGTCTCTCTCTGTTTCTCTGTCTCTGTCTTTACCTCCTTCTCTCTATTTTTCTGTCTCTATCTTTCTGTGTGTCTCTACCTCCTCTCTGTCTCTCTGTCTCTATCGCTTTCTCTCTGTCTTTGTCTCTATATCTCTTCTTGTCTCTATCTCCTTCTCTCTGATGCAGTCTCTGTCCCTGTCTCTCTCTGTCTGTTTCTCTGTCTTTGTCTCTGTCTCTGTTTCTCTCTCTCTCTCTCTCTCTCTCTCTCTTTTTCCTTTCCCCTTTGCCAAGGTCACTCTGAAGTGACTTACAGGCATCTGAAGCTATTTATGGGGAGGTGATTTACAGCCACATCCTCTCTTGTATATAAATAACAACAGAAAGCCTGGGACTCTTGTTGGTTCCCCTTGATTTTATTTTCTGGAATCTCTCCCCTTGCTCCCCCAAGGGCTTACAAAGTCACATTATTGCTCAAGGGACACAAATCTAGGCTAAGGTCCCTACATTGCTCTCCAACTGAGATGCACCTCCATTAACCATTAGCAGAAGGCTCTTTATGATCCTTCCAAAAAGATTGTTGTAAGAAAACCCATTTGAAGCTTTAAAACTCAAACAATTGGAATTAGGAAGACCTGAATTCAACTACTTTTTAGACACTTATGTGTCATTTAGTGTTAGCTGTCATGTCACAGTCCCCAGCTTGTTTCTTTCTCTGTAAAATGGAGATCATATCGACACCTACCCCACAATGTTATTGTCAGATCAGATTATACTTATAAAACACTTTGCAAACCTTAAAGCTTCACATAAAGTTTCTTCTTGTCTTTATTGATATCATCATCAGTAGCATCATCATCGTCATTAATTAACAATATTTATTTAAGGCTTACTTTATGACAGGTTCTGAGATACTAAGGAAGTAGTGAAACTGTCCCTTGTGCTCAAGAAATTTGTAATCTACTCAGGGAAAGAGAAAATAAGAAAGGAAGAAGAAAATAAACATTTATTATGTGTCTGCTATATGCCAGGCATTATGCTAAGTGTTTTACAAATATTTCAAACAGGAGGAAACGACATGTACATGCATTGAGACACACATATATATGTTTATGTGTATATAGATAGCTATAGACAGGTGATAGATAAAGAGGAGTTTAGACAGAGAATGAGGAAATAAGGAATTTGCTAAGAATTTACAATGTGGTAGGCATTGGGCCAACCCTGCTGGTACAAATACAAGTAAGATAGTCTCTGATCTCAAGTGAGACAAAGATGTAGATTTGGATAAGATAAGACAAAAAGCCTTCAGATATAGGAAACTTTCAGATGAGGAAAAATTTTCCTATTCATCCAATTCTCTATACCATATAGCCTTAGAGAGCTGCCTAGAGCACTAAGAAGATGGGATTTGTCCAGGATCATAGAACTCAGATTAGTCAGAGAGAAGACTTGAATTTAGTGCCTTTCTGAGTTCAAGGCAAACTTTTTATCCATTATTCTTCTCTCCCTCTCTTTTTCTCCTCTTTATCTTTGCTATTTCAATACTGTATAAATATATACATGCATGCATGTACATTTACAAACATTTACATATATGCACACACATGTATAGAAAATATATACATGACATCTGACATCAAAGTGAGCTATTATTATTATTCCCACTTGGATTTCAGGTAACTTCTAAAAAGATCTCTTTCTCTCTCTCTCTCTCTCTCTCTCTCTCTCTCTCTCTATCTCTCTCTTTTTCTCTCTCTCTCGTTCTCTGCTGTCTTTCTCTGTCTCTGTCCCCCTTCCTTTCTGAGATCACTTTTGTTTCTCTGTTCTTCTGGAACTCAGGACAATTAAGCTGGTGGCCAAATGGTTTTTGGGACTTCATTTCCTTTCTTTACAAAACAGGGCTAATAATTCCCATCTTATTATCTCATTCATCAAAACTCAAATGCTTTGGACACCAGGCTCTGTGGTATACTAGGTTTCACAATGAGTTTAAAAAAAAATGGAACTCTGCTGAATTTGGAGTTTGTGGAATGCTATACTCTCAATGGTGCATTTTCCTCACTCCAAAAACAAGCTGTTTATATCTGGGGAAAGCATGGAGCAAAACTTGACTTTCCAATTTTCAGTCTACATAGCTGCCCAAGTTATTTTTCTTAAAGTACAGATATGATCATCTCTTCTTCTTAAGAATGTATAATGATTCTCTATTAATTCTAGTATCAAATTTAAGAAGCTCTGTTTGTTGAAACTCAAAGTTAAAAAATGAATGCTAAAAATTTATTTTACATGTAATTGAGGGGGAAAAAAAGAGAAAAAGTCAATACAAAAGAACCTCTGTTTAGCTTTGAAAACCTTTCCTGGTCTACCATTATTATATATTACTCCTCTTCCCCGACTTTACAATCCAGTCAAATACATACATGTACATATATAGCCAAATTGATCTTCTTATTATTTCTCATACATAAACTTTTGTGTGACTTCCTAATTTCTGGAATTTCACTTCCAGAAGTTCCTGTATTCTTGAAGTCCCACCTCATTCTTACCTCTTAGAATTCTTTATTTCAAAAGTTCATGAAAGATCTACTTTCTGAATGAAAACTTTCATGATATTTACCTACCCCTCTATTCCAGTTAATAATGCTTCCTCACTTGCCTCAAATGACCTTGCATTTCTTTTTCTTTTTTTCTTTATATTTAGCAAATACTCTGGCCTTGCTTCTTAGGTGAGTGTGGTTAGATTGCCTCATGAAAACCTTTGAGTGCCCTTTAAGGAGTTAAGATGTTTTCCCCCAATGAAAAACCATGGTATGGTTTCTTTACCTGGCTAGGCACCAGTGACTTAGTAATTCAGTTCCATTTAACCAATTAACATCAATTAGCTTCTATAAAGAGATATTTACTTTGAAAATAGAGCAAGAATACAGACATTTCCCTTCAACAATTGTTACTGATCAGTGAGATTACCTTCTAGCTCTAAATCTATAAACTATGGTTCACTTTCCAATGAGATCTGATTTTCAAAGGATCGACTATGTCGCCCAATGCCACCATTTTACTGCAGAAGACTTTCAATTAGTATAGAAAGTTCCAATTCTATTTTCCAAACTTCACTTATTAAACCAGGGAAATGGATTCAAATGTTCTTAAAAAGACTTCTGGAGCACATACTCCCCTATAAAACCATAGTCCCTGGGAAGAGTGGGCTCAGACTTAACAATTTCTACATATCATTAGTCCATATCCAAAAGCAGCATCACCGCTGGATGAACACTTTTCTTAGTTACCTAACCAAAGTTTCTCCTTGCTCCTCAGGATCTCAAGATTGGCACAGATCACAGCCACTCCTGGCATGGATTCAACTCCTGGACTTCTCAAAACCCACAGAGTCATAGTCATCTTCACACAATGTCACTTTAAATTATAGAAGAAATGCACCAAGGCTTGTATTCACAAGTAACAAGTCTTCTGCAGATGGGTAAGACCTTTTCCTTTATATCATTGTCTTTTTTCTTTCAAATTATGCTTGGAAAGCTAAAAAAAAAAAAATCTGTAGAAAATAGTCCAAGGCTTTGGTTGGCTAGTTCCTCTGAATATACTTCGCTAATTCTACCTGAAGCCAATTCAAAAAGGCTTCTTGATTGGTTTCCTCAGGAATATTGAATAGAGGTAAACTCTAGGGGCAACTCTCAGGATCTACTATGATCTTGAATTTCATTCTAATCTGGGCAGCTGAATATTTCCCAATGACTCAAACAAGGGGAATTTGTAGCCTGGGCATTGTCACTGAATGCTACCTGAGACAGGTATCTATTGGTAGAATTTGAGGGAGTGCTCATCCTAGACAACTTTCTTTTTTCTCTTTCCCTCTCTTTTTCTCTACTTTTCCTTCTCCACTCTTTTTCTTTCTTTTTCTTCTTTAAGTCTAATCATGATAGTGACTCCTTAGAGTTTTGTTTGACTACCCAAGATGACAAAATTGATCCCTATTATCTTAAATTCTGTGGAACTTCCAATAACCTTCCCTCCCTCCCCCCAGGCAATTGGGGGTAAGTGACTTGCCTAGGGTCACACAGCTAGGAAGAATTAAGTGTCTGAAGTCAAATTTGAACTCAGGGCTGGTGTTCTATCTATTGCCCTACCTAGCTGCCCTATTTCCAATAATCATTGCCACTTTCAAGCTTTATAGCTCATTCTCTCCAAGGCACATTTCTGAGGCAGCATTAATCCTGCCTGTTTTGAATATTTTCTCTGTCTCTCTGTCTCTGTCTGTCTCTATCTCTGTCTGTCTCCGTCTCTCTGTCTCTGTCGCTGTCTTTCTGTCTGTCTCTATCTCTGTCTCTCTCTGAAACAGTTGGGAATAAGTGACTCGCCCAGGATCACACAGTTAGTAAGATGAATGTTTCTTTATCTGTAAAATGATATACTTGGACTCTGCCACAATCATTTCCAGCTCTATGATATATATCTATATATGAGTCTATTATCCATTACACAATAAGATTTAACTTCTCCTTTCCACCCCACTTTTGCTACAGACCTTCAATTAGCAAAGAAAGTTTCAATTCATTTACTAAACTCTACTTACTAAGTCAGGAAAATGGACTCAGATATTTTAAAAATAACCTTCAATCCCATGAGTTGAGATAAAAGGTTAAGTTAATGAGAAAACTTCATTAACTCTCAGTTCCTATTCTCCAAATGTTCCAGTTACTCAGGTTTTGTCTGTAGCTAAGGGACCTGGGAGAACTTGAAAGACTGGCTATGAAAAGAAGCAAAACTCTCTTGGGTTCTCCTTTACTCTCTGGGTACATAATCTGTTGTGAAGGTAGCTTATCTGTAATTACTTCTAATAAGTAAGAGCTTTTTTTAAATATCAAGATTTTCCCTCTTGGTTTTTACATAATACTTTGTTTTATATTCCTCTAATGAACTGAATGTTCTGTCTTTGTTTGTGTCTTATTACCCTACTAGACTATAAGTTTCAGGAAATAAGGATTTGTATCTTATCTAAATTTTCTCTTTACTCCAGTGCTTAAGTAAGATGCTCAACAAAAGATACTTTTAAAATGTTTTATGAATCCTCATTTAGTTCTCATTTGAACTTAGGGTTTATTGGTTCTGGTGGGTTTTAGTAGGATTGAACAGTTTTTTGAAAGATGTTTTGAGGTTTAATGATTTACCTTGAGGGAGTAAGTTTGAATCAGTTTATGAAGTTTGAATCAGTCACAAAATTTTCAAGTTCAACATGAGTTTAAGTTGCAACAATAACAATAATATATCTGTAGAGTACTTTATAGTTATAAAATACTTTCCAATTTGTTATCTTATTTGATGTTAGAAATAACCTGGGGTAGGACATCAATAATTTTCTTTTATAAATATAGGAACTGAAGCTCTATATTTCTAATTGACATTTTTAGAGCAACACTAGTTAATAGCAAAGCTGAGATGCCATCCCAGCTATTCTCATTTCTTGTCCAGTACATTGTGCCAATGTTCCCTCCCTTCATTTTGACTCCATGCCATTTGATTAAAAATACAAATATATTCAGAGTTTGCTATGTGTGTGGCTAGGCAGTGTGGCTAGTGAAGAAAGAGCTGGCCTAGGAATCAGAAATACTTGAGTTCAAGTCTCAACTTGAGATGAACTGGCTGTTTGATTTTAAGTAAGTCTCTAAGTCTTTGAGTGCTCAGAGTGTCTAAATTGCAGAGCAGTTGTTGATCTGCATTGATAGAGGGATTTTTATCATCTGGAGTTCTCTCCATCAATGAAATCTGTTAAAAAATGAGCAAGGCAATCTATTCAATACTGAAGAAGATATGAAGATTAAGTAAACCATGGTCTTTGTCCTAATAGAGTATGTAGTTATCATGTAAGGAATGAGGAGGACAAGCTAGATATATAAATAACTATTAAGGTCATAGCATAATCACAAGAGACAAAGGACCATACATGGTCTGGGAAGGAAAAGTTACTTGTGAATGGGTAAGTTAAAGTGGACTTAGAGTTAAATCTTAAGCATTAGACAGTATTTCAAAAGGTTAACAGGGGGTGGATAGAGAGGTGTTCCAGATACACAGATTAGCATAAATAAGAACAAAGGCAGCAAAGTACAAGGAAGTGAGAAATCTAGTTGGGCAGGTTTGTGGGGTGAGTAGGCTACAGATGAAAAGGTAGGCTGATGTCCAATTGCAAAGGACCTTGAATAGAAAACTAAAGAAATTGAACCATAGTTGAGGAGTCCGAACATCAATGAGCTATGGACGGATTTTGACTGGTATTGAGAAATGACTTTGACTTAGATCTCTGCATAAATATGTTTATTGTTCCAAATTATTTCCTGACTTCAGACTTTACATTATGACCAAGCTCTATGCATTTTGGAGGGAATGTTGAGGCTGTATTTGTACCTTCTTTGGCCCTGCTGCTGCTTTGGGGAAGTGTTGGATGTGTTTTATTCTAGAATCTCAGGGAAAGTTCAGGCTGTGGACTTGTAAGTTTTTAGTGTTCCAAAGTACTTTGAGGGTCAAGACTAATTGTTAACCTCTTCTTCTGAGCCCTGCAAGTTCCTGATCTGGGTTTGGTTCTGAGAAACACACTTATGGGCTTTCCTCTAATTGGTGTTCCTGTAGGCTACTGCTAAGCCATCTCGAAAAGCTTGCAGGTTCAGAGTGACAGAACTCTAAGTTCACTTTTTGTCTGTCATTCCTGCCCTAGTTATTCCATCACAGCCTTCTGAGTTGGCTGGGGAATGTGTGATTAGAACAAATACTCTGCCCTGCTTGTGGGATCATAGATAAATAGCTACTGCTTATTTCTGAATTTATTGTCTAGGGCAGTGGTCCTCAAAGAATTGTTGGGGTCTCTGAAACCCTTTCAGAGGGTCTACAAATTCAAAATTATTTTTTATTTCTAATATAGTAAATAGCTATAAATATAACCCATGTGAACAAAAACTCTTTGAACAGATCCTCGATGGTTTTTTTTTAAAACAACATGAAGATACTGAGAACAAAGGTTTGAAAACCACTGGTTTAGGGGCCTATTACTACTTCTAACCCCTAGAAGTAGGTCCCCTCTTTTTTCCACAATGGATTTGTGTGACCTGGAAATAAATAGTGAGCAACAAAGCTGTTAGTTAACACTTTTTCTTATCCTCTGTACGATATTAAATAAATAACAGTTACTATCCTTATTCAGATCCAAGCCGGATAGCTTTGTGGGGTACACTCCTGGCTACCAATCCCCAGTGTCCACAGACCTTACTGTTGGCTTCCCTATGCTGATCTATTTAGGATGGAACAATGACTCAGTGTGATTAAAAAAAAAAAGTCTTCATCAGGATTTGGTTTCTTAATCCTTGTAAAAGAATTGTGGAGGAGAGCCTGACTAGACTTCTTCCTGATATTTCACCATATTTCATTGGAACTGTTTTTACTTCTGTTTCTAAATGTACTTTCAATTCTCTTCTATCTAATGGGTACTTAGGATAACTCATTAAGCCCTGGCTCTTTTAAAGCCAAGGTTGTGACTCTGATCTCAATAAGAGCACTTGCATCTTACAGATTATGTGAAGTTCTGTTCATTATATTTCATAAAAGATATCAGCTTTGGTAGGATTCAGAGAAAAGCAATTTCAGTCATCAAAGAATAAAGGGCAGACTAAAAGGATGAAGGCCCTTTGTTAGGGACAGAGAGATTGAGTATGATAAAAGTTGATAAAATCTTGAAGGCTGTAGATTGGGATAACACAGACATGTTCCCTAAATCCCAGAGTACTCATAGTAGATATCCTTCTTTTCTTAACTGAAAATAGAAAAAAACAGTTTTAGTACAGTGAAAAAATCATGTCATTTATATGACGGATGATAAATTTATGAATCTTATTATCCTTAAGAAGGCATACAAGCAGAAATTTAAGTAGGTTCAATGTGATTCAGTTCAGTTTGGTTCAATTCAATTAAATGAGTATTTAGTTAGTGCTAACTTTGTGCAGGATATTGTCCTAGGCATTGAGGATACAAAAATGAAATATTCTCTTCCCCCATGAAGTTTACATTCTATTGGGGGAATATAGTGGATATGCAGATAAAGAAATATGAAATATTTATACAGATAAGGAATTATGAAATAAATATATATATATGTATATATATATATATATATATATATATATATATATATATATATAAATTCAAAGTAATTTGGGGGTATGGTAAGAGTACTAGCAAAAGGAGAAGGAGAAAGATCTGTAAAGGTCTGTATAAGTGGTATTTGAGGGAAGGGGAAGGGAAAGTGGATGAGAATAAACATTTATATAGTGCCTATTATGTACTTGGCAAAACAAACAAGGAAAAAAAATCTAGAGATTGAGGACAAAAGAATGTTTAAGATATATTCCTGACCTTTGGGAATGACATCATTTAGGATAAATAACATTGCTTGCTGCCATTGTCTGAGGCAGAATCCTAAACTGGATGACTATTAATCTGATTCAGAATGTACAGTCAAGTTCTTCTATTTCTGGGAAAAAAGGCAACAGTTTATATCTTGATATTGCAGAGTATCCCAACTGCATATATTCCATTGGTCATAAGAGGTCCCTGGAAATGGAATATAGCCAGTTTATTGCTAATCTACCCTTGCCACTAGGAAAGTTGCTTAAAATCTCTAGTAGGTCAAGAACATTATCTTTGTATATGAAAGTAGCACAAGTCAGTTACAATCATTGGGTTGTCTTCTACTTGGCTCACATCTTTGGAAATTGCTCCTTCAGCCAAGTCTTATATTGACATCTGTCCTGCAGCAAACATTTTAACCCTCTCTGCACTTTCAATTTACTCCGCTGTCAGTACATTACCATCCTACTTGGACACCTCCAGAGAAGGGAGTTTCTGGCATTTCTGTTGGTTTTCATCTTTGCCTTCCTCATGTGTGCTTCTATCAAAGAAGTGGTGAACGAGGACTGAAGGACTTGTACAGTCTGACTTTTAAATTTAGGTAGGCTGACTTTATAAATATACCAGGAAGGACAAAGGGATCCATTCTCATTTCTAAGTGGTGGCCTTAGCCAAATTCAGCATTGTGATGAAGTGGGTAGGGCTACCATATTGTTTTGGACTTGGGAACTTGTAACAACCCTGCCAGGGTATTGTGGCTTTAAAAGAGAGGTTGGCAACCTTTTCAAGGGGTCCTGCCAAAATTTTGTGTACTCCCTTGAGAGCAAAGTATGTATATATTTCCCCAGACCCGTGCATATGTCTATCCCCTCCTTCTGCCTCCTCAGCTACTGTGCCCAGAACAAATTTTATGTCTTAGCTGCCTCTTTTTGCAAAGTCTCAAATGTACCACCTGTCATGTGGCCATTAATTTTGCTTTCTTTTGGGCTTTGAAGGTTTTCCATGTGGAAATAAACCTCTATTAATCCAGGGCAAATCCCCCTGGAAAGTAATTGATCATCATAAGCTGTCAGTAGCCAATAAGTCTATAATCAGTTATGATTTCAGCAAGAATTAGTTGACAGCCAACTGAGAACAAGAATAGAACATAAAACAGCTAGTTGGGAGAGATTTGGGAAGCTTAAGAGGGCAATGGAAAGGAATAAGACTCTGAAGAGAGATGTGTATGGATGCTAGAGGCAAACTTTGCTTCCTTATCAATTCTGAGTAACATTGGCTGATGGTAATTTAGGCCACAGGGCCTTCGAGGGAGAATTTTATTCCTGGTTGTACATGGCTAACTTATGAGAAGAGCAAATACATCATGTCAGCAGGAAGTCAGATACCAGAACTGAAATCCAGCCCATACACCTGCTAGCAGACTATTCCCTGAATTCTATTGTCAGGATCTGGTGCAAAGCCACTTAGATTCAGCACATCTGCCTGGGTGAAAAACCCTTAGTGTGGCTTCTATTTTTGCTTCTCCTGCCTTGTTCCCTTTGGCAGCTCGGTGGAAATTAAAAGGCTATTTGCAATGACTAATGTTGCTAATTCTGATCAAACAAATGAAAATTCATCCGTTGCCATATTGGAGACCCACTAGGGAAGAGAATTAACACATCATTTGTGGTAATTTCTATGACAGTCTGATGAAAACAAAAAAGACATTAAAATTGGTTTCAATTCAAACCGCTGTTAGTTAAACTGCCTCCCTTAAAATATCCCATCCTGCATTGTACAATAGTGAGCACTGTTCCCAGGATGCTTGCTGCAGGCTTATTAGCAGTGACAAGAGATCTCAATAAGTTGGCTGGTGGATTAGCTTTAGCAACTTTGGAGTCTGATTTGAATTCATACTTTCAAGATTTTCCACAGCATTTTTTCAAACTCTAGAAGTTTATTTTTGCTCTGGCTTGCTCTAAAAATGTGTTTGGGTAAAATGTGTTACAAAGAAAAAAGTGGGAGAGAAGTTGAGGCCTGAGGTCTGGTCTTAACTTTAAGACTGGGTCTCTTCTATAAAAAGAGAATAAGAAGAGATGACTTATAAGTCTTAAATTTTCAATATTTCATAATTAATATTCATTTTCTATTTTTCTTTACTAGGACCTCCTAGGAAGATACTTGTCAATTAATAAGATTTCTTTGCTTCCTCTTCTCCTCCTGTCTTGACTTTTCTTATGATTCTCATCTCTTCCCCTTGATTTTTAAAACAATTTTTTTTTAGTATTTTCCCTTACAAAACCAATTTTTCTTCTACTTTTGTTTCTTGGTTGTGTTTGTGTCCCCCTTTTTCCAATTTCTTCTTTGTGTAGGGATTCTGAACGTAGGGTCCATGAACTTGTTTGTGGTTCCAATATTCAGATAAATGTATTTCAGCATAACTAATTTTCTTTGTAATTCTATGCATTTTAGCTACTGCATTTAAAAATATCATTCCGAGAAAAGATCCCTGAGCTTCACCAGACTGCCATGGGGTTTCATGGTAAAAAAAATTAATTAGAGCTCCTGACTTTAACATAGATCATTCCAATGATCAATCACAATTCTAGAGGACTCATGATACCAGCCCCACCAGAGACGGAGATACTGGATTCAGAGTGCAAATGAGACCGTTTTTTTTGGGGGGGAGGAGAAGATGGAGAGCATGACCAATGTAGAAATTTGTTTTGCTTGGCTATAAGTTTGCAACAGGAGTTTTATTTTCCTTGCTTTCTCATTGGGGATAGAAAGGAAGTGAAGATGGATATTTATCACCCCCCAAATTATTATTATTTTTAAAAAGAGCCCTTGTCATAGTGCTTTACCCTTTTTTGAACTCCTTTTCCTTGTTTTCCACCCTGATTTTTCCAGATGCTCTCATAAGTAATCTTTTCTCTGGAACTACAGATTTAGAGCTGGAAGAGGCTCTAAAAGATCTCCAACATTCTCATTTTATACATGAGGAAACTTACTCACAAGGAAGTTATGATTTACCTATGGTCACAAGGCTAATAAGTGCTTGAAATGGAGTTTGGACTTGGGTTTCCTCACTCCAAATCCAATACTTTATTCATCATACCAATCTATCTTAGTCTGGAAAGTGTATTTTCTTGTTCTAAGATATCAATGTCTTCACCTGAAGTCATTAAGTCTGAACTTTTATTTATCTTTTCTTTCTACCCCCTGCAGTTTGTAAGCAGCAGTATTTTTGCCTGGTCTGTGATATAACTTCATTCAAATGCACTGTCAGCAGCATGCAGGGATGTAGGACAATCACATCCCAATGTGGCACAGGAAAGGGAAGGAGCCTGCTGTCACCTGGCAAGAACACCTGCCAGGAATTCTACTCTGGAGAGGGGTTATAATTACCTGTAGAGTATTTTGTGGATATCCCAACAGCAGGAGGCTGTTAATGATTTGAGACTAACTCCCCCCCTCCCCAACTATTATACAGAGGCAGAGTATGGGACAGAACAGCGTATATTTCAGAGAGATTTGGGGAATGTCTTTAACTTGGTGTGCTGATGTGAGCATAGTAGGGCTGGGCTCCTATCTGAATATTCTTTGGGATTTTGTATAGTGTTATTGGACACTAAGACATTGCATCTCATTCTATGTTTCTTTAGAACAGAGAGCTCTGGACATTTTTCTAATTGTGTGACCTATGAGGGCAGTTATAGATGCATCTTGGTCAGTAAAAATACTAGTAATAAAAGGAGTTGTTCACCAAAGATCACTTCCAGCTACTAGATGGATGCCATCTTAGAAGCAAGGGTGTGCTGGAGCCAGCTCTAACCAGCTGGAGAGTAAGTTATTAGGTTTTCAATGTAAGCATTTATACATTAAAAACTTAAAAGTGCTACAAAAATCTGGGTTTGATTTATTGTTTTGTTGATTAAGAGATGGAAAAATGTCAATAATATAGAGTAAACTTAAAAGGAAATCTTATGAACATTTTTCAGTTGTCAAAACATTTATCAGTACACTCATGCTTAGATATCACCTAATCCAATCACCTTGTTGTACAGATAAGGAAAATGAACTCCAGGAAGGGAAACAGATGTCCAAATAAGTAACTGAGATAGGATTTGAACCCAAGTCTTTTAGCTCTAATGCTCTTTTCTCTTGTATTCTATTGTCTTATAGCAGAAAGGGAAGAGAGTACCAGGGGTCCTCAAACTTTTTAAATAGGGGGCCAGTTCACTGTCCCTCAGACTGCTGGAGGGCCGGACTATAGAAAAACAAAACCTTTGTTTTGTGGGCCTTTAAATAAAGAAACTTCATAGCCCTGGGTGAGGGGGATAATCGTCCTCAGCTGCCGCATCTGGCCCGCGGCCGTGTTTGAGGACTCCTCATAGGACTCTGGCTGAGTAAACCATTCTATAGCACCTATAGAATATAGCATCTTGAATGATGATGAAGATTTGATTTGTGAAACATTCACATAAAGTGTTATCATAGTCACAAGAAGCCCTTTATTGTTGCAAAAAAGTGCAGGAACTAATCAAAGTGATTTAGTGAAATATTTAAAGATCAGAGGTAAAGAGTAAGGGCGGGGTTTAGAGAGTTAGGGAAGACTTAGAAAAGGTCCTCATAGAGAATAAACTTGCATGCTCATTATGTCTAATGTCAGCAGTTGGGACAGCAGGAAATAAGGTGTGCTAATATAGCATAATGAAGGTGCTTAGTTTTTAAAGATTATTTGTGGGGCAAGAGTATGTCTACTGTGCCTGCTCCGAGGAGGAGGCGTCTCTTACCTGATTTGGTGAGTTGAGTAAGCCTTAGTCATGTTGACGAGACAGTTCCAGGAATTTGGCCTCCCTTTGTGTGTGTGTCACAGTTGACAATGATGAAGATTCACATTATTTCTGACCATGGAAATAGGATAGACTTGGGTAGAGTTCACATTATTGCTGACAATGGCTGCACCACTATTACTATGTGCTTCTATAAATATAGCTAAAGGTTTCAGACTTTAAAATGCATTTTGTTTTATACTAAACTAGTGGTAGAGTTAGCATGCCTTTTTTGGGGGGGTGGGGTGAGGGCTGGTTTCCTAGTTTTAATTAGTTCAGCCTAATTTTTAAGGTTCCTGTTCTTTCAGGCCTCACTTATTAACACAAGTGGATTCATTATGGAGAATGATTCAGGGGATAATTCTGTGTATGGGAAGGGTTTGTAGGTGGTAAGTAGGTCAGGTAGAACCTGAGAAGGATGGACTTTAAACAGTTAAGCATCCTTTAATTTGTTGAAGTCATTTCTTTGCTTCTCTTTTTCAGGGGGATATCTTAAAGTGTTCTTATTTTGAATTCTTTCTTCATTTTAATGATGTTAATCTAAATGAATTCATTTAACATTCATGCATTTCATATGTAGTTCCCTTGGTGTTCAAGCGTTCCACTTCAGCTAAATTGGCATTACTTAAGCATTAGGTGAGGAGTACTTACATTGAAACAAAATTTAGCAACATTTTTGGAGAAAGCTGATGGGACTGGTATACAGCAGGAGTAGACAAGAAGACAATGAGAATGAGTTTAATGTACACAATTGGCTTATATCTCCCTCTGAGATGTGAAAATGATGCTGATATTAATCAGGATAATTCAATTTAGTCTCCATATAAATGTGTGAACCATCAGGTGACAGTTTTGGGATCCTGGAAAGAAACTTAGAGGTCTCTTTGGAGTTGGATCCCTTTGGGGAGCCTGGTGAAGGAAAGAAGAACAGAACTGGCTATTCACATGTAGATTTTTTTCTCTTCTGGTGAAATACTCTGAAGAGTTCTCAGGGATGAGAAAAGGAATCCTAGACATGTTTCAGAGGAAAGAGAGTTGGATGTGGGGACAGAACATCTGGGTTCAAATGGTCTCTCTTCCACTTAACTACCTGTGCAACTTTGGACAAGGCATTTCATTGCTTGGGTCATCACTTCCTCATCTGTAACATTTGTAAAGGAGTTGGACCAAGTAACCTTTAAAGTCTCTTAACTCTAAATGCATGAGCCTTTGAGCTGTTAGAGCTGGAAGGGATTATGTTTCATTTACTAGAAGAGGATTCTGCCTTTTGGCAACAGGCATTTAGTTGAAGAGTTGAAGAAAGTCCTTTGTATGAGTCAAACTATTTCACTTTCTTGGTCTTCATTAAAAATATATTGTTGTTTACAAACATTCTGGGATAATATATGCATATTATATTTGTGCATATAGATATATATGCATAATCTTTGAAAACTTTAATGTACTATATAAATGTGAGCTATTATTGTTGTATTTGTCTAGTCCTATGATTTCATCAGTATGGGGATCTCTGTCTCAATATCTTAACCAATGTAAATCACCTCTTTGGAACTAAGAGTCTTTGAGAGTTGCCTAAAGCACTGAGTGCTTACATGATTTTCCCAGGATCACAGAGCTAGTTTATAGTACAGGTGAAACCTGAACCTGGGTCTGGCCTGGTCATGCTGGTTCACTTTTATTATATGAATATATATGTTCAAGATATATGTATATCTTGAACATACAAGGAACACTGCCAAATAGTTCTAATATGTATTTTAATTTCATCTTATATCCCCCCCCCATTTCAATATAGTAAAGTGATTCTATTAGAACATATGTTTTGAGTTGATGAGTGGGGATGGGATTGGAGTTTGGGCCCCTTGCTAAAGGGCACATCCAAACAGAGGCTTACAGTTGTGCATGTTCCCTCTTTGGGTGAGGGTGAAGGTGTGGGGCTGAGCCAAAAGGAGGAACAACTTGTGAAAAATGAATGTTTTGCTCTTGCATTTAGTAGCTAAATATTGTATTAGTACCAAAATTTTCCCCCTTTTATACTTCCTTACCCAGAAGCTAAGCAGTGTAGGAAATCTCTCTTAAAGATTTATCTGGGCCAAGATCTAATCAGATGGTAAGAGAAATTTTAAGTTTAAGTTGAAAGATATATTCCTGCTTATTGTGTTTACTCAGACAGGTCTAGGAAAATGTTGATTTGTCTTACTGTCAAGAAAGGTCACATGAAAATTGATCTCTTTGACCAAGATTTGGGTGACCTAACTCATATACCTGAAGCCCTTCATTTGAATAAGTCCACATCTCAGTGTGTTAACCAATAAGAGTTGATTGGCATCCCTCAGGAAAACCTATTCTTCTGAAGGGCATATTAATGGTGAGCCCACTGCCATGATGGGTTGGTCCAAGAGAAACTGCCAAATGGCCATGCTTTTATTAAAAATATTTTGATATTATTATATCTGATATATCAGCATATTATTAATAATATAATTAAATTATCCAGAAAGAATGTCTCTCAGAATTTTTTCATCACCTTATTTGTATTTTAGTTTTCATTTTTCTCTCTTTTTAGTTTGTGTCTAACATAGGTGGCCAAACAGCAGTCATGAGAGATAGACCTTCCAAATTGGTAGATACTTGGAAGTTTGGATGTACTTGTGTTCTTCACGTGACATTGGCTATTATAAGTCTTCTCAGAGGACAAAGATGACTGTGAGAAGAAGTATAAACCCAAGACATGACTTTCAATTATCAGAAGAATTGGAAAGTACATTTTAGACCTTGAAGAGTTTAGATGAAGGTAAAAACTATTCTATAATCTCACAGGGAGTTTCATGTATTTAAAAAAAGTATTTATTTTTAATATACATTGTTTTATGACTCATGTTGGGACAGAAAAATCAGAGCAAAAGGAAAAAACCATGGGAGAGGGAAAAAAAAATCAACATAGCACGTATTGATTTACATTCATTCTCCATAGTTCTTTTTCTGAATGCAGATGGCATTTTTTTGTCCAAAACCTACTGGGATTGCTTTGGATCAGTGAATCACAGAGAAGAACTACGTTTTTCATAGTTGATTATTACCCATTCTTGTTGTTATTATGTACAATGTATTCCTGGCTCTGCTTGTTTTGCTCAGCATCAGTTCATGTAAATCCAGGCTTTTCTGAAATCATCCTGATCATAATTACTTATAGAACAATAATATCTCATAACATTCATATACCACAACTTATTTAGCCATTCCTCAACTGATGGGCATCTATTCATTTTTCTAGTTCTTTGCTTTCACAAAAAGAGCTGCTACCTTTTTGCATATCTGAGTCTCTTTCCCTCCTTTATGATTTCTTTGAGATACAGACTCAGTAATGGCACTGCTGGGTCAGAGAGTATGCACAATTTGATAGTCCTTTGGGTAGAGTTCCAGATTGCTCTCCAGAATGGTTGGATCATTTCACAACAGGGAATTTCATATTTTAATTTTTTATCACTGTGGCCTTATGCGTCATTTGTGTTTTAAGCATTTCTTTCATATGGAAGAAATAAATAGTTATCTTGTACCTGATTTACTATCTATACCAAGTTCTTTTCTAGTTAAGAACTAACCCTATGGACACTGATATATTGTTGGTGTGAATGGATCCAGCCATTCTGGAGAGCAATTTGGAACTATGCTCAAAAAGTTATCAAACTGGGCATACCCTTTGACCTAGAAGTGTTTCTACTGGGCTTATATCCCAAAGAGATCTTAAAGAAGGGAAAGGGACCTGTATGTGCCAAAATGTTTGTGGCAGCCCTGTTTGTAGAGGCTAGAAGCAGAAAAATGAATGGATGCCCATCAATTGGAGAATGGCTGAATAAATTGTCATATATGAATGTTATGGAATATTATTGTTCTGTAAGAAACAACCAATAGGACAATTTCAGAGAGGCCTGGAGAGACTTACATGAATTGATGCTGAGTGAAATGAGCAGAACCAGGAGATCATTATACATGGCAACAACAAGACTGTACGATGATCAATTCTGATGGATGTGGCTCTCTTCAACAATGACATGATTCAAACCAGTTCCAATTGTTCAGTGATGAAGAAAGCCATGTACACCCAAAAAGAAGACTGTGGGAACTGAGTATGGAACACAACCTAGTATTTTCATACTTTCCGTTGATGTTTGCTTGCATTTTGTTTTCCTTTTCAGATTTTTTCTTTCTAGTTCCAATTTTTCTTATGCATCAAGATAACTGTATAAATATGTATACATATATTGGATTTGATATACACTTTAACATATTTAACATGTATTGGACTACCTGCCATCTAGGGGAAGGGATGGGGGAAAAAGGGAAAAATTTGGAACAGAAAGTTTTGCAGGGGTCAATGTTGAAAAATTACCCATGCATATGTTTTGTAAATAAAAAGCTTTAATTAAAAAAAAAAGAACTAACCCTTTGCTTTAAGTGATTGTGAATTGAAGTTCAATGAGTCAGAAACAACAAGACAATGGCCACTTTCTTTAGAGGCCAGGTTCTTCCTGGACTGAACCCAGTTTAGGTGAATCCAGAATTGGAGTCTTTTAGTAGGAGGGAACTTTAGAAAGGGGAAAGTACCATGTTCCTCTGAACTATCAGGTCCTTGTTGATAATGAAGTGAAATGACTAATAACAATTTTTCAATAGTCATATCTCCTATAAAATTTAACTGATTTCTCTTTGATTATGCTTATATGTACAGAGGTTTTCATTCCCTTCCCCCCTTCCCCCCCATCTCTTCAAGGTTGGGGACATAGAAATTCACTTTTTAAGAATTTTTAAAAAAGCAAAACAAAATTAGATTTTCAAAAAGTTAAGAGATTTCAGCGAAATCTCTTCTGTAAATTGACCTTTGAATCATAGAGTTTTAGCTTTGGAAGATATCTCAGTGGTCTTCTAGGGCAGTTCTACGCAGTCCAACTTCTCCTGGAAGGCTTCCAGTAAGGGGAAACCTATCATCTCATGAAGCAGCCCACTTGATTTTTAGACAACTCTAATTGTTAGGGAACTTGTCCTTAATTGTGCCTAAATTCATATCATTAAAATTTCCATTTATTTTTCTTAGTTTTGCCCTCTGAAGCAGGGCATAGCAATTCTATTACATCTTTTACATGACTATTCTACATGTACATAAGAGAGATGATAGCACCAAATGAAGTCTTATTTTTATTTTTGCAATTGCTGTCAAATATTTTAAGAACTAGAGATTTGTTTAAGCCTTATATGGTAAATCACTTAATCAGCATATTCAATTAAGCAGAATACACTATTCTTGAACCATTCTGGATAAACATAATTATACTATAAATTAATTTCAAAAATCTACTTTCCTTGTGCTTTTCAGTCTTCTCCAAATTCCAAAGTTTTTTAAAAAATTATTTTTACAGATGAATTTATTAAGGAAAAAAGCAAATAAAGTTAATTCAGCTTATTTCTTTGAAAAATACTGTGTACTCTGGGGAGAACAAAGACATGATTCTTGCTTTTAAGGAGCCAGTAGAAGAAAGGAGACCTGTACCTAAATAATATAAGATAGAATATGATCTGTATTATAGGAGAGGCCTATATAAAGTATTATGGGAGAATAGAGACAGAAATAACATGTCTTCCTAGTTAAAAAGTTTCATGGAAGGATCGACAATTGAAACTTGAAATATGAGGAGAATTTTGACTGGCAGAGGTGAAAAGGAAGGTATTGTGTGAGTAAAGACTGGAGATGGGGGAAACACATAATGCTTTGAAGAAGTGTCAGCAGTCCAGTTTTGCCAGAGAGTATTCTGTGTGAAAGGGAGTATTTAAAGATAAGATTGCAAAAGAAAATTGAGGACAGATTATGGAGAATGCATCTTAAATGATTCAGATTTTATTCTATGGTCACACAAAGCCATTGGGAAGTGGGATGATCTGGGGCCTTAGGCTACTTACTTAATCTCTCTTTAGTTCAGTTTCCTCATCTCTAAAAAGTGGAGGTTGAATGAATGTAGTTTATCAAATCTAAATCTATCATCCTATGATCAGAGATATACTTTAGGGAGGTTTTTTTTTTTTTTTTTGACATCAGTGTGCAGAATGTCTTGTTCATTTTTGAAGGGAAGCAAGGACTGGAGACTTAGAAACTTTTCAGAAGTTAAATAGAGAGATAAAAAAAAGCCCAAAACTATATAGCTCAGAACTCCTAATTTCCCCTTTAACCTGAAAGACATTTATTTCAAGTCTTATTCCAAATACTTCAGCTGTTTGTCTTGGGGAGAAGGGTAAGTCTTAGGAAAAAGAATGGAAGCAGAGAAGGAGATAAAGGAAACACATACATTTTAATCAATGGGGGGAGCCTTAGCTCTTAGAAATGCCTGTGCCATGTGATCCAGAAATCTCATTTCCCAGCTTTTCCAAGCATAAACCTTTTCAGATTTTAGGAGTGACTTGAGACACCTTAAATGGTATAAAGACTCGACCGAAAACATCTTTCTTTTAGGAGAAAGCAATATATATGGGAAGTTATCCTACCAGATAGAGGGAGTGGAAAATGGATGGGGTGATACAAAGCAGGATTGATTATTTTGTTATATTGTGTTGTAAGTTTTAGGCATCTCTAGCAGCAAGATGGTGTTGGGCTTCTGAAAATAGTAATTCAAACACTGGGGGATCCCTTTCCCCCATCCACCTCCCTTATGTGTGAAATTGCCTCTAGCACTCCTTAATAATTCCAGGGATATTCTATTATGAGGCAAATTCATGCAAGGATATGGAGGTACTTACAGCATGTCTTTCATGCCCTCTGGTGCATGGGCACTCTTAGAAATATTTTCCATTCTCTCAGTCTCTCTGAGAAGAAATTCTATCTGGGAGTATTTCTTTGGCACCTGTGCTAGGGCTTTCAGTTTTTTAAAAAAATATTTATATTGTTACTGTTTTATTTATATATTTATATTTGTATTGTTATTTGTCCTGTGTTTTTGAAGAGGACCAGAATATCAGAGAGGTGGATTCTATCACATGCAAGTGAGTTGGATTTAAGTAAGGGAGGGCTGGGCAAGATCACCTGCCTCACTCTCCCCTCCAGAGCCATCCCCTGCAGACCAAAGGCCTTGGCCTTTTTAAGCTAAAGTCTTCAACTGGTTTGACTGAGGCTGCACCCAATCAGTGGTTAAAGAATCTCCTCTTTTACCTAGTCTAAAAATATCTAAATAAATGAATGAATGCATCTTGGAGGGGAAGACCCTCCAGATAGGTGATATAGTGGATAGAGTACTAGAGTACTAAGAAAACTTGAGTTCAAATCCACCCTCAGACACCTATTAGCTGTGTGACCATGGGAAAGTATCTTATCCCTGTTGCTTTAGTTTCCCCATTTGTAAAATGAACTGGAAAAGAAAATGGCAAACCATCCCTGTATCTTTGCCAGGAAGACCAAAAATAGAGTCACAAAGAGTCAGAAATGACTGAATAACACCATATACTATTTCATGATATGCAACCTGCTTTATGTATATTATTTAATTTTATCCTCACAAAAACCCAGTAAGACAAGTTCTTTTATAACCCCCATTTTACAGATGAATAAACGGAGACTGAAAACTATTAGGTGACTTGCCCAAGATTTGATGGGTCAGCAAGTAATCTTTGGTTCATGAACGGAAAAAGTTTTCCCTCCCCATTTTTCCTCTCTCCAGCTCTAGGCATTCAAAACTCATCTTAGTTCTCTTTTTCTTTAAAAGATGGACAACTTGATGCAATCCACTCATTCTTTCCATTCTCTTTGGGATATGAAAAGTAGTGTGTGTAATATAGTGTGATGTAATAGAACTGTATTTGAATTCAAAAGACTTGAATTTTCTTCTTGGATCTGCTACCTGTGTGAAGTTGTCCAAGTCATATAACCACTTTGGATTGCAGTTTTGTCCTTCCTGTAGAAAGATTGGACTAGATTACTCCTAGGAAGGAGCATACTGGAGCCAACTTGAACAAACTGGAGAGAGTTGATTATTAAATTTTTAACTTGAGCATTAATACCTCATAAAATGACAGACATTATAATGTAGGGCTTTATTTATTATTTTATTGATTGTCTAGATTTAAAAAATGATAGAGAAAATGAAAGTAGTACAGATTAAACCTAAGTGTATCACCTTTTTTTTTTTTGTTGTTGTTGTTGGGGAGAGCTGGTTTTTAAATATTCACTAGCACACCACAGGGCCCCTTCTAGCTCTAAATCAATTATCCTAAGAATTTTTCCTATTCTCTCAAGTGAAAAACAAGAACAAAACAAAATAAAATTTTGGCAGAAGAACAGTTATATTAAAAAGAGGACAAAAATAAAATGAAGTGCATCTAGGTGATATAGACCTGATATCATGGTTCTCTTGGAGAACTAAGGACAAATAAAAAAGGATAAGACAGGGAGTTAGCAGTAGAAACATGTTCTGTAATCTGGTTTTTCAACTTCAGAGTTCAGTACGCTTTTGATATTACCATATTGGCTCATCATGGACAAATCTCTTATCCCCTTGGGAATTGTTTTCTCATCTCTAAAGTGGAGATAATAACACTTGTACTGACTACCATATAACATTTGTTTCAAAGAAGAAAGTGTTCTTCAGGTCTTAAACTTTTATAAAATATTGTACTGTGCTTCACTTTGGCATAAGCAGGACCAGTGTACATGCAGTGGTGTGCTAGCAAATATTTAACAATCAACTCTTCAAAGTGGGGATGGGGTGGGGGCCAGAAAAGGATGACTTTTAAGTTCAATCCATGTCATTAACATTTTCTCCATCACTTTCATAAGTGTATTCAATCAAAAACAACAACAAATATAAAACAAACCCTGACTTATAATATTTTCTGACTTCTTAGATGTGAATACTCATGCTGAAAATTTAACCACTGGCTCTCCAAAGCACTTTTTTCAGTCCTGTCTGACTTTGTGTGACCCCATTTGGGGTTTTCTTGATAAAGCTATTGGTGTGGTTTGCTATTTCCTTCTCTAGGTCATTTTACAGATGAAGAAACTATGACAAACAGGGTTGAATGACTTATCCAAGGTCATACAGCTAGTAAATGGCTGAGGCTGTATTTAAACATGTGAAGATGAATCTTTCTTATTCCAATGTTAGTATTCTAACCACTGTATCACCTTGCTGTCCATTTGGCACACAGCAAGTGCTTAATTAATATCTATTTCACTGATTGGTACTATCTGTTTGGACCTATAACAACTGATACTTGCCTCATTGGTGGGCTCTCTAATGTCCTTCAAGCTGACAGCTGAGTACTTCACAATCTCTCAATAGTAAGTGTGTATTCAGGTGCCATACTGATGTCACGTTGTGAAGATCTCTGCAATGTTTCTCAAGAATCCTTCCCTGTCAACTTCTCCCTAAAGCTTGATGTCTTGTTTTTCATTTGTTAGGCCATTGAAAAAACTCTTGTCAACTGTTTTTACATTAAATGTCCTATGATTTCACCTCTATATCCAGCACTATGAGAGAGTTGGAAAATACAGGAGGAAAAAAAAATTGAACAAAAGGAGGTTTTATCTCTATAAATGCAGATTTTTATTATCAATGGCAGTCAGGTCTAGAACTCAAATTTCTGATTCTCAATGAAGGACTCATTAAATCACTAGTAAAAAACAAAGTTTAGGAATGGACATGAAACTTTCAATGTATCCATTTCCTTTTCTCCCTTTATTGATTTCCTGCACCACTTTATTCTCTTTTCTCTCTTAAAAAGATCAATATTCCATTGGATAATGCCAACTTGCGCATTTGCTTAACAGGATGCTTTGGTGTTCTCATCTGTGGACTGGGATGGAAGAAGAAATTAGAGCTTTTGCTTTTGTGAGGAGAGAGGAAAGCAGGGGCCACTGGTTGAGGGTGAGTATCAAGAGATGATGTTTTCATTACTCTTCCTTCTCACTAAAAACCTTTGTTAGACAACAGTGAATGAGTTAAAGATCAAGAGCTAAAAGTGCTGGCGTCGGGCCTAGGACCAAATGGGGCTTGAAGGGACCCCTAGTAATTTTCTGAACCCTCCAACATTAATTTTCAACTAAACTGTCAGAGCTTTTTGGTTTGTTTAATGCTCTGTGGACCTGTCTTCACTGATACAAACCTGTATCTGAGTGCTCTCCAATTTGAGCTGGAGTGAAATCCCAGTTTTCCTTTGATGGGATTCCTTGGTGGATAGAACGTTCAGAATGATAGAAATTAATTGTGGAGTAGGAAGCTAGTGTTCAATTCAATTTAATAAGTGTATATTAAGTATCTACCATGCTCACAACAGGGTAGCAAGATGGCACAGTGGATAGAGTGCCAGGCTTGAAGGCCCCCGAGTTCAAATATGACCTGAGAGCAGACATGTATTACTAACTACATAACTCTGTGCAAGTCACTTCGTTCTTTTTGCCTCACTTTCCTCATTTGTAAGATGAGCTGGAGAAGGAAATGGCAAACCACTTCAGTATCTTTGCCAAGAAACCAAATGGGGTCATGAAGAGTCAGACACAAATGACGGAGCAACAAAAGTATGACAGTGTGCTAAGCCCTAGAGATATAAAGATTAAAAAAAAAAAAGAAAATAATACCTGCCTTCAAGGAATTTACATTCTTCTGGGACAATGAAGCATATTCACATAGAAATAAAAAGGAAATAAAGAAAGTAAATAAAAAATACCCCAATTTTATTGGGGTAGGGATGCACAGCTAAGGGGTGGGGAGAGGGGAAAGTGATCAGGAAAGACCTTTGGAGATGAAAACAGCTTAGCCTGGAAAAACAAGAAGAGAAGTCAAGTGAAATCAAAAAGCATTAATTTTCATTTATCTATCTATATATCTATTCGTTTGTTTGTTTATCTATCTATCTATCTATCTATCTATCTATTTTGCTGAGGCAATCAGGGTTAAGTGACTTGCACAAGGTCACATAGCTAGGAAGTATTAAGTGTCTGAGGTCAAATTTGAACTCAGGTCCTCCTGACTTAAGGGCTGGTGCTCTATCCATTGCACAATCTGGATGTCTAAAAAAGCATTTATTTTTTAAAACTATTTTTTTCTTGTTTCACATTTTAGTTCCCCCCCAGTTTCATGTAAAATAATTTTTAACATTTGTTTTTAAAATTTTGAGTTCCAGATTCTCTCTCTTCTTTCCTCCCCCACTCCTCATGAGAAGGCATATGTGAAGTTTTATGCAAAACATTTCCATAAAAGTCATGTTGCAAAAGAAAATAATAGATCTTCTCCCCAAAAAATAAATACTCAAGAAAAATAGTTTTAAAAAGTATACTTTAATCTACATTCAGATATAAATTATTCTTTTTTGGGGGACAGATAGCATTTTTCATTGTAAGTCTTTCAGAGTAGTAACAAACATTTATTAAATACTAATTATGACGAGGTGCGAGAATTGAGGGTAAGAGATCTTCTAACAGCAATGGGATCCCTTTGGTTGGTGGCAGGTTTTGGGAAAGAATTTGCAAACCCCAATAAATACAGGCACCGGGTTTGTGGCAAAAAATGGGTTTATTTACACTAAGAAAGCAGTAGCTAAGAAGACAGTTTTCTTAGCAGGCAAACTCCTGATTAGGAATTTAGTAAAGATGGGTTTATGCTGAGAAGAAAATGTTTTCATCAGTGGGCTCAGTCCAGAAGGGCATTTAGCAAAGCTTCAGGGTTGGGGGCCAATCTCCGGATGAATCTGAGAGACTGATTTTCAATTCAATTCAATTCAAAGTTGAATGAGATTATTTATTTTGGGAGTTATCTGGGAAAGGTGTGCCCCTCCCAGAGGCCGGGAAGGTTTGAGAGTCAAGAGCACCCTTCCCCCCAAAGGAAACATAGTTTAGATCAGCCCCCCAAAAAAGATTAAAGGGGAAACGATTTACATCAATTATATGCCATGCCCTTGATAAATTCTGGGAATCTGTATCGAAGCAAAAAGGGACCATCCTTGCTTTTGAAGAACTTATATTCTATGGGAAAAGAAAACAAAAAAGGAAGCTGAGAAGAAGAGTTTTATATATAAAGTATAGTAGAGAAAGTCTGGAAAGTTAGAAGTAGAGCCTGGTGAGTAATGAAGACTTGGCTATTCTGGAAACTTATTTTTAAATGTAAATTCTAGGAGGAACCAATCAATCAGAGGAAGGGGACACAAAGGTTAGCATTTACTTCCAGTGTGAAAAGTCCAGGAGTGGAATGAACCTCCAAGGTGAGGGGGCTTCTGGGACATGCTAGAGCAAGTCTAAAGGGTTAGCAGAGGAGCCAAATATACCACATCTGAGCAGAGAGACCACTTGGAGTGCCTCAATATACATGATTTTGCATGGAATGGCAACAGAGTATGATTGTAGAGTCTTGGATTTTTTTTCAGTGTAGGAAGAGAGGGAAATGAAGGAAGAAAAGAGCGCTTTTCTTCCTAATCCCAAGGCACTGATAAAGAAGTGGGCTATGGACAGAAGTGCTTAATTGGAAAGGAGGAATTCTATCTTGTCTCTCTTCTTCCTATTTGCTTTTACACTACATTCAATACAATTGAATATGTATTAAATGACTAGTATGTATCTGGCACGGTGCTAGAGTATGGAGGTATAAGAACAAAAGTGAAATAGGCTTTCATTTTTAAGGAGCTTGTATTCTTATTGGAGGTTGGAGTACAAATGCATGCAGAAAAGTAAATACAAAATAAAATGATCTTGGGAGGCAAGAAGGCACTCACAACTGAATTAAGAAAGGCCTTTACTAGTGGGTGGCCAAATCAAATCAAACCAGCAAGCATTTAGTGACTACTATTTGCCAGACATTATGCTAAATTCAATTCAGAACTTAGTTCTTAGAATTTAGAAGAGAGTTCTGAATTGAATCTTGAAAGGAGGAGGGGATTGTACCATGTGTAGAGTTGATTCTGAGCTTATTTCCCCTTTCGTTGATTCATTTCTAATAGTGATGTGTTTGGACATCTTTACCCTCATGTTCAGACACAATTACTCTGGGTTTCAGTGGCTCCATAGAGCTTCTTCTTACCCCTGAGGAAAAACTAGAAAGTGCAGTCTGAGCAGTAAGTAATTCATTTGCCACAGGGTTTGTCAAGTGAATTTTAAACATTTCTGTGTGAAAGTGGTCACTGGAGGCTCTTAGCTCAGGGCGACCACACACCATTGCAGCTGAAACATTCTGTTAAAGAATTTAGGTTTCAATGGACAATTGACCTCTATAAACAAAAAACTGTGTATTGGGAAGCACGGATGTTTGTTTGGGAGGAAGGGCAGGGAGCATATGGGTCACTTTTCTTTTCTGAAAAAACATAAGAGGGATAAATATTCCATTGGGATTTCATTGACATAGGAACTTCCTAATGCAGAAAATCCTTCTACCAACACAGGATGACACCTTTTAATTTTAGAGAGTTACTTAAGAACTTTAGAATAGTTACATGGCTTGAACAGGGTTATATAGCCAAATCTCTAACCGAAAGGCCAGCTCTCTATGAATTACCTGAATATGTCACTGACTTAAGAGTTTTGTCAAGTTGTGCTTCCCCCCACCTCTCCACCCCATCAAATTACTAAAAGGTTTATTGCTTTGATACCTCATAGCAATGGTTTTCAAACTTTTGTTCTCAGTCTCTTTATACCATTAAAAATTATTGAGGGTCTGTCCAAAAGTTTTCGTTTATGTTAATTATATTTCTATATATTTATCATATTAGAAATAAAAACAAAATTTAAATTACTAGATCTTCTGAAAGGGTTTCAGAGACTCCCAGGATTTTCTGGACCACACTTTGAGAACTATTGCCTTATAGGCTTAAAGTTCTAGAGCTAGAAAAGGAATGGTAGAGACTGTCAAATCCAGAACCTTTATTTTACAAATGAGGAGACTGAAGCTTGACAGTGGTTAAGGGATTCAATCAAGGTCACACAGATAGTAAGCTTCAGAGGTAGTAGTTGAACCCAGGTCTCCTAATTTTAGAGATTGTTTTCTTTACACTGATCTTCAGTTTCCTTTGGGTGTGTGCTCTGTCCAACAAAGCAGATCACAACCTCTTAAAGAGTCTATCTATAGCTTGTGGTATATGATTATGAGGAGATATTATTGTGCTATATGAAATACCAAGTAGGATGATTTCAGAAAAAACTGGAAAAAAACTTACTGATGTGTTGTAAAGTTAAGTAAGAAGAACCAGGAAAACATTGTGCTCAGAAAGAGCAATATTGTATGATAAACTATGAATGACTTTAGCTATTCTCAGCAATACAATGATCCAAAACAATCCTAAAGAACATACTATCGGAAAAAGCATAAATATAAATAAAGCATACTATCTACTTCTGGAAAAAATTGATATTGTTTGAATGCATACTGAAGCATGCTATTTTTTACTTTCTCTCCTTTTTGTTTGTCTTCTTGTATGAAATGACTAATGGAAATATTTTAAATGACTGCACATGAATAACCTATATTCTGACTGCTTATTATCTCAGGGAGGGAAGGAAGAGAGGAAGAAATAGAATTTGGAACTCAAAATATAAAAAAAAAAGTTTAAAATTCTTTAAACATGTACTTGGGGGAAAAGAAAATACATTTTTTTTAAAATTAAAAAGTCTTCACAGCTTAAAAATCCATCACCTTTTAGCTAGTTTTTGGGTCGGTGCTCAGTATTTTGCTAGGCTGATTAGTCCTTGGAAAAATAGACACAGTCTATAACTGAAGGTTTTCCAGCTTGCTTATAATCTGCCAAAGTTTTTGCTCCAGTGTCATGCCTTTTGGGTCACCTTTATGCCTGTGGTGAGGCATCAGAGGAGGACTTTAGGGAACACCAAAGGTTTCAGAGTGATATATTTAAGAATTTTCTTTAAATGTTTGCCAAAGGAACTTGAGGGTGAGAGGAATTTAAAGCTGGAGTTTAAAGCTAGTACCATTTGCTGACCCATCAGAAATGTTGACAAAACTGCTCTGAATTAGAAAAAAAAATGGAAAAATCCATGTTACCCAGAAAAAGTGGCACTGTAGTATGAAAAAAGACAACTGCTTCAGGAAACCTGAATTCTATTATTTTTTTTTCCAGTTCTGTCACTAACTGTTTGAGAGGTACTTTGTTTCTTCACATATCAAATGCTGATGATAATTTTCATCTGGCTTATTTCAAAAGGTTATTGAGTGAATTAAATGAGAGTGACTGAGAAGTAGTATGGTATAATGGATGCAAAATCAAGAAGAAGATAATTTAAGTCCTGCTTCTGAGACTTATGTAGCTATATGACATCAGAAACTTTTCAGTGCTACTTTCACTTTTTCCATCATGGAATCAACATGGAATAACATTAGCTTTGAATCAATAATACTGGCTTAAAATTCTTGCTGTTCCCTTGACTTTTCAATTTCCTTGTATGTAAATTGAAAAAGTTGAACTGGATGAACTTTAAGGTTCCTTCTAAGCTCTAGGTGTAGGATCATAAATTCTGCCTCTAACATATACCATATAACATATATCAAGTGACCTTGGATAGAGTACCATTTCAGTGTATCCCTTTACCATATCCCAGGAAACTCTCTAAGGCTATAATATAGAATAGATAGAATAGGATGTTTTCTTATTGGTTCCCTACAGATCAGGTTCAAAATTAAGTAGTGGGGGGAGGAGGAGAGGCTTCAGTGGATGGAGAAACTGAATAAGGTAATACTTTTAAGAATGTGGTGTTAAATTAAAAAGCATTGTAGAAATGTAAAATGAATAAGTTGTTGTCCACAGAAGAGGCAGGCCACTGGGAAAGGTATTCCTTAGTCAAGAAACAACTTAATTGTGTTTTTTTTTTCTCATGAGTGGCTGCTATTCTTTCTCACTCCCTATCTACTTAAGACTAGTGTGTTGTTGGATATTCTTTTTCTGTAAAGCTTTTCTCTACCTCTTTAAGGTGGCTTCACTTCTAGCTTCTAGAGGAGAAGGATGGTTAGAGTGCAGAATGGCCTGGAAATCATATTATCAAGAATAGGTCAAGGAACTAGGGAAATGATTTTTCCAGCTGTTCACATATTTGAAGAGCTATCAGTGGATTCAAAGAACAGTAGTTATGCTTGGAGAAAGAGAACACTAGGAGAACAATCTAGGGATTTTTTAAGGGCATGCTTTTTGATATTTATATTAATAGTTGTAGGCATAGAAAACCTACAAAATTTCAGGTAGCTAGCATGTTGGATAATGGAGTAAGGATTCAAAAAAATCTTGACAGAGTAAAATGATGGTCCAGATTTAATGAGATGAAATGTGACAGGGATAAATGTAAAGTTCTACAGTTAGACTAAAATAATAATGATAATAATTAGCTATTACATAGTACTTCATGTGTTTGTCTTAATTGAGCCTCACAGCAACCTTATGAAAAAGGTGCTATTATTATTCCCATTTTACAAATAAATAAACTGAGAGGCAGAAAATCACATAATGTATAAATATTTGAGGTAGGATTCAAACTCACATCTTCCAGTTCCAAATCTAATATTTTTCCTATTGTACTGCTTACCAGCACTTACCATCTTAGGCTGCTCTAAAAGAGACAATGACCTGAAAGAAAATATTCTGCCTTAGTTAGATCATATATGGAGTATGGCCAAATCCTGAGTAGTTAGAACAATGAACCCCCCAAAGTAGTAATATATATTCATTTTGAGATTGTTTGAAGTTACATAATGGTAATTAGTTCCATGCAATGGAAATATGCAGCATAAATTCAAATAATGCAGTCACTTTATAAAGCCTTATTTTCTCTGTGTTCAGTTCTGGACTGCACATTTCAGGTAGAGTATTAATAAAGTAAACCTTCAATGGTTTAGTTTAGAGGCTAACTCTCTACCAGAATAGGAAAGTGAGTATAGACCATACCATGTGAAGATAGTTAAAGGAAATGGTGATTTTTAGCTTGAAGAAGAAATATCTGTGGGGGAGGGAAGAACAGAGAAAAAAATTAATAGACATTTTCAGGCATTTGAATATTTGTCATATGGAAAGGGCAATAGACTTATTCTTGTTTTGATCTTAGAGGGTGAAACTGGGATTAATTAATGGATATTGTAGAAAGGTAGATTTGAATTTGGACTAAGGAAAAAAACATTTTAATAATTAGGATTGTTTAGAAGGGATTTGGGCTGTTTTTAGAGGTGGTGTGTTTTCTCTCACTTGAGGTTCTCAAATGGACATTGGATGACCATTTCAGGGGCATCATGGTATGGTAGAGTGAAGTGAGGTGGGAAGTGTTTATTTTTGCTATGGTTTGTGCAGGATGTCATCTGGAGTCCTTTTCAACTTAGAGAATTTGTGCTTATGTGATCTATGACCTCTAATCTCCAATGGTGATTGAGGGGTAAAAGAGAGGATGTAGGATAAATAATCCCTCTATTCCCACATGCCTTCAATCTTCTCATTCAGTTAAACAGTATGAATTCTTGCCAAGACTTTCCACTGATCAGAGATTCCAATTCCACTCCCTCCCCTTACTCTCCTAAGCTTAGTGGATAAAACATTTGCTGACTCCCAAGTTAAAGCATTAAATTTGATTAAATGCCAAATGCCTGTTCCTGTCAAACTGTATTCAAAGGAAAAATGAAACTTCTGTTGTTAAGTGATTGCATATTACAGTAACCAGAGTAAGAAGTGGGCTGAGAAGTCATTTTACTCCCTGATGTCCTCTGCTGGTGATGTGACACAGGAAACATGACTGAAACTGTTATTTTGGGTCTGATAAAAAGCAGCAGTTTGTCATGGCTGAGGCTCCTTGTCCTGGGAATATGGCTTTTAGAATCCTTTAGTCCTAGGTCATGACTTCATTGTGATATTAAAGTGACAGAGTCCTTGATGATGATGATGCAGGTGGATGGCTGTAAGTGTAGTAGGTTCTACCACCCTAAAAAGATTTCTCAAACAGGTCAAGAAGTAAATTGATTTGTTCGTCCAAAGATCAACCCAGCTAAGTTGTTTGAAGACTTTGTGAAGTTAGAGAGCTGAACTTAGAAAAGAAAGGTTAGAGCAATCTGGATTCAATCTCTCCCTTGGATATTAGTTGGATGACTCCTGTTAAGTTATTTACTTGGACTTCTGTTTCCTCAGCTGTAAAATAAGAGATTTGGACTCAGCAATGTATAAGATCCCTCCCATCTCTAAATCTATGATTCTCTGTTCTATTATGTGCTGAAAGACTCATTATCATTAGGTGGGTCACTAGGTAATAAATTTTTTGGCCAACGTTAGTCTTTGGAGCGTTAGGAGATTGTGTCTCTTTCCCCTTTGGTTTTTTTAGCTTCTGTCCATGGGAGGCAAGTACCATAATTTCAATAATGTGGGAAAAGCAATCAGGAAGAATAGAAAGAGCTATTCATGCATCCACTATTAACAAATCACGGTGAGTTTTACTAGCCACTCCAATAAAAGCATAGAATTATAGATTTAGGAGTGGAATGGACTTCAGAAATGTCAACTTCAATTTTCACTAATGAGGAAACTAGAACTCAAAAACATTAAGTTTGTTTTCCTTGCCTTTTCAATGTCCAGGGAAGAAAAAAGGGAGAGAACTGGGACCTGAAAATAAAATAAAATTCATTAAAAAAATTTAAGTTTCTTCTAGTTGTAGGAGATAGTAATTAGAAGTAGAATGCTCTTTCCATTGAAGAGCAGTCTTCTGCTCATAAAAAAAAAAATCCTGGAAGTAATTAGGTTGAGCTCAAGATAAGACAATCTAGGAGTGAATAAGCAATTAATGGAAACAAAAAATATGAGTCAGAATATCAGCTGTGCAGCCTGATGTTTTGACTGCATGTCAGAACAACCCTTTTTTGCAAAGCATTTGTTGTTCAGTCATTTTTCAGTCATGTCTGACTTTTTGTGACCCCATTTGGGGTTTTCTTGGCAAAGATAGTGGAGTGGTTTGTCATTTCCTTCTCCAGCTCACTTTACAGACGAGACGGGGAAGCTAAGTGACATAATACATAAAGAGCTAGTTCTGGAGTCAGGAAGAACTGAGCTCACATTCGACCTCAAATATTAGCTGTGTGACCTTGGGAAAGTCACTTAACCCTGATTGTCTCAAAAAGGCCTCAAAACAACCAAGCAGGTGGGGAAATGCAGGCAAATGGAATTAAATAACTTCCCTAGGGTGTCATTGCTAGTTCAGTATCTGAGGCCATATTTGAACTCTAGTCTTCCTGACTCCAGTGCTAGTGCTCAATTCATGCAGCTGCCCTAGGAAAGCATTAGTGAGAATTTGAAACAAAATCTGACCCTTTTCTTTTCTTTCCCCCTCAAAAAAGGACCCCTGTAGACCTGTTATTGACTCTTCCATTAAATGTGAAACTTGAAGTCAGTCACTTCCAAGCTCAGCCTTGGGTTTTTTTTTTTTTTTTTTCCAATTATAACAAAAGAGGTCAGATCAGATGGCAGAATCTTAGAATTTAGATCCAGAAAGGGGTCCATAAGTTATCTACTCCATTTGTATGAGGAAATTGAAGACTAGAGTAAGTCTTATCCAGGGTAACACAGCTAATGAATGAGTATCTGTGCTCTGATTTTTAACCCAAGTTGTTTTTTTTTTTTAACTCCAAATCTATCCCTCTGTTCATTGTGCCATGCTGCCTAGCACTTTCAACTTAAAAAAATTCTAAGATTTGACCAGTTAGCTTATTCACACAGAACTTCAGAGTTCTTTTATGGTCCTTTACTGCTATATAGGATTTCCTGACAATGTTGCTTAATGTGATCCAGGTAGAAGGTATTAGGCTGGCTCATTCATTATTCTAAGGCTATATTCGGCAAGATGGTAAATGGTTTGGTGTTTTGTAAACATAGCCCTGCATTACTGGCCAGCTAAAACCTCAGATCACACCCTTTATATCAGAGTAGGCTTCTCTGCACTTGTTTCCATTAATAAAGTCAGTCAAACTTGCCTTTGGAAACCCTAGGGCATAACTAGAAGCCATAAGTCTCGGAGCCTGGCAGAAACCATTTGAATTGGTCTGGCTAATTGTTTGTGATGGAGCCTATAACTCACCATTTACAACCACTATATAAGGGAACATTTGAAAGAATTATTTTTACTGATGATGCAGAGGAAGTCCTAAGTGAGATGAAGATATTATAAATCACCAACTTCAAATACTGCCTTATTGCCAACTATAGAGTTATTAGAAATAGAGTCTACACACCATTTCTCCACTCTATGTCTTTTTTCTTTTACAATCTCTTTTTATTAGAAGTTGCAAAAGATTTATTTATCTCTGCCAAACTCCTTTCTCTAAGCTCATGGATTAAATGATCATGGATTTAGAACTAGAAGAGATTTAATTTTTTTAAAAATTGGATTTTATTTTATTTTCATGTCCCAGTTTTCTTTCTCCTTTCTTCTCCTTACTTTCTCCCCTGGACATTGAGAAAACAAGAAAAGCAAATCCCACTACAAACATGTATAGGCAAACAAAACAAAACCCCCATATCCAAAATAAAAATATAATTAATCTGTACTTGAGGCAGCTAGACAGGACACTGTTGAGCCTGGAGACAGAAAGATCTGTGTTCAACTGTAGCCTCAGACATATACTGACTGTGTGAACCTGGGCAAATCATTTAATCTCTGTCTGCTTCAATTTCCTCAACTATAATATAGGAATAATAATAGCATCTACCTCTCAGGATTGTTGTGAAGATTAAATGAGATAATAATTATTATAGTTGTGTGTTTCATTCTTAAAGAGGACCATGTCACTGGGAAGCTGATCCCGTGATATGCAAGTAATTTGGATTTAAATGAGGATGGGTAGTACAAAATCACTTCATCTCTTAGCTCATAGTAGGCACTTAACAAATAATCATTTTCTTTCCTTCTTATACTCTGAGTATACTATCTCTCTGTTAGAATATTAGCATCATGTTTCAGTATAAATATTTTGGAATTGTGATTGCTCATCATATTGATTAGCATTCCTAAGTTTTTCAAAGTTTTCTCTACAACTTGTCATTGCATACATTGTTTTCCTGGTCCTGCTTTTTTTCTTTTCTTTTCTTTTTTTTTTTTTTTATTTTGCACCAATTCATATGATTCTTTTCAGTTTTATTTTGAAACCATCCCTAGAATATGGTCATCTGGTCTAACTCCCTCCTTTTATAAATCAGGAAGGCTCCTTCTAGAGTCAAGTTATTTGTCCAAGATCACAAAGGAAATAAGTGCTAAAAGTGAGGTGTCAATGCACATCCTCTGATGTGTTTCCTCTGAATCCTCTGAAATCAGTGTGCTTTCTGCTTATCACATTACTTTTCTTGAGCCTCTCATCCCTTTCCTCAATGTAGGATGTTTCCTACTGGGCCTCAGACATATTCTTTAAATAACCAAATTCTCATATCTCTCCAAAAGCCATCACCAATATAATTAGAGCAGGAATCAGACTAAGATTGGGATTCTGAAGAACAGGGAGAGTTTTTAAACGCAGAAAAGTGACTTTTTTTGGGCATATAGACCCAAATGAGAGGCAGTGTGATGTAATGGATATTAGAGGTGGTCTTAGAGCCAGGAAGACCTATATCCAGACTCTCCTTCTGATATATTTTCCTTGTTTTATCCTGAGCAAGTCACTTAATTCCCAAAATGCTCTAGCCAACCCTATAAAACAGGATTAGAAGCTCTTTTGAGTCATGGATCTCTTTCTCTTTGGCAGTTGGGTAAAGCTCACAGTCCCTTCCTAGAATGTTGTTCTGACAATATCTTTAAGTTCTTATGAGAAAGATGGGTTGGGCAATGAGACAATTAAGATATAGAGATCTCTAGAAATTGCTCCCAAGCTCTTTGTTACTCCAGCAGAAGGATTTCTTTGGGTTTAGCATGTTCAGAATATATCCTCTATTTTGAAAACAAGGAAGAAAAAAAAGCATCTGTCTTAAAGTCTAAGTTTATACAGGAGCTACTTCTAGTCCAGGCAGTTTATAACCTCTTGTTTGTGTGTGTCATTGTCCCCATTGGCAGCGTGGTAAAACCTTCACATAGTAATGTTTTTAAATACATAAATCATAAGAGAAAATAATTACATTGAGATACAGTTTTCAAAATGTTAAAAAAAATCCTCAAGTTCACTAACCCCAGATAAGAACCTTTGTAAGACAAAAATTGAAGGGAAGATCCCAATCTTCATTGATGGAGTTTCCTCATCTATAAGTTCTCTATATCAATGAAATCCTGGGTATAGTTCAGATCTTACTCATTGAAATAGACCTTATAAAGATGTCCAGTGGGTATCAGGCTTGGTTCCTTGCCTTTAGTTCTAAAATTCAGTGTTAATCTAAAGGTGGGCAGAATCTGGGAAATTTTAGCTAAAGTTCAGATATTCCAATTTAATGAAAAACAATGACATATATTGTGTCCTTAGATTTTGAATTTTTAAGGCCAAATTTGGTAGAATATTTTATTCACTTGAATGTAACTTCCTGGAATTGATACAAAACCAGAAGAACTTTGTGTTTAGGAGAATGACCTTCTTGAAGAAAGGAAAATGATAAGAAAACAGAATGAGATCCAAAAAAGAATAACTTGCAAGGAATATTTCTCCAGTCTTAACTCAATGTCCTATACTTTCCCCTGTACATTTGAAGTTTGGTTCAAAGGGAAATGGTGTTTAATAGTAATTCTGATTTTCTGCAAGAATTCCTGGGTTCTCAGCCACCAGAGATTCAGTTTTCCTAAGGACAATTAAAGCTATTTGAGGACAAGGACTTCCATTTTTCTCTTTATTTCTTTATGGACCAACAATGCCTGAGACATGGCAGATATTTGTTTAAATAAATTTGATTCACTGGTTTTACTTTACTAACACAGAAAGAGACAGAAATTATATTTTCAATATAGGTTAAAAAAGAAAGAGTTTTCTGGTTAATGAATCAGAAAATTAAAATCATTCAACGATTCCCATCCCCAAGTAATATGGATAATTGAACTTTGATGTAAAATAATGGTATCATATGTAGGACATTATTTCTTGGTTATCTCCATTGCATACCCACATAAAATCTCTATAAAAGCCTTGGAAGATATCCTCTTCTTATCTTCTCAGATCAAAGAAGGACAATTATTTTTTTAGAGAAATACTTTAAAGAGATCACAGATCTATAATTTAAATAAGAATATTTAAAAAGTAGACCAAGCAACAATTAATTAAAAAGCATTTCTTAAACATCCACTCTAATGGACAGGTAGATGGTCAAGTGAATAAAGCTCTGGGTCTGGAGTCAGAAAGACTGACTTCAAATCTGGCTTCAGATATTTACTAGTTGAGTGAACCTGAGCAAGTCACTTAACTCTTTTGGCTTCAATGCCTCATCTGTAAAATGAGCTCGAGAAGGAAATGACAAATCACTTCAATGTTTTTGCTAAAAAACACCAAATGGGGTCATGAAAAGTTGGACATGACTGAAAATGATTCAACAACAAACAACAAAAACAGTTCCTCTGTGATAGGCACTGAACTAGATTTTAGGTATATAAAAATTAAAAAAAAAGTCTCTGCCTTCAAGTAGTTCACATTCTACATAAAAGAACTACACACACACACACACACAAACACTATGTATGTATATATATATATAATACACATATGTACATATCTATATATCCATAGAGATCTATAGATCTCCTTATATAACACTACAGATATAGATTATACATACCTCTGTATGCAACATATTCAACAGATGTTGAAACATATTCAGGATAAACAAAAGATAATTTAGCAGAGATATAGTATTAAATGGAGGAAGATTAGGAAAACTCTCCTGTTGGAAATAACATGTAAACTTTAAAAAAAAAACTTAAATTGTTCTTTATTCCTTTTAAGAATATTTTGTCATTGTATAAATATAAGTCTAGAATGTGCCTTGGGAGATTAACTACTGGATATTTGGTTTTTTTTTTATTAAAATTCTAAACCAAGACATCAAAAAGGAGTATTTCCATATAGATAGCAGAACATAAAAATATTATTCTATATGAAGTGATTAATCTCCCTTTTTTATTGACTTTTCCCCTCTCAATAGTATTTTATTTTTCCAAATACATGCAAAGATAGTTTTTGAATCCATTCCTGCAAGACCCTGTGTTCCAAATTTTTCTCTCTCTTTATCTCCCTCCTTCCTAAGATAGTAAGCAATCCAATATAGATGAAACATGTGCAATATTTTAAAAAATATTTCCAAATTTGTCATGTTGAGCAAGAAAAATCAGATCAAAAAAGAAAAAAAAACCACGAGAAAGAAAAAGCAAGCAAATAAACAAAGAAAGGTATGCTTTGATCCACATTTAATTTCCATTGTTCTCTCTCTGGATGCAGAGGGCACCCTCCATCCCAAGTCTATTGGAATTGTCTTGAATCACTATATTGCTGAGAAGAGCCAAGTCCATCACAGTTATGATCATCACATAATTTTGCTCTTAATGTGTACAATATTCTCCTGACTCTGCTCACCATGTGAACTAAAGTTTGAAAGATATTGGATAATCTAAGAGGTAGACATGAGGAAAGAGGACATTCCAGGTGTGGAAGATACTTTTGCAAAGGTGAAGAGATAGGAGATGGATTATTATATGAAAGCAAGAGCAAGAAAACCAGTTTGGCTACCCTCAAGATTTGTTAAAATGGAAGGTACATTGGAGCCAAGTTGTAAAGAGCTTTAAATACCAAATAGCAGTGTCTATATTTGATTCCAAGGCTAATGTTTATTGAGTGAGACAATGACATGCTCAGGCTTGATAAATATCACTTTGGTAACTATATCTCTCTGTTTTTCTGTCTCCCTCCCTCCTTCCCTCTTTCCTCTCCCAGTTTTCTTTCTGTATTCTGAGGCAAGAAAGGTTAAACGACTTGCCCAATGTCACAAGCGCTAGTGTCTGAGGCCAGAAGAGGGAGGAAACAGTTGAGACAGGAAAGAGAGGAGGAGGAAGAAAAAAAATTGCAATAGTACAAGGGATGAGTTATGGAAATGGTCATATGAATAGGGAGAAAGGGACAGAAGTGAGAGTTATGAAGGTCAAATTGATAAAATCAAGAGATTTGTCCAGACAACTAAGTATAAATGAATACTAAATGGGACATTCTCTGTGTCATTTTGGTACTGATATGTGGAAAGAATTATGAAACCATAAAAAGAACCATATTGGATTGTTCAGTGAGCCTGGTTTTCCATCTTGAAGAAAACCAAGGAATTCACTTGCAAGACCAGGACAACAGCCACCCATAATGCACTTTCCCTGTCAAAATTTAGGAGTGTCTCCTCAAATCTCACTCACTTTCCTAAAATAATCAATCTTTTCATTATAATGGATTCAACACACTGCTGAAGAACTTTGAAGGATCTCCCAATAAAACACTCCAGAATTTCAGGTTTTCTTTTACCTTTAGAATACACAATTAAGGAATAGTTTAACTGAATGCTAGTAGTCAGTGTTATTTCTTCCTATGAGTTTCACTGTGGGGAGGCAGCATGATATTGCTCATGACAAGAACAAATTCCAGCTCTTCTGCTTAGCAGAGAGCCAGGATCCAGTTTCCCATGCTGTAAAGTGAGAGGATTATATTGAGCATCTCTAATGTTCTTTCATATTCTCTAATCTTGGACCACTTTTGGATTGTTCAGCAATAAATCAGATTATTTACAGGATCATTTTATTGATGACTGATCACAGATTGTTTTTATTCTTACTTTGTTTTCTGTCTGCTTTTCTATCCCACCCACCTTATCATTTTGGTAGTCAGACTCCAGTGTGGTAAATAGTTCTGTATTTGTCCATATTGGCAAATATTACTCCCAGAAACAAATCCCAATTGCCCACAGAGGAGCATTTTGATATGGAATAGGATTTAATTGCATTCCATCTTGTCTGGGGCCAATAATCCAAATTGGTTCTCCCTTTTTCTAATTGTTACCATTTACTTTCCCTTCCCTTTGTTGTATAAAGTAAAGATATCAGGCAGGTTAGTTGTGAAGGTTGAATTCCTTTCTAATTATAAGAAAAATTGCTACTTCTTTCTTTCATTATCCTTAATGGAAATTAGCTGCATAAATTTTTGAGGCTTGAGGTAAGGCTATATATCTCTGATGGCATTCCCAAATTCAGGTCATAAACATTAAAGAAGAAATCAGGCCCTGCTGAACTAAAAAGCATTCCTGAGAGATGGGCATGGTCTTGCCAGG
This sequence comes from Antechinus flavipes, assembly GCF_016432865.1. Lineage (NCBI taxonomy): Eukaryota > Metazoa > Chordata > Mammalia > Dasyuromorphia > Dasyuridae > Antechinus > Antechinus flavipes. Next base: position 302,918,519 of record NC_067398.1, on the reverse strand, counting down.
GAATAAGATCAATCAACTAAGAACTCACCAAGGACAGCTCCAATTTGGCCAAAGAGTATGATGCAATTATTTTTTGAGGAGAAAAAAAAAATCCTGGCTCCCTTGTTTCTTTTCTGAGAGTGCTTCTTATACTGGACATGATATAAATGTTCTCTTTTTCAGCCTTTGTGCCTGAGGGACCATCATAAACCATGCAATATTCATTCAGAAAATATTTAATGAATTCCTATAATGTGCAAGGCTTTGCAGTAGGTAGGCTCTTAAATTGGGAGTGTTTCTTCCTAAAATAAATTTGGGCTATTAAAAGGCACATTGATTCCTTCTAGCAAGTAAGATAGCATATTGGATTATTGTCACAAAACCATGAAATCAAAAATTTTTTAAGTCAATTCTTAATTTTTTTGTTTTTATAGATTTAGTAATTTTCTTTCACTTTTTTTTATAAGCAAAAGAACTGTTCTATTAAATTCTCCTGTTGAACATGGCTGATTCAGTCTCTTTGAGTTCCAAATAAATTATGGGGTCACTGGAAGAATCTGGTATTACTTAGTTTAAGTACTCAGTACTTAAAGTAAGGATTCTCAACCTTTTTTTGTTGTGTTATGGGTCCCTTTGACAGTCTGGTAAAACCTATTGACTTCTGAGTTGGTCAGTAAACATCTATCAAGTACCTACTATTTGTGCCAAGTAATATGTTAACTGTTAGAATATTTTTAAGTGCATAAAACAAAATACATAAGAGTACAAAGAAAATCAACCATATTCAAATACAATTATTAAATATTATGAAAAACAGTTTCCAGACTTCAAGTTACGAATCCTTGATCTAGTTCAACTGCTCCATTTTTCAGATGAGGAGGCTAAGGTTTGCATAGGGGAAAAGATTAAATAACAGAGCTGAAATTCCAGTATCTATCTTCTAGTTTCCAAGGCTTTTTCTGCTACAATATAGCTGCCTCTTCATCCTACAACATTTCCATTATTTTATACCAAGGCCCAGGTTATGGAAGATGCCAGTTCTTTATTGTTTAGGTGCCTCCATGGGATTCTTGCAGACTTTTTAGTGACTGTTCTGATTCAAGCAGAAACCTTTTATGTCTTCTCACTCCTTTAAGAAAAAGAGATGTGGTTGAGGTATGCAAGCAGAATGGATTTCTTTTGGAGATTTCCATACCATTATTCTGAATTTGGGATGTATTTGACATTTTACATTCTCTAGTGTTTGTTTACTTGATGCTAAATGACTTTGTATATCTCAGGGCTCACCTGATTTTACTAGAAGATTACCTATTCCATTGCATTCTTTCAATAGAAACAGTAACCATAATCAATAATTATTGTGTACTCTGACAGTTTCTTCACTTGGAAGGTAAGGATAATAATAGCACCCAGCCACCAGAGTTGCTGTGGGATTAAATGACCTATCTGTAGAGGGCTTTGTAAAATTTAAAGTTTTATATAAAGTGATAATTATTAATTATTATTATATAGTTCTCTCTCTAGAACATATTGGCTGTATGGCCCTGAACAAGTCATTTAATTGTTCAGTTCTCCAGACAACTTTCTTATATTGGATGCAGTAGAATAGTTGCAAATCTGCATTGGTAGAAAGTTTCCTGTGGATGAAATCAGAGGTCAGGAATAAAAAAGTTCCTATTTAGAATCTGATAACAAATGTTTATAAATGTTTATTAACTGTCTAATAAATATTTGTTTAATTGATTGGAAGTGACCTTCTATTACAAGCCCTGTGGGTATTAATAATGAGGTCAGTTCTTTTCCAGTTCCATCATGAGAAAGCTGCGTGGCTGATAAAATCTTCCTTCTTCCTTTTCTTGCAAGATCAATGCAAATTAGTAGAAGCTTTGGGGTCTCTCTAGATTGAATCCAAGTCTCTTATACAGAAATTCCAAGGACACAGAGACAGTTGAAGGATTGGTTTTTGCAGCATCACTGATCATGCTGTTGCAAAGAGTCATTTCTCATTCATATTTTCCTATTGAATATCTAGCTTTATAAAATATGAAGGACAGGTAATGAAAGATAAGAAGGAAAAGGAAAGAAGAAGAAGAGAAAGGAAAGGATAAGTGATGAAAGAAAGGGAGACCAGAGAGAGAGAGGAAGAGGAAGAGTGAAGATAGAAAAGAGAAAATAGAAGGAAAAGGGAAAAAAGAGGAGGGCATAGAAAGAATGAGAAGAAAAGAGGAGAAAAGGGGGTAAAGAGAGAGAAAGTGAGAAGAGAAAGGTAAAAGAAATGTGAAATGCAGGGGAAAAAAGGGAGAAATGATTGGGAGTCAGGAAACCTAAGTTTTGATTTCAGTTATGCCAACAATGAGCTATATGACTTTGAGTAAATTGTCATAAATTAGTTCAAATATAATTATTTTAAAAAATTAATTTAAAATTTAGGCTCACTTTTCTGCAGTAAAATAAAGGGTTGGATTAGATGATTTCTAAGACTTTTTGAATTGTTCAGAAAAAGAAGTGGGAAGAGAATCCTTAAAGGCTTGTCCAGACCACCACACTCTCCAAAAAAAATGCAGTGAACTCAGTTTTCATACGTTCATACTTTTGCTCATGCTATTGCTTTTGTTTAAAATATCTCTTCAACTTTTCATTAGCACTGAATTCTATGCAATCTTTTTTTTTTGGACGGGGGGTGGGGGGGTGGGTGGAGGGAGAGGGGAGGTGGAAGGCAATTGTGTTAAATGACTTGTCCAAGCCCATACAGCTAGTGAGTGTTAAGTGTCTGAGGCTTGATTTGAACTCAGATCCTCCTGATTCCAGGACCACTGTTATATTACCTCAAAATATTTTAAAGCTTAGTTCAAAGGCCTCGTCCATGAAGCCTGCCCTTTTGGAGCAAGAAACTATCATTCCCTTAAGGTTTTACAAAGTACTTGGATTTGCAAGCAGGAAGGAAGGAAACCATGACTTATTAAACACTTAACAATACTATGTCTTTTAATCCTCACAGAAATTCTGGTACATAGGTGCTAATATTATTCTCATTTTACAATTGAAGAAATTGAGGTAGACAAAAGTTGAGTGATTTACACAGCTAGAATGGTGCAGTGGATAAGAATGCTAGGTCTGGAGGCAGGAAAATTCATCTTCCTGAGTTCAAATCTGGTTTTAGGCATTTATTAGTTGTGTGGTCCTGGTTAAGTCACTTAAGCCAATTTGCCTATAAAATGAAAAAGAAATGGCAAATCACTCTACTGTCTTTGCCAAGAAAACTCCAAATGCAGTATGGAGAGTCGGACACAATTGAAGAAACTGAATAACAGCATCAAAAATGTCTAAAGCTGTATTTGAATACAGATCTTCCTGAATCCAGTCCAAAATTCTGTTTATTGCACGACCCAATAATCACCAGTCCTATGGTAATGATGTAATCTGCATTGAAGGCATAAGATTTTCTGTTTTATCACTCTAACAGACTTAGTTCCTTGAAAGCAAGGATTAACTAAACTTGTTCCCACTAGCCCCCAGCACAGTCCTCTATGCCCAATATGTACTTAATATGTTTGTTTTTATTACTAGCCACTATGGGAGATTCAGAACTCAATAAAACAGTTCAAAATCATTTCTAAAGGATTTAGGAGATAATGATTAAAACAATTAAAATTGCATTGATAACTTGTTTTTATATCATTTCTATTTCTCAACATATCTTTCCCCTTCCCTTCTTCTCCCAGAGACTCATTCCTTACAGTAGAATATTAAAGAGGGCAAAAAGTCCAGAGAAATTATATAAAAAAAGTCTGACATTATATGCAATATTCCATAACTATACTCTTCCATCTCTACAAAAGAGATGGGGAACTGACTTTTCATATATCTTCTTAAGGGTCAAGCTTGGTCATTATAGGAGCAGTTATGTGGTGAAGAGAATAGAGTGATAGTTCTGGAATCAGGAGAACCTGAGTTCAAATCTGGCCTCAGACACTTACTGTGTGATCCTGGGCAAGTCATCTAACTTGCCTCAATTCTTCATTTATAAAATGAGATGGAAAAGGAAATGGCAAACCACTCCAATATCTTTACCAAGAAAACCCCAAATGGGGTTACAAAGAGTATGACTGAAATGACTCAATAACATCAATTGGTCATTGTAATTCCAGAGCATTCAATTTCTTTTTTTTTATTTTTTTTAAAAATTTTAATAGTACTTTTTTGTAAAATTTTGCAGAGCATTCAATTTCTATGGTTTTATTGTTATTGTTGTTTCTACTTACACTGTTGCAGTCATTATGTATGTTGTTTTCCTCATTGTACTTACTTCACTTTATAGCTGTTCATTTAAGTCTTCTCAAACTTCTCTTGGAGAAGTTTACTTTGAAGAGCATAGTACTTTATTGTGTTTAATAATAAAAATAATAGCTAGCATTATGCAATATCTACTATATGCTAGGTACTTTAAAAATATTGTCTTATGATCCTTACAATAACCCTGGGAGGTAAGTTGATATTATAATCAACATTTTATAATTGAGAACGGAAGCAAACAGAGGCCGAATGACTTACCCAAGGTCACAAAATAGTATCTGAGGTTGCCTTTGAACTTAAGACTTCTGACTCTTGGTCCAGTGTTCCATCTATTGTGACACTTACCTGCTTCAGAGTTTTCAAATGACATATTTACAGATAATTAACTGTATTGAAGAAGCATCACAGGGAGATGAATCTTTCAACCACAGCATTTCTCAAAAACCATTTACTAAATCATAAAAGATTTTCAACTTGAGCTGATAGAGGGAGTACTGAGAGCAGAAAAATATAAATCCATGAAATACTCTCTTGAGGAAAATACTTGACAAAGGAGGTCATGGGAATGGTAGGGGGCCCAGAGGATGCAAAAGCATTAGGAGCTGATGTCAATCGAATGTCCTTGGTCAATCCATTTTCCAGCTATTTCTCCACTGAGTTGTGAATTCTCCAAACATCATCACTGCTTCTCCACAGAAAACTGGGATTATCCTTCAAATCACTCTGGACTCTGTTAGATAAGCTTTTACTTTTATCTAGGTCTCCCCCTTCTCCTTCCTGGCCATCTCCAAACTATGGGATCTGCTCTCTGGCTTACATCCTCACCTACTCCCCATTAGAAATTTAGACTCTGACCCCGGAGCTCTGGTCATCCTTACCCCCATTAGAATGTAAGCTCCTCAAAATAGGGACTATCTTGCTTGCTTTTATTTGCATTCACAGCATTTATCATAGTACCTGGCACAGAGTAAGTACTAAGTTAATGTTCTATCTGTATCTATTTCTCTCTCTCTGTCTCTCCCCCTCTCTCCATATATATATATATATATATATATACACACACAAACACATGCACATCTATGTATATATACACACATATATACATATGTATATTTATCTATTTATCTATCTCATTGAAGATAAATCAGTCTGAAATTATGAAGGCTATGGGGAAATGTGATTTGATGCAGGAGAGATCCAGGCTTTTTCAGTGACGCATTGGTTACATAAAAAGGAAAGAGGGGGTGTGTGTGGATCCTCATAAAACAAACCAGTGCCCTCACCTCTCAGAGGACTGACTGCATGTACCTCTCCTCTTCCTAAGAGGGTTTTGATGAACACTTGAGGGGAAATAAGAGTGCAGCTCAGCGGCTTTGGGGGTTGGAAGGGCAGCTGTGGATCAGAAGCCAAGTCAGTTTATCGGTTGAAGGCTTTGATCAGCAGAAATGTGGTGGGAAATAAGCCCTCTCATCATTTTAGTCTGTTCAGCAGAAATGTGCTGATGAACATCGGAACTAGGACAGCATGCACAAGCAAAGACAAGGCAGCCGGGGTGCCTTTAGCTATTCAAAGCATTTCTCGAGGCAGCCAAGGACCTGTAGCACTAACTTCCTGACTGATGACTGCAGTTAGAAAAGTCCTAGGACTTGAATTTAACTCTTGGTTGACAGGGGAAGTTCTTTTCACGACTGAAAATTGCCCAATTAAATTAGAAAAAATATATTATATGGAAGGAAAGAGGCAGCCCATTGGGCAGCTAGAGGTATGGCTGAGAAGTCTGGAAGGCCCATGCTCCAGAACTACCTATGATAAGAAGCTGTGTGAACAAGGGCAAATTAAGTAACTTCTTAATATTTTAGGCAACATTTTAATTACTATCTGTGTGATCCTTTTGTGTTCTTTTTTTTTTTTCTGGAGAAAATGTAATTTATTTTATTTTTAATTTATAAAATTAAACTTATTTATGGAATAAAATGAAGAGTTTGGATTAGATGACTTCTAATATTCCAAATAGCTTGAAATTTGTATGTTGCAGTTTGAAATGCAAAATGGATAATTTTGATTACATTAAATTACAAAGATTTTTGTACAAAAAAGCTAATGTAGCCAAGAAAGCAGAAAGCTGGGAAATAATTTTTACAGCCAGTCTTTCTGGTAAAGGCCTTACTTCTAAAAGAAATGGAGAACTGAGATAAATTTATAAGAATACAAGTCATTCCCCAATTGATAAATGGTCAAAAGATATCAACAGGCAATTTTCAGATGAAGAAATTAAAGCCATTTATAGTCATATGAAAAAATGCTCTAAATCAGTATTGATTAGATAAATGCAAATTAAAACAACTCTGAGGTACCATCCCACACCTCTCAGATTGGCTAAAATGACAAGAAAAGGTAATGATAAATGTTGGATGGGGTTATGGGAAAACTGGGATACTAATGAATTGCTGGTTGAACTGGTGGGGGAACTCTATTCTGGAGACTAATTTGGAACTATTCCCAAAGGGCTATAAAACTCTGCATACCCTTTAATACAACAGTGACACTACTGGATTTGTATTCTCCCCAAAATCTTAAAATAGGGAAAAGGTCCCACATGTGCAAAACGTGTTTCTAGCAGCTCTTTTTGTAGTGGCAAAAGATTTGAAAATGAGTAGATACCTTTCAATTGGTGGATGGCTGAATCAGTTATAGTACATGAATGTAAAGGAATATTATTGTTCTATAAGGAATGATGAGCAGGCTGATTTCAGAAAAGCCTGGAAGACTTAAATGAGCTGAAGCTGAATGAAGCGAGCAGAACCAGGAAAACTTGATACAGCAAGATGATGTGATGATCAACTATGATAGACTTAGCTGTTTTCAACAATTCAGTGATCCAAAACAATTCCAAAAAGTTTCAGATGGAAAATGCCAGAGAGAGAACTATGGAAACTGAATAAACATCAAAGCATACATTTTTTTTTTGTGGTTTTTCACTTTTAATTCTAATTTTTTCTTCCTCAACACGACTCATATGCAAACATTTAAAATGAATGTACAATTTTTTAAAAAATTAAAATATAAACAATTAGCCTCACTTCTGGGAAAAAAATACATATTGCAGTTGAGTTGCTAACCTGTGTTGGTGAAGGGAGTTCCTTACATTAATGAGGTTACAAGTTTTTATTCTTCCCTCTCTCTCCCTTTTTCAATAAAACAAAATATGGTCAGAAAGTGGGAGTACCAGGTTAATCCAATATACCGAATAGCATGGCTACCACATCCACAACAAATAGGTAATATATATATCCCCCCCCCTCCCCAAGGCAATTGGAGTTAAGTTACTTGCCCAGGGTCATGCAACCAAGAAGTATTAAGTGTCTGAAGCCACATTTGAACTCAGGTCCTCCTGACTTCAGGGCTGGTGCTCTATACAGTACGCTAACCAGTTGCCCCTAGGCAATATATTTTAAATGAATTAGAATGTAATAAAACTGAGACTTTAATAGCTCAATAAAATTCATGAAATCATTGGTAGAGGTACTCCTTTCCATCAGTATAGAACAGACTTATCTATGTCCCCTCACCTTGTGTTATTTCTATGCATGATTTCTTATAAGTGCTGTGAATAAATGAATATTTATTATATGTATATATAATAAATGAATAAATGTTCATTATTTTAGAGGCTTTCCTAATCTTTGAGTACTGATGCAATACTCAAGCTTTGCACTAGCTATCTTTCCTCCCTATATCACCAATACAATTCTTTATTTTCATCTTTTATATCATTGTTAATATCCATTTCTTGAACAAAGATTAATTTTGAAAGTATTTTTTTTTTACTATTTTGTAGCTTACTTGTACTACACACATCTCTTCATTGCTCTTTGCAGCACAATAATTGTTTTTATTTTTTATTGCTTAGAGATTATGGCATTCTAGTATCCATAGCCATATAGTCAACACTAAAAAAGTAATGGCATTAAAATGATGGGCATTTGTGGTGAGGATATCAGCATAAGATCATTTAAGACACTGAGAAGCTTCTCACATGGCATCTATCCCACTTTTTTTCCTTCTAATCAATTTTGGTTTCTGCCTAGGTATGTGTACTGATGGATTTATTCATTGAACTGCTCACCCAATTGTGTGTCATAGTTTGGATGGTAGAAATGTTCATTCATTTGTTTTGTCATACGTGGGTTATTAGCAGCTTCTCTTCTGAGTGGCCATGAGTAATTTTATTTAAGAATTCATTCTGCAAATAGTTATTAAGTAGGGCCAAAATCCTCTATTAGAGTCTTCTACTGGTGCTTGACTATGGTAGAGAGGTAACCCTGGGTTTTCAAGGACCATTTCACTGGAAAGTGTATTCTGGTAGGTCTCACTAAATTGGAAGAAACAAGTCTATTAAGAATTATAAGGACTGGTTAGCTAAATTTCAAGAGACTGGTCATTAGAAAGTTGACCATTGCATAAGAAAATTGAAGACTATATATTTAGACAAAAAAATGAAATTTGTCTCAATAAAGGGTTTATCTATCCCAAGAAAATGTGAATCTTTTAAGTTGTAAAGTATTTGAGTTGCATACATATTTTACAGGAGCGACTCAGGTTTTTTCAGTGTCCTGAGAGTTATTATTAAGCTGCAGCATCTTTCTCAGTCTAATAAATGCTTATCTTCAGAATAAGCAGAAGTATTTAACTTAAATACTTCTACCTGGAATTCAAGACCCTCAGAATAAAGATTCTGACCTTATCCTATCCCATCTTATTTCATATTACTTCCCAATATGAAACAATCAGATTAGTCATTTTCATCATTTCTAATACATAAGATTATAGATCTAAAGCTGTGAAAGCCAAGAAGCCATCTGGCCCAACTCCTTCATTTTACAGATGAGCTGAAGCATGGAGAGGTTTGAGATCATTTCCTCTGATTTTTTTCATTTATACCACACCAAGACCATGCAATTATTACATGACATGATAATTATAAATGCTATATCTTTATTCATGTGGCTACTGAGACTTAATGACCACCTGCTTGTACTCTATATGAACAATTCCCATCTATTCTTTAAGGCTTAATTCAAGTTTTCATTTTCTATGTCTCCTGGTCTCCCCAGCCATACTTATTTGTTTTCTGGACTTCTATGACACTGAACCATTCATTTGCAACTTCTGGACTTAAGCTCTCAGTGATGTAGATGGTTGACTTTCCAATGATATCGATTTTTTAGTTTTCTAATGCTGTAGGTAATTCCTCAATAGTATCGATGATTCTCCATTGATTCTCCAAAGAGGAATGCAGATTAATTCCTCTTAAGAATGCAGATAAACTATTCTGCAAGTTAGAGAGTTAATAACCCTCTTTGCCTCAGTTTCTTCATCTGTAAAATGAGCTGAAGAAGGAAATGACAAACCATTCCAGTATCTTTGCTAAGAAAATTCTAAATGGGGTCACAAAGAATTGTACACAACTGAAAGGACTGAACAACAACAGAGGCTTTCAAAAAACTTTCCTAGAGTCATGGGATACTATATGTCAGAGGTGGGAACTGAACCCAGATTTTTCCAACTCCAGGGCAGGCTCTCTATCCATTATTCTAAATTGATTCTCTATGTTGTATTGTAGATAAGCAGCTAAATAGTTCATTGAATTGAGTTCTGGATTTCAAATCGTGAAAATCAAATTCTGCCTCAGGGATTTAGTAACTAATTCTTTATAGCTAAGTCTCTGTAAACCTTAACTTCCTCATCTATAGAATGGGGATAATAATAGCACTTACTTCTGCAAGAATAAAATGAGAAAATATATGTAAAGGGCTTTGCAAATCTTAAAGTTCTATATCAATGCTATATATTATTGCTAATTATCTTTTCATGTAGATGTCTTTTACCAATTAATTTATAAGTTCTTTCACAGGGCCGGACAGCTTTCAAGAACAGAAGCAAATCTTGGAATAGGAGACTTGCATTATAAATCTTCTTTCATTACTTATTAGTGTGGGCCAGACATAACCTCTAGGAGTCTCACTTTCCTCATTTACAATATGGGAATAAGATTAATTTCACTACTTATCTTAAAGGGTTGTTCTAAATCTTGGTAAATCATAAAGTCCTATAGAAACAGGAATAGTTATTATTGGAACCAAGCTTTGTACAAAATAGAAGCTTGATATATATATATCATTAATAAGGGCAAGCCTTTAATGAACAATTATTAAATGCCTTCTGAATGACAGATTGCTGTAGTTCTTAATTAGTTGACCTGATTCCTAATTTTTTTTTTGCACTGAGCACTTATATTCTGAAAGTCAAAGAAATATGTTTCCTAACTTGGAAGACCCTTTAAGAGCATGCTATGTAAGAAAAGTCACCAGACAAGAAAACATATTTGAAATAATGTGATCAGACAAGTCCACTACTTTGCCCATAGTAGGTTCTTACTGAATTAAATTGAATTAGCAACATTTGTCCAAGGAAGCCCTGACTCCTGGATTTTCCTAAATTATGAGATGACTAGCTACTTTGGAAGTCCTATACTATGTGTTGTTCATTCATTCAAGAAATATATAGAGGAGCAGTGAAAAGACATTGAATTTGAATTCAATGGACATTACCTGCAATCATAGTTTGCTGCCACTTACAACAAGTATCTTAGAGATCTTAGGGGATCTTAGAGAACTGACTTAACCTCTCTGTACCCCAGTTTATTCATTAGTAAAATGAGAGAATTGTGTTAGATTTTCTCTAAAGAGGTCAGAGAAGGTGGCTGGATAGGGTGCTTGGTCTGGAGTCAGGAAGACCTGAATTCAAACGTGACCTCGGACACTAGCTATGTGACCTTGAGCAAGTCACTTAATTCTGTTTGCCTCAGTTTCCTCATCTGTCAAATGAACTGGAGAAGGAAATGGCAAACCTCTCCAGTGTCTTTGCTAAAAAAACAAAAAACAAAAAACACAACAACCTAAATGGAGTCATGAAGAATCAGATATGATTGAAAACAATTAAGTATCAACAGCAACATTAACAAGAAGTCCTTTCTAGCTAAATTTGGTGATTCAACGATTCTATTAGCACCCGCTATGGCAAACATTTGTAAAACACAGTACCATGTGGGGAATGCAAGGAAGTCTGAGACAATCCCTGTTTCCACAGCTTGCAGTTTGGCTGGAGATATAGGACACACAAACTTGAACAGTAAATGACAACAATGTACAAGTGCCAAATGACATGGCAAATACCTTACGCTTTGGGAGGAATGAGAAAACACTATGTATGCCCAGTCAGGAATTCTTCACAGAGCAAGTGAGACTTAATCTGGGCCTTGAAGAATGTGGGAATGCAGCTAAATTGTATCTGTTAATGATCAGAGGCAGGAATCTAAGTGGACATGTGGTACAAGTGCTGGAATTAGAAAGAGTTGAGTTCAAATTCTGCCTTAGGCACTTAACAACTATGTAACCTTAACTTCTAAAGCCCTCATGGTCCTCGTCTATAATATGAAGGAATTAGGCAAAATGGTTGTTAAGAGCTCTCTCAGCTCTAAAATGTTGAGTTTAAATATGGGGAATAGTGAGTAGAATAGTTGGCGTAGAGGATAGAACACAGGGATAAGTTTGGAAAGGTAAGTTTGGGCCAGATTGAAGGCCAGGAAACAGATTTGAATTTTTACTGCCCAGCAATGTGGATCTGCTATTGAAGGTTTTTGAATGGGGGAGATGACAGGATGCAGGGGATTTTAACAAGATTAATTTTTTTTCTTCACTATTGCCTTGGGTTTGCTTTGTGCAGTAGTTAAATATCCCCAAATCCTGGTCCAGATGGAGGATTGCTGCTGTCTGGCAACAGAAGCACATAGTCAATGCCACTGCCCAGATTTTCTGTGAATTCTGTATTAATGCTAACATCCTCCAAGGAGGAACTCTGTACAAGTTGAATTCTATAACTTCAGCACTGGGCCAGGTAACAATGATGACTAAAATTGTTAGGTCTATGGCTGCTAGGTGGGAATAGGTTACTGACATGTCCTTTCCCCAAATTTGTCTAATACCTTAAAATAGAGCAAAGGTCTTAAAGGGAAATAGTGGATTACACATAGTAGGTGTGTGTTAATATGTAATAAATGTGTCAGATTTGTTTAAACTACCAAGAAAAGCAAATGATTGCTTCCCACCCTTTTCTTCATAATAAACTGAGAAAAGCAGACTCTTTCAGAGGACACTTTAGTTTACTTAGCAGTCATTAAATCTTTCAGAATTTTAATATTCTCATCTGTTAAAGGAAGATAACAGCATCCATTGTACTTGATTCACAAGAGTTGCTTTTAGGAATGAGTGAGATCACAAAGTCATAGAATGTCACACAATGTCAGAAAGGGAATTAGAACCTGTCCTTGAACATGAATGCCTTTATAATCTCCTGAAGGTCATTTAGCTTTTGTTTCAAGGCTTCCAGTTAGGGAAAGGCTACTATCAATGAATCAATCAATAAATATTAATGGTTTGATAAGGGAAGACAGAGTACACTGGTCTCATTACCAATTTAGTCCTGTTCACTTTGACACCCTAGAACTTTCCCTTCACAATGAACTTTCCAGTTCCTTCTATTTATTTTTTGACTCTTTCCTTTCTTGACTCTACATCCTCCTCATTTATTATTTATCATTTCCTTTTCTGTCCTTCAATTCCTACTTTATTCATCCCCATTATTTTCTTCCCCCACCTTCTTCCACTTCTTTTTCCATCTCTACTCCCTTTCCATGTTTTTAACTTCCTTCCTCTTACCCTTTCTTTTTTTTTTTTTTTTCCTGTTCAACACCTACTTCTATCCTCTTACACAGACCACTTCTTGGATGGCTACCAAGGCTTGGGGTTCTCAGGTCAGTGTAAGTCTTAGATACTGTGAAATTGGGCACAGAGGTTTTTCAAGTTGGTCTATGGTCTCACTGATATGAAAGGTACTTCTATTATGGCAAACCTTCCTTTGGTTGTATAGTTCTTATTCATGATCTTCCAAAATTGTCCATAGATAATCTATCTAATTAAATATGCTAGAGATTTTCATCTAGGTCTCTTAATCAGTCAGTACCAAAGAACATTTATTAGGTGCCTTCTATTTGTCAGGTATTGTGCTAATGATGAGGATACAAATACAAATAAAAATAAAGATAACCCCGCCCTCGAGGAGTTTAAAATTGAATGGGGGAAGACAATATACAAAAGCTGAAAAGGTAGGGATAATTTTAAATATTAATTTTCATAGATAACAGGATAACTCTAGGGCTTCATATATTATTCTATGTTCTTGAAATAAGTCTGGATGAATATTTTTTCTCACACATTTTCTATGCGTTTAGCCCCAAACTCAAAGCTTGCAAGAGACATAGAAAAATCTAGAAATTCCCTTCTTTGCAGAAGTGAAGGACTCTGGGCATGGAATTTTGAGTGGACTTTCAAAGGTATTGTAAAGATCAAATGGAATAATATATGGGAAGAATATGTAAACTCTAAATCACTATATATACATTTTTGGTTATTATTATTTTACACTGATTTTCAGGTTCAGTTAATATGTTACTTAGCTTTGCTTAGTTGCTTTTTTCTTTTTCTTATTCTTTGTTATACTGATGCTGTGCATATAAGGAAATGGCAGTAACCTATTCCTACTTAGCATCCACACTACTGACACTTTCAGACATCATTGTTCAATGCAGAGGTTGTAAGACAGGATACATTCATAGTTGCTTTTATATAGAATGTTAACATTGACATAAAGCTTGTGGAAAATTAAGTACAGACACCAAGAACTAGGAGGTGAGATATGCTTAGAAACAAAGGTGAAATAAAAACCAAATATATCAATAAACATTTTAAAGGCTTTCTAAAGAGAGGTGCATTGTTGAAAACACAGGATATTGTTTTGCATTTATAATGTATAAAGCATTGGGCTAGAGAATGGGAGAAAATTTAAAGTTTAAATAATAAACTGTTTCAGTTCTCATATACCTTATAGTCTACTTGAGGAATATGATTCACATAGATTACAATAATAATTAAACAACCAGAAGATCATATGAGAGATTTTCGAAGCAGAATGTTCTCTGAAGTATGATAGAAAAAGTTACTATTGAGAGGAAGAACTAAAGGAAGAATGGCTTCATGGAGGAAATGGTAATTCAGTTGGGCTCTAAGGGGCAGGTAGGAATTTAACAGGTGAAGATGGGGAAGAAGGATTTTCTAGTCATGGAAAATAGTGTATACAAAATAGACAGTATATATTGGATGTGTTCTGGGGATAGAAAATAGTCTAGTTTTATGAAAGGAAAAGTATGAAATAAGATGATAATTCAGGGTGTCATTAAATCATGGAAGGCATTGAAGACCAGGCAAAGAAATTTAAGCTTTAGCCAATAAGTAATAGGGAGCTATTAAAGCTTTTTGAGCAGAGGAGTGATGTGAATTAGATCTATGAATAAATGAAATTAACCTGGAAGTGACCCAGAAGAATGGATTGAAGAACTGAGACAGCATAGAGGAGGCCAGAAAATCTGTTAGAAGACTATTTTGGCAGTTCAGGCAGATGTTAAAGAAAACTTGTACTGGGGGTGACAACAGGAAAGGAGAAGAAATGGGTATAATATTGAATAGGTGGAATCTCTAGGACTTAGCAAGGGATATATCAGGAAGAATTATTTTGACTAACTCCATTGCCTCTCCTACTGCTGAGGAGTGTTGCCTCTTCATAGAGCTTTAATATGGTTGGAGCTTCAAAGAAATAATTGATTTAGCTTCTGTCTTCACATATGTAAAGCATTTACCCCATACTGCAGATAAGAAAACTGAGGTTGAGATATTAAATTGACTCAGATTCAGAATCTTATAGTTGGAAGGGACCCTCTTGATCATCTAGTACATCTGGCCAAAAGTTCTCTTTAATTATATATTTGGCATGTAGGCATCCAGCTCACTTGAGAACTTCTAGAGAGAAGAGAAAAAGCTTTGATGAAGCTCTTGCTATATGTCAGCCCCTATGCTAAACACTTTACCTAATTTACTTTATCTAATTTGATCCTTACAATAGCCTTGTGAAGTATGTGCTATTATCATGCCCCCTTTGTATACGAGCAACCTAAATTAAGTAGTAATTCATTGACTTGCTCAGGGTAACATTTCCTGTCCATCAATGGGGTCAGATTTGAATCCAGGATTTCTAGATAGCTCTAATTATTCGAAAGTAAAATACCCTTACTACTAAATCTGCATATTCCCCTTTGCAACTTCTACCCATTGCTCCTCTTGTTGAATCAAGTAGATGATGTCTATAATATGTTTTATAAACCTTAAAGTGCTATATAAATGTGGATTAATGTTATATTATTATTCTACTCCTCTTTGGAGTAAAAAAAAATTGAATTTATCCTTTAAGTGACAGTCCTTCAAATACTTAAAGGTATCCATTATCTTCCCTAAATCCTCTCTTCTTCAGGCTAAACTTTCCTGTTTACTTCAACTCATTTTTAAATGATAGTGACTTGCCCAATATCTCAGGTTAATGAAGAGCTAGAACTACAACTTGAATCTCCTGACTTAAAGTCCAGTGTCACTATTTCCCACGGAAGGGAATCTTCCGTATTTCTTGAGCTAGATATACTTCAAGATTACCTCTCCCTCCTATTGACCTTTAGAGCCAAGTCTTATGTCCCCCCTTTTTTTGCAGTCCAGACATGAAAGATGAGTGGCTGGCAATGCACCACCTACTCTTCTGCAGTGCCCTTGAAGACCAGGAAGCTATTTCTCTGCTGGTTCTATCAGTGTTAATAAGAAAAATGATCCCATGGAGATTTTGTAATAACATTATCAAGAGAGTTCTGGACCCAAGAAACAGAAAGTTTTTTAAAAATGAAGATTTTTTTAGCTGATGCTGGAGCAGAAGTCTACTAAGACATGCTTTTGGTCTTTAATTTCTACATAATCTAAATTTAAGGTTAAATTTCTCTCTCTCAATCTCTCTCTCTCAACCTCTCTCTCTCTCTCTCTCTCTCTCTCTCTCTCTCTCTCTCTCTCTCTCTCTTTTTATGTGTATATGCATTAGAAGGGGACAAGATCAATCATCCCATCATTAAGATGACTGGTCTCGTTGGGCTACATCAATTAGACAATGAAATAACTAACAAAATTTATTAAATGTCTATTATATTCTAGACACTGTGTGAGATGCTTTACATATTTAAAAATAGTCCTGGTCCTTCTGACAGGGGAGATTTGACATATATTTCTCTAGATATCTAAATCTATTTATAAACACACATATAACATATATAAAACAC
Organism: Antechinus flavipes; assembly: GCF_016432865.1. NCBI lineage: Eukaryota > Metazoa > Chordata > Mammalia > Dasyuromorphia > Dasyuridae > Antechinus > Antechinus flavipes. The sequence goes on along the minus strand of NC_067398.1, from coordinate 302,901,928 downwards.
TAAAAATCAGTATGAGGTGATTTTGAGTGTGAAAGAAACGCTAATAACTGGATGGGAATCAGGAATAGAAGGTGGTACTTCATCTGAGTGAATTGGTTTCCCAGATAATATGTTCCCATGAGAAGTTACCTTAAATCTACTCTGCCCTTCAGAGGCATTGTAAGCAAAGACCCTGCCTCCTGTCTCAGTTTAGTCATCCTGGTATGCACACATAATGAGAGAGGAGAAAGTGGGGTTGATGACCCATTCCCAGTTCAGGTTGGATTAGCACAGACCCAGATAGACTGCTGAATCCTCAGGGGAAGTTGGTTATTTGTCTCTTAGATTGGCTTGGAGAAGGATCTAGTGCCTTTGACCTAATTATTCTTATGTCAAAGCTTCCAGATCCAGGATGATAACATGACAAAGGTATTTGATTGAAAAAGAAAAACAAAATCCTAGTTTCAGGAAAGAAGAATGTGAATGGCCAGTGTGTGAAAAATGTGGCTCTCATGATTCCTAACATCTGATTGGTCTGCAGCTTTAAACCACCTTCCTACACTGAGTTTTATAAATTGTTTTTGTCTTCTGTGATTGAACCAATATTCACCAGGCCTCCCCCTTTTCCCCTATAGCAGGGATTCAACAAGGATTATTGCTGTTCAGTCATTTTTGACTCTTTATGAACTCATCTGGGGTTTTCTTGACAAAGATATTGGAGTGATTTGCCATTTCCTTCTCCACTTAATTTTTACATTTGAGGAAACTGAGGCAAACAGGGTTAAATGACTTGTTCAAGGTTACACAGATAGTAAGTGTCTGAGGCCAAATTTTAATTCAGGAAGAGGTGTCTTCTGGACTCTAGATCTGGCACTCTATTCACTGTGCCATATAGTTGCTCCTCAAAAGAGATTACTTTCCCCTAAAAAAGTGATAAAATTATTTCTGGATTTTGATAGATCTCTGCCTCACTTAATGTTGTTTCCTAGACATTTTATGGCATAACAAGTCCCAACCACATGGAGAAGAAACTAGCTGAACTGGTAGATATCTGAAGACCACATAGCACTCAATATTCTGATATTTTCAATTTGGAAGCTGCAAGATGGGCTGTGCATCAATAGTAGCTAAGTGTCATTATATTCTTATGGCATATCTTTGCTATTCAGGATGTCCTAAAAGTTGTTGGGCAGTTTTAAACTATTATAGCAATAATTTTACTTAATTTTCATTAATTCATTTTTTATTTAATATTTTAAGCTATTATAACTGTAATAGCTTAAAACTTTGCTAAGACTTCTGGGACACCGTATTTTAGGACAAAGTAAACTTTGTTTAGTTAATTCTTTAATGATTGATGACTTATTTCATGGCAAATAACCTTTTTCATCTAAAAATCAAACTTATAGTAAGCCCCTAACATCTCTCACAATGATTGTTTTTCAAGCAAAGTCTGGAGCAGTCAAATCATTAAATGTAGAAAATAACAAAAAAAAAAGAGAGCCATGGATGTGACAAAGAGACATTTAAAAAGGAGGGGAGGAGGCTCAGGGTTTCTATCCAATTCAGGGGGCAGAGAGCTAGCCAGTATTTGGTCCAATGGTGAACTTCTGTGTTCTTTCTCATTTTGGGTAACTGGTCTATTTGTATCTTGCCATTCCAACATACACAAATGAAATCAGTGGCAGAATCACTGAAGTCCCAAATTAGAATGGTCAAAAAACATTTAGTACAACTCATACCTGAATAAAAAGCCTAGCTAGGGTGATCATTTGGGTGGTCATTTGACCTTCTATTGAAGACCACATTCTATTGAATTCCACAAGGGATTTCTTCCTGGTTTCTGAGGAATTCCATCATACTATTTATGGAGATTTTTTCTTATACTAAGTTGAAATTATCATCTTTACTGCTTCTAACTATTGTTCTTAGTTCTGCCCTTGGGTACCAAACAGAACAAATCTGATCTTTCTTCCACATGAAAACTCTTCAAATTCTTTAAGACAGTTATTATGTTTCCCTTAAGTCTTCTCTGGGCTAAACATCCTATTTAGTCTCTGGAGATGCTTCCAATTCTAAAACTATGGTCTCATGATCCTTCAACCTACTCATGCACATAATGTACTTGAAGCCCATTGCCATCTTGCTTGTCTTTCTTTTGGCAATTTATTAGCATGCTTACTAAAATGGGGTTCCTAGATCAGGGCACAATGTGTTTTAAACAGGACAGAATGCAGTAAGACCCTGCATTCTTGAATACTATGACATTCTGTATGTAGCCTAAAATTTAATCAGCTCTCTTTTCATACTGCTGATGTATGCTGAGCTCATGATCTACTATATGCCGTAGGTCTTTTTCAGATGAACAACTTTGTGGCATTCCCCATCTTGTTCTTCTCAGGTCTATTGCAAGTGACATAAAAGATGTCATGACGGATATGTGCAATCAGAAATGGAGATGGGACAGTCATATAGTCATAGCAAGGTAAAACAGATGGATGGCTTTAGCATATTGTAATGCCAAAAATATTAAAAGACTTAGAGGGGGACTTCCAGGACATAGATTTTGTGTGTGTGGTATTAGTTATGAAAGGACATCATCAATAAACACATGGATGAAAATGCCTACATGAATAATAACCTTCCATGATAGAGAATAACTTATACCAAGGAGATGAACTTTATATTGAAGGAACCTATAAGTAGGGTTTTTGGAGCAATAGATGCTTCCTCTGACCTGGGTCACTTACCTCCTATGGAACATCCAAGAAATTTATGAATTTTTGTAAAATATCCAACATATTAAAAAGTTTTTGTGTATTGTGGGGAGAGGAAGGAGGAGAAATTGAATGTAACATGGCAAGTTAGATGCAAAGGAATGGGGGGATAGGAGGCAAAAGTTAGGGAAAAGAACAAAAAACTAGATATCAGAGAACTTGATGAATTAGAAATGAAGAAGGTCATGTGCTCAGAGGAATTATTGGTGGGGAAGGTTAAGAATTAGGGAGAGGGACTGAGAAGTTAGGAGTAGGAAAAGAGGTTGGGGAAAATGAAGCTTTAACGTGAGGGAAAATAGGTGAGAGAGTTAAGGAATAGCTTATCCATTGTTAATTCCTATAGCCTGCTGTACTCTAACTTTCTAGGAGAGAATCAACAAACAAATTAACAGTAGAATACAAAATGGCATTTAAATGACAAGAGCACCGAATTCAAAGGCAAAAGGTCTAGGTTCAAATCTCAGCTTTTATATTTACTAGAATGGGAAAATAGTAACATTGGGTAAGTTGCTTTACCTTAATTTCCTTATTTGTAAAAAAGAGGAGGCTGATCTAGATCAGGGGTTCTCATCTTTTTATTTGTTTGTTTGTTTGTTTCGGTGACCTCTTTTAGTACTTTGATGAACTCTATGGATTCCTTTTTAGGATAATGGCTTGTTACCCACATTTATAATTGAAAGGAATTCTAAATTTCAGTTAAAGGTTAGTGAAAATAAAGATGTATTTTCCTCATCCCAAATTCACAAACCCCTTTAAATTAGGGACACAATTCTTGTTCTCCTAGAGTTTAGCTGGAGAAATAGACTTCCAAGGATATAGTTAGTTGGAAACTTTCTCCCTACTAATCTCCCTCCAAAAAGGAAGTACTACCATGAGATTTCAAGTAAAGTCTGGGCCAAAGAGAGAGGAAATGTGAAGGAAGGTCAGAGTTAGAAGCCTTGGTTACAGATGCATCTCTGATGATAACCACAATTCAGCATAATCCTTCTAATGGAGAATGGAGCCCATCATGACAGTTTAACCAGAGCTAATAGCTGTGAGCCAGACTCTTTATTACCCAGATCAGTGATAGGGAAAGAATGAGACATAAATAATATCATCTATTGAGAGCTGTTAAGAAACATACTTAATCACCTCCTGACCACAAGCTATGATGATGTTTTTGAACTAAGGGGAAAAAAAATCATTAGATAAGGTCATAAGAGATTTACTGCCCAAGGCCCAGCACAACAAACTAGGTCATCTTTACTATATAGCAGACACTCAGCAACCTTGCTGTTCCAATGATTTCCAACAAAGTGGTATTAAATTTGCATTAGGGCATATCCTAAAAGCAACAACTTGAGAATGGATTATTTACTGTAAGCTATTTAATAAAAATTGCATGTTAACCACCCAGGGGTTAGAATGCCAATAACAGTTTGATATTGGGGAATCATGGGGGGGGATGACAACGTGAAAAGTCATGAACTTGGAATTATAAGGACCTAGGTTAGAATACTGACTTTGCCCCTTAGAACTTTGGTATCCTTGGGTGAGTTGCTTCCTTGGTCTCAATTTCCTTATCTGTAAAATGAGGGGGTTGGATTAGATAATATCTTAAATCCTTTCTAGCACCAAATAAGTATAATGGGCTGAAGCTCTCATTGCACTGAGGTCCCAAGCACTTGAGGCTAATTAGCAATTGGACGATACTCTATTAATATATGGTTGGAGAAAGAATGGCTCTGCCCACTCTCTGTGCAAGTTTGATATGTTGTATAGGAGATTGTGTAGAGCATTTGGGGGGGGGGTGGAGTGTGAGAGCCAGAGGCACTGCTGGCCAGATTCTTGTCTCGATTGCTCTCACTTCCTATTGCCATTCCCCTTCACCTCTGCAAAAAATAAAGATCAAGGATTTTCTCTTATCCTGATTTTCTGACTCTGGTTGATTTTAATATACTCAGGGTGCTAAATGTGGTCATCACATCTAAGGTTCCTTCCTAACTTAAATTTATGATGACTGTTTCTTAAGTTAGCTGTGTGTGCTTGGCACCTAGGTGGTACACTAATCAAAGCATCAGGCCTGGAGTCAGGGAGGCTCAACTTTATGAGTTCAAATTTAGCCTCAGATATTTCTAGCTGTGTGACCCTGAGAAAGTCACTTAACCTCATTTGCCTCAGTTTCCTTACCTATAAAATGAGCTGAAGAAGGAAATGGCAAATTACTCTAGTATTCTTGCCAAGAAAGCCCCATAAGGAGTCACAAAGAATTGGACTCAACTGAAAAAGAATTCAACTCAACTCTAGAAAGCTATTGAAGCAGCTAAGAGGTCTAAATGGATAGAGTGCTGAGCCTGGATCCAGAAAGACTAAAATCTGGCCTCAGGCTCTTAACTAGCAGTTTTAGGAAGACTCCTTATTCTCTGTTTGCCTCAGTTTTCTCTACTGTGAAATAGGAATGATAATAGCTTTTACAATGAAGGGTTGTTATGAGGATCAAATGTGAATATATTTGTAAAGCACTTAGTGCAATATTTGGTATTTACTAAGTGGTGTATAAATGCTTATTCCCCTATTGAAGGAGACACAGTGGATAAAGGATGGACTTGGAAACTGAGTAGTCTTATTAAGACTTAATTATTAGTCTTAATATGCAGTGTGCAAGCTTGCATTCATCTTTACCACTAGCGTGCTCAAAGGTGCCTCTGACGTACAATTGCCACATTATCTCAAAATGGTATTATTCAACAGTCATCTTCAAAGCTCACAGGGCTCAGAGTCTTTGCATTCATTTTCTTTTTCATTTTTTAATTCTTAGATTCTCCCCTTTCTGTTCCTACATAGCTGAGCACTGCATTGCTGGGTCATCACTCAAGTTCTGCCCTCTGACCATGCGTGTTTCTGTCTGGTGTTCTTTTCTCCTCTCTTTCATCTGCTCTCTTGGTGATCTCATCAGTTTATATTAGTTCATGGATTTATCTCTGCAACTATGACTTCCATCTATCTTTATAAATCTAGCCTCCTAACTCTTCTTTGGGAGCTCAAGTTCCCAATACCAAGTACTTTTTGGACATTGATAGGCATTTCAATTTCAACACATACAAAAGAGGAGCCATATCTCTCCCCTTCTCCTTCCTCAAATCTCCTGTTAAATAAAATCTATGTTCCAGGCCAACTGTTCTATTATCTATTTCCTGATCTTGATATTCCATTTCCAGCCTTTGTGCCTTTGCCCAGGCTGCTGTTCTCCGTGCTTGGAATTAATTTTGTCCTTACCTCCTCTTCTTCAAGTATTTGGCTCCTTTCAAAGTTCAGCTCATATAATACTTCTATGAATTGTCTTTTCTGATCTTCTTGGTCATTGATGTTCTCTTCTTTCTCAAATAATCAACTCTATTTATTTGTTTACATATTATATTCCCCTAGTATAATATAAACTTCCTGAAAACAGGGGGCATTTTTTGTTTTGTCTTTATATTCCAGAACCTAGCATAGTGTTTTATATGTAATGGATGCTTAACATACACTTGTTAGATGGGATTAGAATGAATCTCAGAAATACTTCATGAAGGGTGATCACAGAGGTTGTACTCATTTAATGTAATCATTCCATTGGATTGGACAAAGACAACACAAATGAATGAAAAGCATTCATTATGCACGTATTGTACCAAGTGTTATGTTAAGGAATCCACATGCAAAAGTGAGGCATTTTCTATCCTCATGGAGCTTATGGGGTAGAAAACACATATAGGGAAAGAGTCACCTGAAAAGGCAATGGGTGATGATGGTTTGTTTGTAATTTTCAGAACAGGAGGTAGAAAGGGAGTAGGGGAGGTTATTCATATTTTCAGGGCAGAAAATAGGCAATGGGAAAATGAGAACATGTGGTTCTGAAAATGTTTAATTGAGTGAGTTACCTCTCTTGGGGCATGGATTTTGGTGGCCTAATTTGGAGGGTAAGATAATAGAAGATGACCACGTGAAAATGACAACCAGAAGACAGAAATGTAGGTCTCTGAAACAAAAGGAAATAGAATAATATAGAATGTCAAAGACTCATGGATGAAGAAAATCATCAAAAGATGTTGTTCATTCTTCATTCTGGAGGAGGATCAATGACATGAGGGCTATATCATGATTTGCAAGTGAGTTGGAATTAAGTGTGGAAGATATATGCAAAGTCATCAGCTCCACTCTCTCTTCCAGAGTCATCAGAGTCCAGTGGCAAGACAGGGTCAAGTTGACTGGCAAAGGCTTCCATCAAAAAATCGAGAAGTAGTTAGAAATCACTGCCTTTGGTAGATTTATACTTCGGAGTCATGTCTGTTAGAGAAAACTTGCTACATGAAGTTGACTCAGGTATCTGGCTATTCTCTTTTTATCTTCCTGGCATGTATCTCCACCTCCAACTCTGTCTCTCCTCCACTTTCTATCTTTTATTCTAGGAATAAACCATTGCTTCTGGAAAGGGATTGTTATTTGATTGCCTCTACTGATCTATTCTCCATCCCTGAAATTTTACTTTCAACAGATATCCCTCCCTTCTATAAATTGTCATGCTATATTAGAATGTTAACTGTTTGAGGATCATTTTTCTTTTATATTTTTATCCCTAGAGTTTAACCAAATGCTTGGCACATACTAAATTTCTTTATAATTTCATTTAATTTTTATTCATTGTGAGTTTTTGTTTTAGATTCATGAATGCTTCTTACCTGAGGTACATAAAATTTTTTTGAAAATAATTTTATAACTATTTCTTTTTGCAATATAAAATATATTGATATTTTAAAAAATATTGCTATAATTCCCCTCTCCCACAGAGCCATCCCATTTAACAAACAGAATTTTTTAAAAATAAAAAAAAGAAGGAAAAAAAATAAAAAAAAGAAGAGGAAGAGAAAAAAAAAGCTGATCAATACATTGAAAAAGAGAAAATATGTGTAATGTACAACATTTGCCTCTGTAAAGGGATGGGTAGAAAGTATCCTCTCATATCTTCTATTTAGCAACATACTTATTCTTTATAATTTTATAACTTTTCTTGGTACTTTTCTTGTTTACATTGTTGTAATCGTAAATGTTTTTCTTGATCTGCTTTCTTCACTGCAACAGTTCATGTAGCTGTTTCCATGTTTCTTTGTATTCATCACATTGCTCATTTTTTACAGTAGAGTATATAATTACATTCCTGTACCACAACTTATTTAGCTATTCTCCAATTAACGAGAATCAACTTTGTTCATAATAACTGTATTTTGATATAACTTTTTCCATAATATTATACACATTCTTCTATGCATTTAAAAACGTCAGTTTAAGAAAGTGTTCATAGACTTTACCAGACAGCCAAAGAAGCCCATGATGTTTAAAAAAAAAAAAGATTATGAATCACTAGATTAGAAGTAGCATCTATAAAAATGACCCTACGTTTTAAAACACAAGCTTTTCTTCAATGTTCTCAAAATAAGAAAAATATTCTGAACATGTTGAATAAAAGGAAGTGTTTTGTATGGATTAATATGGAGTTTGGATGGAATTTCTTGAGATTCTTATTTTCTGTTAATCATTGTGCCTTATTGCCTCACTTGTCCCCTCTATAAGAATTCAGCTCTGTTGTTAGTATTCTGACAACATCAGTCAGATGTTGTCCATTAGGATTTGCGTTTTGTGATCCTAAGACACAGAATATCTTTCCCACAGCCTGGAACCTGAACACTCCTCACAAACCCTGATAGCTTAGCACATCCCCTTTTTAGGAAACATAAAATCAAAGGAATAATTATTAAGAACAATACTAGGGGTGACCAGAAGGCTGGTGTCAACACCAGGAACTGGCAGTGCCAGAAATCAGAAAACCAGAATGTGAAATGGCAATACGGGATTGACTGGTTTTGGTTTTTTATAAAGATTTAAACTCAGAAGATCTGGGCCAAGGTATTGGCTCTGTTTGAGGCATTTAACTATGGGATTTACTATGACTGACATCATGAAAAGGTTTCTGGCTCCCAGTTCAGAAAAATCTAGTTTTAAATTCAGCCTCTGACTTGTTTGGCCAAATCATGGTCTCATTTTCCCCATTTGTAAAAAGGGATTTGGATAAATTAATTCAAGATTTATGATCCTATGACCATAGATATGTATGAATTTAAGCCAGTCATTTCTTTTACTTCTCTGGATTCTGTTTTCCTCACCTGTTAAATAAGGGAGTTGACCATAAGGTCTCTTCTATAAATGTTATACTGACATACCTCTGCAGTGCTCTGCATTGAGGGGAGGGTACTTGCCTATCCTTACATCCTAGGAATGAGGATAATTGCCAAGAGAACTGCTCAGAAAGCAAACATGCATACACACATATAACATAGAGATACATGTAAACACACATATTTTTGTCATTTAGTCATTTCAGATTCTTCATGATTTCATTTAGGGTTTACCTGACAAAGATACAGATGAGGAAACTGAGGCAAACAGTGTTAAGTGGCTTGACCAGGGTCATACAGATAATAAATATCTGAGACCAGATTTGAACTGTGGTTTTCTTGACCCTAAGCCTGGTATTCTATCCATTGCGTCACTCAACTACCCTATAGACACATATATTTATGCATGCATATATGTATATACACACATACATACATTTGTATGTATTGGCTTTACTCTGTATTAGTTTTATATTATATATATATACACATATATAATCATATACATACCTACATATATGTGCATATATTTCTATATATGTGTGTATATATATACACATGTGTGTATATGTAAATGTATATGAGTATATCTATTTACCTATCATCTATTTATTTGTCTATCTATTATCTATCTGTCTGCCTATCTCTCTATCATCTATCTATCCATCTATCTGCCTGCCTGCCTATCTATTTATGTCTGTCCATCTGTCTGTATGTACATTCATCCATCTATATATTTCTCTATTTATCTATCTATTCATCTGTCTGTCTGCCTATCCCCTCCTTCCCTCTCTCTCCCCCCTATCTACCTGCCTGTCTATCTATCTATCTGCCTGTCTATTTGTGTATCATCTATTTATCATCTATCTATCTTTCATTCCATCTATCTAGTCAGGGTCAATCATAGTTCTGATACTTTCATTCTTTCTCCTCTGGCCTAATCCTTTTTATTTTCTTTCAGAGCCAGAGGAAGCTGTCATCTTCCTCTACTGCTTTTGGGTTCCCCTGCCTTTTTTGTCCTTTACAAAATATTCATTCTTGTCCCTGAGAAAGCAGCTTACCTGTGCCATGCTGCAGTCTGCAATTTGCTGGGAATTTATTGCAATCACTGTAACAAGTCGGCCAGCATCATTAAACTTTCATTTTCTCTTCCATTTATTTGCAGTGAAAGGTCAGAATGACTTGGGTTCTTAAGTGAGCACTGGGCTGATGGGCTCAGGCTCTGCCTCTTGCTTCTCTATATTCTGCTCATTCTCTGGCTAATCTCCCCATTCAGTGACTTGAAAACAAATTGATGGAGGCCACTTCTGTTTTTGTGCCAACTTTTTAATCAAGGGTGCAGGGATGCAAATATTTTGGCTCTGAGCACAGTGTAAAGGACCATGATATCCAGAGGTAAGCATATCAGTATCATTTTGCTATGGCCAGGCTTCCCATATAGAATAACAATGAAAATGATTCTTTGCTAGTCAGGTAGGGAATATTCTTCTAGCAGAAGGTAAATAACATGGTTCTGGCAAAATGCTATCAATTGCAGCATCTTCTGTGAATATTCCTCATTCCATCCTGCCATGTGCTCTTCTAATCCACCCCCACCCCCACCCCAAGATGTCTCCCACCTGTTCCCATGGAGACAGCATTGTTGCAGTGGTAGCAGCAAGCAAGTAAAGAAGTGGGCCTTCTTATAACAGTTTTTAATTGCTGCAAAACTGCTCTGGGCAAATTTCATTCTAGAAATCAGTATAGTCATTAATTCAAAAGGGAAACTTGGAAGAAACAAAACTATACCATTTTATCACAACAATACTCTGATCCCCCTTTCCATGTATGCAGTTATATCTTGATTAGTTTGGGGAAAGCACAATATTAGGGGGAGTGATATATGTTTTCATGAGATTGTCATAGGATCATAAGTGGAACATTGGATAGAGTGCTGAACTCAGAGTCAAGTATCAGTAGTGTGACCCTGGGTACTTTAATCCCTAAGTGCCTCAGTCTCCTCATCTGTAAAATGAGAATAGTAATAGCACCCATCTTCTGGGGTTGTTGTAAGCATCAAATGAGAAAATATTAATAGTAATAAAAGTACTTTACAAATCTTGAAGCTCTGTACATATAGCTATTATTATTTATCATTATTATTGTTGTTGTTATCTAGAGCTGAGAGGGACATTAGACATTATTTCGTTCAATCTTTTATATGTAGGACTCTGAGACTTAGAGTGGTTAAATGAGTTGTTTTTGATCACAGCTAGTAAATGATAAAGCTGGTATTTAGACTTAGTTCTTATTGATTCTAAGGCCAATATTTCATAAAGTTATAACATCCTGCCTCTTATAGATCATCCCTGTATGAGCCATACTAATCTTCTAGGAATGGAAGTGACCTTTGATACTTGAGATTATATCAGAAGAGAGCAAGCTCTGGAAGATATTACTGAACTAGGATGCTTTCAGTGTGGACCCAGGAACAAACTATTGTTTGAGGACTCATGAAAGCTATGTTTAGAGAGGCTAGTTGGACCATAAGGGGATGTAGTTTTCAATCACATTTACCTTGCTAGCATGTGAAAAGTTGAATGGTAAATAGTTCAGTGTTTAGTACAGTGCCTAGCAAATAGAAGATAGTTAATCAACATTTATTGACTCATTGATTTTTCAGGAACTTCCACAAGAGCTGTTTTAAATAAAAAAGCAACTGATTCCAGTGGGTTTCAGAACATTGTGACAGAGTCACTTTATCATGAAGGACTCATTCAATCAACAAGTATTTTATTTAGTGTCTTTTGTTAATATGAAGAAAAATTCAAGAATTCAATTTAACAAATACTTATTAAATTTTTGCTATGTGCCAAAATCTGTTAGATGTTGAGGATTTAAAATAAAAATGAGAAGTTTCTGCCTTCAAGGAATTTATAGAGAGGGAAGAATGTACTGAATATACAAGTAACTAAATAGAAGTATCCACTAAGTAATGCATAATTATTTCTTTAAAATTTTTAATAAGTCTTTTATTTTCAAAATACATGCAAAGATAGTTTTCAACATTCATCCTTGCAAAACATTGTGTTCCAAATTTTTCCTTCCCCTTTTTCCCCCACATCCCTCCCCGTCACAGCAAGTAATACATTATATGTTAAACATGCAATTCTTCTAAACATATTTCCACAATTATCATGCTGCACAAGAAAAGTACGATTGAAAAGGAAAAAAAAATGAGAAAGGAAAGAAAGCAAGAAAACAACAAGAAAGGTGAAAATGCTATGTTGTGATCCACATTCAGTCCCCATAATCCTCTTTCTGAAGGAAGATGGCTCTCTCCATCACAAGTTTATTGGAATTGAATGCACAATGATTTCAAGAGTGAGAGTGTGTTAATAGTGGGGAGGGTCAAGAAAGATGAAAATGGGTCAGAGTAGCATTATGTAGGGCAGGCCTGTACATGCATAAAGCAAATGGCAACTAGTTGGTATAGTGTCTAGAGTGTTGGATTAGAGTCAGGAAAATCTCAGTTTAAATCCTGCCCTCAGATCCCCATAAATTTTGTGATCCTGGATAAGCCACTTTATCTCCTGTGTCTCATTTATCTCATCTGTAAAATGGAAATAATAATATCATCTACCACCAGGAATAGCTGTGACTATCAAATGAGATGATATTAGTAAAGCACTTAGCAAATATATATAACTGCTAGTTATTGTTAATATAGTAGTTTACATTTATGGAGCAATTTAATGATTGTCATCCCTTTATGTATATTATCTCATTTCAACTTTATGATAACCCATCTTCCCCCATTTTACAGATGAGCTAATTGAGACCTAATGATATTAAATTACATAATTAATTTACATGTTACATGTTAAATTACACATTAAGCTACATAGTTAGAAAATGTCAGACCCACTGGATCCAAATCTAGCATCTTTCTGTCCCACCACTTCATTCTGAATTAGTGTCTTGCCCTAATTTTCCTCTGTACTAATATAGTCTCCCATGATTGATTACAAAATCCTTGAGCTCAGGAACATATCTTCCATTCTGTATATGCCTGGAGTCAGAAAGTGCCTGTGCACTTGTCTAAAATCTTTATTTTCCAAATGGAGAAACTGAGTCCTTGACTGATGTCCTACAGGGAGAAAGCAGCAGAGAGGAGCTTGGTGCCCTCTGACTCATAATGCAGTATTTTTGCCATCATCCCACTTGAACTCCATGCAGCATATGCTTAATCAATCTTCTTGGAGGGATGGATGATTTCCTGGTGATAAACTTTTCCTAATCCTACTTCTTCAACAAATGGATCTCCTCTTCAGGGAATGTAGCACTTGTTTTTCAGGCTTCCATGGTATTCAGTTATTTTTCAGTTATGCCCAACTCTTTGTGACCCCATTTAAGATTTTCCTGGCTAAGATATTGGAGTGGTTTGTCACTTTTTTTCCATTTCATATCTTCTTTTATATCATTTTATATCCTTCTAGCATTTTATAGATAAGGAGACTGAGGCAAACAACGCTAAGTGGCTTATCCATTAAATAGTGGCTAAGGTCAAATTTGAACTCTGATCTTTTTTTTTTTTTTTTTTTTATTCTGGGATAGGTTCTCTATTCACTGTCCCACTTAGTTGCCCCTTCAGGCTTCCAAATAAGTTATAAAGTTATAAAGCTTGGCCAAAGGAACTTCCTCTGCCAATGTGTCACTTAACTAATTCTTTGAACCGGTTTTCCTTAAATATAAACTAAGATGTTTGAATTAGTTGAGTTCTGAGGTTCCTTCCTGTACTTGAATGATGGCTTTATGACCCTGACTGTGTTCTTGGCTTTCATTATTAGTCAGTAGGCTGGTTCAGTCATATCTGCATAACACCCTTCTGCCTCAGCATGGACCTTTGTGGAGCAGGGTCTCTGCTGGGGAGGTAAATAGGAGACTACAGGGCTCTAAATATCCCAAAGCTCCCTCTTACAAAACTGGTATTAGGAAGGAAAAAGATTGCTTGTATCCTTTATTTTTCATATTGTGGTGACAGAGGAATTCTGCTTGCACAAAGGGATCAGATTTGACAAAAAGTTGGTATGAAAGGACTTAATGGCGGATTTGACTGTTTTCATCTTCTGCTGGAACTGGAGATCCATCCACCTTTTCCCATACTCCTATTTCAGTACCTCTCCCAGACTCCAGGCTCAGAAATCGGATTCATTTATATCTGAAAGCTAGGTTATTAGCTGAGCCTTGGGAGATCCAAGCAGCTTTTGTTTTCTCCAAGTGTGGGTGAATGAATTAGCTGATGCATGATAGTTGTTTCTGTGCAGTTCCAAGAACTGTTTAAGCAAAAGGGCAGAGACACCTCCAGATCTGTCTGTGGGTGGGAGAAATCATCTGCATCCGGCTGAAAGCTTTGGGCTTTAGAACCTGAAGTGGGGGAGACCACTTTGGACCATTTTCTTAAAAGTGGGACACCTGCTTGATTCGTTTTTGGTTTTAGATAGAGCTGTCCCCATTCACAGCATCATAGATTTAGAATTCGAGGGGACCTTTAGAGACCATCTTAGTCATTTTATAGACGAGGAACTGAATAATAGGGGAACTGAATAATAGGCAGTAAGTAGCAGACAACAACTATGTGACCTTCACCCTCCTAACCCTCAATTTCCCCATTTATATAAAGAAGGATATTCTAGATTAACCATATAACATATACTTCTCTGATATTCTTTTCTTCTATGATTTGGAAGACTACACCTCTTTCTACATCAGATGGGGAAGACTGCACTCCTTGAAAGAGGAAAGTATACAAATTTCTCCAAAGAACATTTGGCCTTTCCTTATTCCCTAACAAATTTATCTATGCCCAATTTGGGGCATTGTGGATAAAGATAATCTCATAAATTTCTGAATATTTCTAACTGAATTTGTTTGAGCATCTCCAGACTATCCAAGAAATACATTTAAGCCCATGGGCAACTGTGTGTAAGAGTATGATGATAATGATAATAGCAATCATCGGTCAATAAACATTTGCTGAGTGCCTACTATGTGCTAGATACTGTGCTAAGTGCTAAGGATACAAAAAGAGGCAAAAAACATTTCCTGCCTTCAAGGAAGTTATAATTTAAGGACAGATAACAATCGAACAAACAAGCTATTTGCAGCATAAATAAGGAATAAAGAGAAGTGGCATTAGAATTAAGAGGAAAAGGCTTTTTATAGAAGATGGGATTTTAGATGACACTTAAAGCAAGCCAGGGAAGGCAGTAACTAGAGATGAAAAAGGAGAATATTCCTGGCATAGGGGATAGCCAGAGCAAAATATCCAGAACCAAAATGGAGTGTCTTGTTTGTGGAACAGCAAGGAAAGTAGTGTCAGTGGATCAAAGAATAGATGTAAAGTGTAAAAAGATCTGAGAGATAGTAGGGTACTAGCTTACAAAGGTCTTTGAATGCCAAATAGAGCATTTTGCATTTGCTTCTAGAGGCAATAAAAAGCCTCTGGAATTTGTTGAGTTGGGGAGGGGTGCCCGTGGAGAGGTGACACGATCAGACATGATCTCTCTCTTCCTTTCTTCCCTCTCCCCTCTCTTTCCCTTTCTCTCCTAAGGTCCATTGTTCCTACAACCATTTACAATTAACAAAACATTCTTCTTGCTTCCATCCCATGAGGGAGATAGAGTAAGTATTAGAATTTCCCTTGCCTATTGAGCTTAATTTCTTTCTTTCTTTCTTTCTTTCTTTGTTTGTTTTTGACTTTTTAAAATAGCTTTTTATTTTTCAAATACATGCAAAGATAGTTTTCAACATTCACCCTTTCAAAAGTTTGTGTTACAAAATTTTCTCCCTCCATCCTATCATCCTTTCTTCTAGACAGCAAGTAATCCAATATATGTTAAAACATGTGCAATTTTTCTATACACATTTCCACATTTATTATGCTGAAGAAAACTCAGATCAAAAAGGGGGAAAAAAAGAGAGCAAATAACAAAAGGTTAGAATACTATGTTATCATCCACAATTATTATCTACAATACTCTCTCTAGGAGCAGATGGCTTTCTCCATCACAAGTCTATTCGAATTGGCCTGAATCACTGCTTATTGAAAAGGGCCATGTCCATCAGAATTGATCATCACATAATCTTGTTGTTGCTGTGTTATAGTGTTCTCTTAGTTCTACTCACTTCACTTAGCCTCAATTCATGTTAAGTCTCTCCAGGTCTCTCTGAAATCATCCTGCTGGTCATTTCTTATAGAACAAAAATGTTCCATTACATTCAGACCTCATAACTTATTCACCCATTCCCTAATTGACCGGTATCCACTGATCTTAATTATAACCCTAACATTTGAGGTGTGTTGTGATTTGACTTCATCCCATTTTTCCAACCTCACTAAGTCCTTCATATTCTTAATGTTCTATCCAAATTCTTAATTCTTTGTTCCCATCTTGTACTCTTTCTTCTCTATGTCTTTACTCATACCCCATGCCCCCATTCCCAGAATCATGAAGAATAGAAAGAACATTGGATTTAATAAGGAACATGCATTCAAATTCAGATTCTTATTTATTACCTGTATGATATTGAGCAAGTCATTTTTACATCTCCAATTTGCTGATATATAAAGTAAGGTAATTGAATGTCTAAAGTTCCCATGCATAGCCCTATTTCCACCTGCCAGCTGAAATTTTCTCTTATTTCAATAGCCAACTCAGAGACTATCTCCTTCTGGTTGTAAGTGTCTCCCTCCCAAAAATAATTTCTTTTATCACTTTGTGTGGGTCTATTTCTTGTACTTATTACATTCTCCCTTCTGTCATGGTTATATGTGTCCATGTCTTTTCAATTCGATTCTATTCTACAAACATACAGATGTAAACTTTTTAAAAGCAGGATCCAAGTCACACTATCTACAGTCCCTACTACAGGAGCTTTCACACAGTAGATGTGTTTAATACACATTGAATTGAATAGCAGATGATGAAAACAACTGCATATAGCAGGTTTGGGACCTGGGGCAAACAATATGAAATATGACCTCACATTAGCTTGTCAAAATAAAATCTCTGTGTATATATGTGCATATGTGTGTTTGTGTGTATCATGCATAAATGAACACATGCAAAAGGTAGGAACAGGGTCTTATGTGGGAAGAAATTTTGTAGAAGAGAAACAGAGGTCCCACTACAGTGGACTGGGTGAGCTGAGACCTCTGGACACCAAGAGGCCTCTGTGGGTGAGGTTGCCGCAGAGAGACTGGGGAGAACAAATGTGTGTGGGAACGCATTGGGTTGGAGATGGGGGAGCTCAGCTGGAGTGCAATTGAGGTGGAGTTGGCAAGGAAGTAAGCCACCTGGTAGTGTTCCTATCTTAACCAATTATTGTTGCTTAGTAGGTGTTAAGCTTAGTTGTTTCATTCCTTCTGGGGAAGAATTGAAAGTGCTTTCAGAACGCTATAAATTTCAATGCTCTGGGTACTGAAATTACTGCTCTGGGGCAAAAACCTCATCACCCCACCTTAGGCTATGGCTGTGGAAGAAAGAGACTCCGAGAGATTAAGCCTTTCTCAGAATTCTACAATTATTAAGTAGAAGAAGTGAGATTCAAATCCAGGTTGTTTGATTCTGAAGTGAGTGGTTTTCCCATTGCACCTTGTCCTAGCAGCTATATCTTTTGTGAAGTTAAAGCACTGAGAATGTTCAGGAATGTATAGAACTTTAATGTTAATACAGATAGATCTAAACCTGTGCTTCTGTATCCAAAAGTCCATTTTGAATGATGAAATAATGATGGACTATTTGAAGATTATCTGACTCAAGCCTGCAGTACATAATATGAATCTGTCAATTTTAAACCCGTTTCTATCCTTCTGGTGATTTCAGTCGTTAATACACAAAACTGGAAAGTTTATCTGGATTATTATCCTCAACACTATAATCATCATCATTGTCATCTTAATAAAAAAGAATTCATTAAGCTCTTAATTGAACATGATGCAGGTCATTTTCCAAAATAAATATATTTTATTTTTATGAAAGCATGTCCTTTATAAATGTCAGCTGACAGACTCAAATAATTTGCTAAAATAACACCATCTTGTAAAATCCTCTAAATTATAGATTTTTAAATTTGGGAATGAATTTAGTCCAGGGTTTCCTTTTGTAAGCATCCCTAATGTGTGGTTCCTGACATGGCACGATCAGAAATGGAAAATTGAAAGGGATGTCAGAGATCATTTAGTCCATCTTCATCTTACAGATGAGTAAACTGAGATACAGAGAGTTGAAAAGACTTCCCCAATGTCACATTTGCAGTAAGGTCACACTGGCCTCTGCTTGAACGTTTTTGATGATGAGAAAGCATATTTCTTTTTTGGATATTTCTAAATGGAAGTTCTTGCTTATATTAAGCTGAAATCTGTCTTCTTATAACATTTCTAATTCTACTCTCCGGAACTCCACAAGAATAAGTGTAATTTTCTTCCAGATGGCAACTCTTCAAATGTATGAAGGCAACTCTCCTGTTTCACTTTATCCTCTCTTCTTCAGGCAGGATGGTGTAGTGGACAGTGTCCCAGCCTTGAAGCAAAAAAGACCTGATTCTAAGGTCGGTCCTTAGCACAGACTGGCTGAGTGAGCCTAACTGAGGAGGCCCCTTAACCTCTCAATATTTCATGCCCAGTGGTGCCAAAGTTGAATGGAAACAAAGAACACTATTGACATAGAAAACCACATATTAACATTATCTATGCCTTATTGTTTTGTTTTTTTTTTTTAATTCTGTTGAATACTGCCTGATTATATTTTAATCTGGTCAGGGGCCATTAGGGAATATTGAGTATCTGTTACCTCTGTTCTGGCAGACTTTAAATTGCAGAGAAGGTATAGAAAAAATTGGTAGAGAGAGTTTCTTCCAGGAGTTCCCTAGACAAATGCAATCACAGGTCCAGTCCCTATCCCTAAATCTCAAGCTAATTTTCTCTAGCTCCTTGCTCTTATGGCATAGTTTCCCCATCCCTACCTATTCTATTCACTCTGCTATGGACACTAGACTCTTCATCTCATCTTTTGCTTGTCTAAATTCTTAAACCCCCAACTGAAAGTCATCTCTCTTTCTTCAAATTTTCCTTCAGCGTTCTGTCTGGTTCTTTCTTTTGCCTCTAAAAAATTCTGACTTCATAATTTGTAACTTTCCATCTGCTCTGTAACTGCATTTTTCTGTATGTGTCCTTTCAGAGGCTCAATTTGGAGTCAAAAGTCCTGACTCTACTTCACTAACTGTGTAATCTTGGATAAGTCAATTAATCTCGTTTCCTCAGCTGCAAAGTGAGGGGGATTGTATTAGTTATCACTAAGGTCCCTTCAAACCTCAAATTTGTCCTTCTGTGATAGAGGGTGAACTCCCTGATTAAAATTAAGTAGATGTAAGTAAGGAAAAAAAGATAGCAATTTCATTATTGAGTATCCTATTTATGAGTGGTTTTTTTTTTTTTTTAATGTCAGCTCTCTAAGGAAAAGTTTTTCACTTTAAAAACAGACATCATAAGAAACACATGGGTTTTTTTCATGAATGGAACTTGTTATTATCACAATGAAATTCTAACATATTATATGCTGCTAACAGATTGATAAGAATATCTTAATGCTCAGCTCTGATGATGTCAGGTCCTTACTCAAAAACCTTCATCTGTTTCCAATTAATTTTCAACTAAAGTCCAAATTACTTTTCCTGGAATTCAAGTTGCTCCATGATTTGCTGCCAGCTTACTTTTCCAATCTGATCTCCATCATTCTCTTTTATGAACTACATGCACACTCATTTACATACACATATGCATTTGTTCAGTCATTCAGTCATATTTGATTCTTTATGACCTCATGAACCATAGCACAATAGATTCTTCCATCTTACATGATCTCTCTAAGTCTGTCCAAGTTCATGTTTATTGTTTCCATGACACTATTCATCCATCTCATCCTCTGCCAATATCTTTTTCTTTTGTCTTCAATCTTTCCCAACTTCAGGCTTTTTTTTCCCCAATGATTTCCATCTTCTCATCATTTGGCTAAATTATTTAAGCTTCAGCTTCAGTATTTGACCTTCTCACTGGAAGTTAACCCTAAATTCATTTCTTTTAAGTATTGACTGATTTGATCTCCTTGCTGTCCAAGGGACACTCAAAAGTCACACATTTATATACATATATACCATTATTCTATTATGATGGATTTTTATCTGTTAGTTTGAGTGAATAAATGAATGACAAATGAATAATGAACTGTTTATTAAATAAGTACTTAGCAGGAAGAATGAACGTATTGTGCTAAATGCTGAAGATAAAAATGCAAAAAAGGGAGACAAAACCTCTCACTTGAGGAGCTTACAGTCTAATGGGGAAAGATAGTTTGGTTATGTCCAGGAAGAAATATGAAGGTCTGGTTCTAGGCAAGATATTGTTGTTTGCCTTTCATTCTGGAAGAGGACCATGACATAAGAGAATTGCATTTAAGTGGGGGGTGGGCTGTGGAAAGTCATCAGCCTCTCTTTCTTCTCAAGAGTCATTAGAGTCCATTGGCCAGATATAGATCAGGATGACTGAAAGTGGCCCTGGTTGCAGTGGAAGACCTTGACCTTTTTAAGCTAAGGACATTAGCAGGTCTCAGTTTGACAGAGACAACACCCATTTAATGATTAAGGTAATTATTGTTTGTCCTTTGTTCTTGAATAGGGCCAAATCATCAGGGAAATGATGCCATGACATGCAACTCCAGGCAAGATAAGGTAAATTCATTTATCAGAATCCATCCAGGGTGATTCCAAGGGCAGAGTTCAAGGTTCTATGAGAAGGGAATAAGAATGATGAGGAAGAAGACCAGAGTACAGGAAGCATAGTTTGAAAAAAAAAACTGAGAAATTAATGTCAAATTCTGCTTTCTCCATGAAACCCAATGAAACAAACTCTAAATGGAGTCTGTGAAAATAAGGGCAAACCTTAAAGACTTGTTTTCAAATCCTAGCTCACCTATTTACTATCTGTGTGAATCTGAACAACTCACTTAGTCTCACTGGCCTCAGTTTCCCCTGACATAAAATAAAGAATTAAATAGGTGATCTCCAGGTAACTTTCAAATCTATGATCATTTATGCCTCTGCTCTCAATGACCATCACAGGTTGGTTCTGAGAAAGCCTTTTAAATGAAACAACATTGTAGGAAGAACTCATTTCCATAGTAACCATGTTGTACATGACAGAGATATTCCTGGGTGACCAAAATTCAGACTGGAAATGCTTGAAATGTATTTTTATTGAAAATTGAAAATTGTAAAATGTTTGCAACAGTATTATAAATCCCTGCTCTCACACAATCTACTTTTTTTCTGCTACCCCAGTCAACCTGGGAGACTCTTATTTGGCTGGTAGATCCCTGTATTCCCACAGTGCCCTTTATGTCCATGACAAGCCTGAGGGAAGGACCTCCACTAGCACCATATGGGGTCTTCCTCAACCTCCTCATGTCCCCATGTCTCATGAGTTCTGCTCTCTTTACTTCCTGAGACTCAGAATCAAAGCTGCCCTCATCAAGCTTTGCCTTGGGCAGCTAAATGGCACCACAGTTCATAGAGTTGGGGGCCTGGAGCCAGGAAGACCCATCATCCTGAATTCAATCTGGCCTTAGACACTTACTCCTCATCTCTAAATAAAGTGGAGAAGGAAATGGTAAACCCCTCTAGTGTCTTTGCCAAGAAGATTCCAAATGGAGTCATGAAAAATTTTCCAATAACTAAACAACAGCATTTGCCTTTCCCCTCACTTTTAACCCCAAGTAATCAAAGGAATTAAAGCTAGAAGGAACCTAGACCAAAAAAAACCACAAAAAAACAAAAAAAAAAACCTTAATTAAATAGATAAGTGAGGTCTAGAGGGACAAAAGTTTAGCTTTAGATTCTGTAAATTGGGGACTAGTATTTGAACCTAAACCAATAAGATCATCACACTAGTGCTAGAAGGTACCTCAGAGACCATGTAACTCAAAGGTTCCTAACTTTTTTTTGGCATACAGCTAGCAATCTGAGATTAGATTTGAACTCAGGTCCTCCTGACCTTCTTGCTAGTATTGTATCTATTGAGCCATCTAGTTACCCCTTTTAAACTTTTTTTTTTGAATCAGTCTATTCTGAAAACTATGATTTTTAAGTGTTTGAAGGAAATATTTAATTTCAATTAGACTTTTTAAAAAATAATGATGCAATTTTTGTCCCATTTAAACCTCTCATTTTACAGAGTGGCAAACTAAAACTCAATCTTAGATTCATTCAGTTAGGAAGTATCAAATGGGATTGGAACCCATTCTCTGACTTGAAAAATAATGCTCTTTCCATTATGTCATACTGCCTTGGAGGAGGAAAAGTTGGTAGTGACTTGTAATAGCTGGCTGAGATTTCTATCCATTTGAGGCAGAAACCAATAAGAGTGGGACTTGTAAAGATCTATTGCAAAGATGAGGGGATATAGAGTAGGAAGAGAGAACAATTCTTCTGATTTGTTAGGACCAGCCTCAATCTTGTTAATTCAATTAAACAAAAATTTACTAAGACTCAAGTATATATAAGACCCTACTCTAAGTACTAGGAATACAGAAGGGGAAATAAGCCTTTCTGTACAGTTAAAGAGTTTACATTCTATTGACAAGAATGCAACAGGCACTTGTTTGTCCTTCATTCTTGGATTTATGTGAGAGATCATTTTAGGAGGGAGAAACCAACTATGGGGTGGGGGAAGTTATCAGGAAAAATTCCCCATATGAAATAACACCTGAACTGAGCTTGAAGGAAGCTAGAGATTCTTAAAACGAAGGGGAGAGTATATATGAGGTAGCTGGGTGATACCACAGTGCACAGAGTGTTGGGCCTGGAGTTAGGAAGACAACTTCTAGAGTTCGAAACTGGCCTCAGATACTGATTAGTTCTGTGACTTTGGGGAAGTCATTTGTCTGCCTCAGGTTCCTCATCTGTAAAATGAGCTGGAGAAGGAAATGACAAATCACTTCAGCATCTGTCAAGAAAATCACAAATAGGGTCATGAAGAGTTAGACACAATTGAAATGACATAACAACAATAGCAATAAAAGACATAGGCTATAGCTCAAGCAAAAGTGTGGTGATAGGAAATAAAATATTAAGTTTAGATAATAGCTAGTAGATCAATTTGAGTAGACTATGGAGTATCTAAGGGGAAGTATTAGGGATAATTTGAAATAAATCTGAAAAAACTAAATTATGAAGAACTTTACATATGGAGCTGAAGAGTATATATTTTATTCTAGGATGCCTCTAAGAATTCTTGATCAAGGAAGGTCAGTACAATATCTTTGGAATATTAATTTGGCAGTAATTTGAAAGATGGATTAAGTGAGAATAGATTGACACCATAGGATGCAATAACAGAGAGAAGAAAGGCCTAAACTAGAAAGAGCTGAGTCCTATTCCACCATTCATCTGAATAGAGAACAGACAGAAGTGAGAGATGTTGAAGCAGTAGGGGAGACCTGACAATTGAGTGGCTTGTGAAGGAAAAGGAACATTCAAGGATGACTGAGATTTTTAATCTAGTTAAATGGAAAAATAATTCTCTCAGTTAAAAAAAGAGGAAAGTTGGAGATGGGAGTCAGTCTAAGGGGGAATATAACTTCATTTTGGATAGATAGGTTTAGTTTGAGATGATGATGGCAATTCAGAAATTTATATACAGCATATAGTTACTAGTGGACTATAGTTGAGAGAGATTAGTGCTGATTTTGTAATATGAAGGTTTAAAAATGGAAGGGAACTGCGAAACCAACTCTCTCTTTTTATAAATAAGGAAACAGAGGCAAACAGAAGTTAAATGACTTGCTTTGTATTACCTAACTAGAAAGTATCTGTGATGAAATTCAAACTTTGATCTTTCTGACTCCAAGTTGAGTGCTGAGAATCATCTCTTTAGAGATAATAATGAAATTCATATACAATGCTGAGATTAGCAAGAGAACATAGAAAGAATTGGGCGTTGGATAAATTCTTAGAGGATGGTTGCCAGGAGAGGGACGATGACCGTGTAAGACACAACTTTCCCAAAGATAAGAGGAGAACTGAGGGAGAGATGCGTATTAAGAACAAATGAAGATAGATTACAGGGGGTTGAGAAGTGAGTGGGAAGTGAGGAAAGGGAAACATGGAATGTTTGCTCTATTGTCTAGAGTTTGGCTATGGAGGGATGGGAATTGGAGCTGTGAATTTCTTTGGCATGCCAGGTGAGAAAGATGAGGAATTTGTAGTCTAAGAGAATTGCCTAGAACACTAAAAAGCAAAATGACTTACTTAGAGTCACACAACAAGAATGTGACAGAGGTGAGATTCAAACCCACAGCTTTGAGGCCAGCTCGCTCTACTATGTCAAGTTTCCTTTCTGGCTGCATGGAGAAAGTGGCAAGGTCAAGTGAAAAATTTTAAAGAATGGAAAAGCCCTGGGCATGTTAGTAGGCTATAGAGAAAGAGCCATTGTGAGAGACAGAGAAAGAGAGAGACAGAGAGACAGACAGACACACACACACACACACACACACACACATGCACACACACAGAGACAGAGACATACACACACAGACAGAGAGAGAGAGGGAGAGGGAGAGGGAGAGAGAGACAGAGACACAGACACAGAGACAGAGAAACAGAGAGAGAGAGAGAGAGAGAGAGAGAGAGAGAGAGAGAGACAAAGACAGAGAGAAAGACAAAGACTGAGACACAAAGAGAGAGAGAGAGAGAGAGAGAGAGAGAGAGAGAGAGAAAGACACACAGAGAGAAAGACAAAGATAAAAAGACAGACAGACAGGCAGAGAGACAGAGACATAAGGACACAGACAGACACAGCAAGATAGAACAAGAGAGTGAGCAAAAGTGAGAGCAAAAGAGAAAGGAAGTGCAAGAGATAGAGACAGAATCAGAGACAGAGAGAGAGAGAGACAGAGAGAGAGAGAGAGACAGAGACAAAAAGAGACAGAGATAGAGTTCATAAGGAACTCATACAGGGATGGGATTAAGGTATAAGAAGAGAGGTTGACAAAAAGAGCTACTTCTTCCTCAGATAATAAAGCAAAGGAGAAAAGAATGGTTCACAATGAAGAAGGGTAATGGTTGTACATGTATAACCCATATCAGACTGTTTTGCTGTCTTGGGACTGGGGAGGTAAGAAAGGAAGGGGGAAAAATTTGGAACACAAGATCTTACAAAAATGAAAACTAGGTTTACATGCAATTGGAAAAAAATACTACTGAGACAATACGATGGGTTTTGAGGTGTGGAGTAGGAGGAGCAGAGGGAGCTTACAGAATGACCTCTATTTTCCCCATAAAGTAGGAGGGTGTCATCTGTTGAGAAGGAGTGGGAAAGGAAAGGAACTTCCTCTGCAATGAGGAGAGAAAAGATTTGGAATTGCTGTTGAGGGGAATATGATATCAAGTCAATTAGGGAAGAATATAAGAATTGTCATGCAGCAGGGAATGTGATTAGATAATGTAAATTGTAATGGGCCCTGGCAGTATAGTTGAGTTATTTTCTCTCAAGGTATTCGGTAACATTTGATTAGGAGTGGAGAGAGCAGAGAGCCCTTGGTATTTGTTTGAGATTAGTTCTCCCTGTCTTGACTTGGTTGTAAGTCCAGTGGCTACTTGCAATCTTGACAGCACTGCTGGCTGGCCTTAAAGCTTTTACCTGCTCTGTTTCCAATGTGGGTGGTTCAACCTTCCTCAAGCAGTTGGTAGTCCCCCTGCTACTGGAAACATAAACTGGTGTTGGACTTAGTGTAAATGCCTTTACTTCCATTACAACCCAGAACTCAAGCAATCTACCAACTCAACCCAAGTTCCACCATGTTCAGCAGGGAGATTGATAGGACAAGGGAGCAAATTGATTCAAGGGTAGAAAATAATGAAGAAATGACCTGATCAGTCATAAGGTTAAGAAAGGAAGAAAAATTATTTTTGAGCAAATTCATGCACTTGGACTTCAGAGTGGGACAGAAGGACTAGAGGTCATGGTGAGGTTGAAGAATAGGTTTAGGAGGAATAGGCAGAAGGAAAATAATAACAGCAATAATAATAGCTAATATAGCTTAAAAAAGATTTTTAAAGTGTTTTGCCAAGATTATTTTATTTGGTCCTTACTATAACCCTGTGAAGCAGTTGTTAGTTTTATTCCTATTTTACAGATTAAGTAAGGAAAGAAACAAGCAATTGTTAAGCAATTAGCACAGACACTGGGCTAAGTGCTTTACAAATATTGTCACATTTAGTCCTTACAACATTGTGTGATAGGTGCTATTATTATTACCACTTACTGAGGAGAAGACTGAGGCAGATAGGGTTAAGTGATTCTATCTACTTTACCACCTACCTCCAGCATAGAGGTTAAATGACTTATCCAGAATCATTTAGCTAAGTAAATGTGTGAGTTGCATTAGATCTCAGGTTTTCCTTAATCCAAATGCAAACTGCCTATGGAGAAAATGAAGGACAGGAGATTATGATAAGAGAGAGGAATTTCAGAGTTTAATACTATTAGGGTTAATAGTGAGATCTAAGATGTGATCATCCCAATTAGAATGAAAATATAAATTATAGGGACTGAAGAAGTTAGAGGAGAAATAAGTGTGTATATTGAAATCTTTAAGGGCCTCTTACTGAGAAATTTTAAGGAAGGAGGGAGAATGACACAAAAGCTGGTAGATGACTGAAAGAGGATCTGAAATGAATGGTATAGGCAGGGAGAGTGGACCTTAGAGGTAAATAAATTTCCTAGTGATTGTGCAAAGTCTAGAAGTAGCAATAAAAAGCAAGGTGCATGTTTGTTCTTCCTCCTTGCCCTGAGTATAGAGAGCTACAAGAAAAGGAACATTCAGTGTTGGAGCATAGGCAGAATTACAGTACCTTCGTCAGGGAGCCAGATTTCTTTGTACAATTAATAATGAAAAGAGTATGAGGTGCAGAGAAGTAGGATGGATGGAAATTTGTTAATAAAAGGGAAGGAGGTCCAGAAGGCGTAGTGAAATTGAATGATATTGGAGAATGAGAACTGGGAGGGTTAAGATAGGTTGGGGATGATTGTATAGGGAGAAATAGCAGAGGGAAGAAATTTTTGCTTTAGAAGCATCTATTCTGAATCATAGCGATGAAGGAACAAGAAGTGGGAGTTTGCTAAGCATATGATGGGCAAAGAACCAGTCAGTTGGGGAGCCTCCAGGCTCCTGTGATGAATAAGCAAAGCTTTGGTGCATTAGTCGTTACCAGTTACTATAACTTGCTATCCCAAATGTTAGAGAGCTCAGGGTGTAGGTGGCAGGTAAAGAAGGTAAGTTCTGTCCAGGTGTCATATCATAGCTATGGCTTAGCTGGACTGAACTCATTCTCAATGCCAGTCCTGTAGGCGCATCCCAAGATTTCAAGTGATAAGGACAATCCAGAAGTAACCTGAACATGTCTCAAATGCTTGATTTCCAATCTGAGTCTCTCAAAGTTCAGGTCCTTTGGTACCTTTGTGGTCCCAAAGTTTGAGATCTCTAGTGTGTCTATTTAGATTTGGGACCCTTTGATTTTATTCCTCCTACTGCCTTTAGCTCCTGGATACTTGAGATTCTCTGGTGGATGACAGCATATTGGTAACTATATTTTGATTAGCCTTTGTATTTAAGATGCTCAATATGTTTTTCAGAAATGGAGGTTGAGATCCTGAGCCAGGACTTCTTTATCATGCATAAATGACATTATTGCAAGATGTTTGTTTGGGTAAGCTATATGGCATATTGAGTGATGCTTGTCTCTGCTAAGGAATATGAGGCTGTGCAATTCACACCTACTTTTGGAATTCAAGTGAATGATTTCATTCTGACAGGCAGGAATGACAATAATAGACTAAGGCACCTTATGTTCAGATAAGACACAGGGACAATCAACTCTCAATTCATTTTTTTAGATATAGATTTATCTGCTCAAATTGGTTTGTAAGCTGATAATACCAAATCACTTACCTTTCCTAGTACCCAGTTTCCTCATCTATAAAATGAAGTGATTGTAATTGATCACTTCTGAGGTCCTTCTCAACTCTATTTTTAGGTCCTAAGTGTTGACTCATTTTGCCCTCACATGGGGTTTCCCTTGGGAACATCAAAATCTGAATTGCTTTTTCTCCTCTCTCTTCAGCAGGAAGCTTAAAGGATCATAGATATATAGATGGAAGAAGACTATTACGTAGTCCAACCTCCTCATTTTGAAGATGAAAAGGTGAGATTCAAAGAGGACAAATGACTGGGCAAAGATCAAACAAGGAGCACATATCAGTGGTGAGATTTGAAACCAGATTCTTTGAGTGGAGAGTCAGCAGTTTTCCTGTGACCAGGGCTTTGATATCAATTCATTGATCTTGATAGCTGCTGACTCTCCATGGCCTTAAAACGTCCAGAAGGGAACTTCAGAGGCTATCAAATCCAACTCTCTCCTGTTACAGATAAGGAAATTGAGTAGGAGAAAGGTCAAGTGACTTAGCTAGTAAATATCTCAGGTGGTATTTCCTTCCTTCCTTCCTTCCTTCCTTCCTTCCTTCCTTCCTTCCTTCCTTCCTTCCTTCCTTCCTTCCTTCCTTCCTTCCTTCCTTCCTTCCTTCTTTCCTTCCTTCCTTCCTTCCTTCCTTCCTTCTTTTTTGATTCCAGGGCCAATGCTTTATCCTTTGTACCAACTAACTGCCCCTCAGGTGGTATTTGAATCTAGGTCTTCCTTGTTTTTCACCACATTGAACAGTATCATCATCAATGTGATGTTAATGTTAGAACATTGGGCTATATCAAGGCATCCAAAAAAGAGGAAAAGTCAAACCCACCCCTGATCAAAGAGTTCATACTCTGTTAGGGAGATATAAGGCAGAAAAGGGGCTTGTGAGATTCTTCTATAGTGCATCTAGTATTAATTAGAGTGAGACTGATTTCAGTTGTGTGTTAGTTCAGATTTAATGTTACAATGAAATGAAGGACTTGTAGGTCATTGAATCATTAACAAAGAGATATTTATTCAGTCCTAACACAACAAGGACATGCAGGAAAGCTCCAGTGGCACTTAGCTCCAGTAAACATGGCTTCTCTTGTCTTCATATAGAAAGAGGTGAGCTCAGCAGCAAAGAGCATAGTGACTCATAACATCTTCTGCATCCATAAAGTCTGAAGAGAACAGATCTATGGATGTGATTTATTATGCCCCCAGTTGACCCAGGAAAACACATCAACAGAACCAGATGCCACCTTCTGCTGCAGCAAGGGAGTTAGAGATTGAGTCCTGTCTCCCTGCCTCTTTATCAGCCAATCAAATCTAAGATTTATTTCTTTTTAGGAAAAATTTCATCTAATCCATATTGGGGTGATAGAAGTTTGGTTCTGTTACATACAGTCAGTCATACATGACACATAATAGGACTAGGTGATTTTCCCTTCCAGTTCTAAATCGGTGATTCTATTATATATGTATACTTACACATATAAAATATAGTTATACACATTTATGAAGATATTTTTTGGCTTTGCATGAATATTCCATACTTGGAGTTGAAGTTAACTAAAGTTCCATTTGTAAGAGATGCAGTTCAGATGCCAGCAGCAACCTGAAGAGGGAGGAGGAATTACCAGATGGAAGACAGACTCTATTTCCTTCAGGGATTTATGTCTTTAGCATCCAAACCACTTCTGTAGTTTGAATCCTGTTCTTCAGCTGTGACACTGGGATGGGTGGGATGTGCTGAGCTTAGTTCTGGAAGCTGTCTGGAAGTGATGATGGATTTCCAGAAACAGATACTATTTTAATGCTTCAGCTTTATATCTCTCCCAGGAGATCTTTTTCATATGCCAGATGGAACAATGTCAAGGGATTCCCTCCTGTTCTGCCCTCTCTCCAACTTTAACTAGTTTCTTTTTGTTTCTTGATGATCAACTTTGCTATTATGAACATGATTTGGGGACCTTTGATAATTGTAAGATTTTCATTGGCACTATGACTGGACTCTTAAGACAGTAAATTTTTGTGCTGTAGTAATAAAAACCCCACAGTTAAGAGATGTTGATGAAGAAATAAAGTACCCCAAGTTAAAACTCCTCGAGTCCAATTGATTACTATGTATTTCTACGTGTTCTCAATTTTAAGTTCTTCAGAATGAAAGGAGAATGAATGATCCTTATTGTTTTGTATGTAACAGTACCAAGGATTAGGACAATTTATTTGTGGCAGGTTTTCTTTAAGGATAATAGATATGTGGGTTGTTAAGTGTTAGAAAATAGATGACTTTTATTACTGGAAAATACTCCAAAAATTGGTAAATGAATGCTCATATGCTAAGTGAAGTGAACCAAGAAAACATTGTATACAGTAACAAGAAAATTATGTAATGATCAACTGTGATCAACTTGGCTCTTTTTGACAATGAGGTGATTCAGGTCAATTCCAATAGATATGTGATGGAGAGAACCATATGCATTCAGAGAGAGGGACTATGTGGACTGAATGTGAATCACAACATAGTATTTTCACCTTTTTTGTTGTTTTTTGCTTGCTTTTCTTTTCTTTCTCATCTTTTTCCTTTTTTGATCTTTTTTTTTTTTTTCTTGTGCAGCATGGTAAATGTGGAAATATCTTTAGAAGAAGTGCTCGTCTTTAACCTATAGATTAAAGCAAGGATTGCTTGCTACCTAGGAGAGCATTGGGGGGAGAGCGGAGGCAGGAAGGAAGGAACTCAAGATTTTGCAAGAGTGAATGATGAAAACTATATTTGCATGTATGTTGAAAATATAAAGCTATTATCAAAATAAAAAAAATTAAAGGAAAAAAAATAACAATCCAATTCTCTAAAGAGGAAATAAAAGGTTTATCTTTGGAAGTAGCTGGGCTAGAAGAAACAAACAAATAAATCCTTTGATTAATTTAAAAATAAATAAATGAGTGATCATAAAACATATAGCCTTGGTGAGCAGTTAGGTGATGCAGTGGATAGAACACCAGCCCTGAATTCAGGAGGACCTGAGTTCAAATTTGGTCGCAGACACTTACCACTTCCCAGCTGTGTGATCCTGGGCAAGTCACTTAATCCCAATTGCCTCAGCAAAAACAAACTAACAAACAAGCAACAACAACAACAACAACAACAACAACAACAACAACAACAACAAAAACAGAGATTGTTCCTGACTTACCTTTAATAGGATATATTCTTTGAGTTATAACTTTCAGTAGTTGTGATGGGTTTGCATGGAACCATTCACACTCTCCAATCTGGTATGTCTTGTGACCAATAATACATAGTTTTAAGTTGGCTGGCCTGGCTTAATGTTGTCTATTTTTATGAATTATAAGGTTATTCAATCAATCAATAAGTAGATAAACCAGTGGTATATGTCTCATTGACATCAGTTTCTAAAAAATGAGCTAGAGTCTCATAGATCAAAAAGAATTTTTTTCAATAAAAAAAGAATTTTTTTATTACAAATTTAAACATCCACAAACATATTTTATTATATAAAGAACAGAAAAGAAGTTTGTAAATGAAACTGTGAAGTTCTATAACTTCATAGTTTTTTCAAGTGTATATTAGATAAAGTAATAATTCTGCCCTACTTGTCTCTGTCCCCTATAAAACTTCTTTTTGATCTCTTCCATGTATTTTTTTAAAAAGCTTTTTATTTTCAAAATATATACATGGATAATTTTCAACATTCACCCTTGTAAACCTTGTGTTCCAAATTTTTTCCCTCCCTTCCCTTTACCCCTTTCCCTAGAAGGCAATATATGTTAATCCAATATATGTTAATCATGTGCCATTTTTCTATACATAGTTCCACAAATATCATGCTACACAAAAATCAGATCAAAAAGGAAAAAAAATGAGAAAGAAAACAAAATACAAGCAAGCCATGTCCATCAACATAATCTTGCTTTTGCCGTTTATAATGATCTCTTGGTTCTACTCATTTCACTTAGCATGTTCATGTAAGTCTCTCCAGGCCTTTCTGAAATCATCCTGCTGGTCGTTTCTTATAGAACAATAATATTACATAAGATTAATTTATCATAACTTATACAGCCATTACACAACTGATGAGCATCCTCTCAGTTTTGTTTCTGGACACTACAAAAAGGATTGCCACGCATATTTTTGCACAAGTGGGTCCTTTTCCCTCCTTTATGATTTCTTTGGGATACAAGCCCAGTAGAAACACAGCTGAATCAAAGGGTATGCACAGTTTGATAGCCCTTTGGATATAGTTCCAAATTGCTCTCCAGAAAGATTGAATCAGTTCACAAAACTCTACCAACAATGTATTAGTGTCCTAGTTGTCCCGCATCTCCTTCCATATTTGTCATCATCTTTTCCTCTCATCTTACCAATCTGAGAGGTGTGTAGTGGTAATTGTCTTAATTAAGAGTTGTCTTAATTTGTATTTCTCCAATCAATAGTCATTTCGAATACTTTTCATATGACAAGAAATGGTTTTAATTTCTTCATATGAAAATTATCTGTTCATATCCTTTGACCATTTATCAATTGAAGAATGGCTTGAATTCTTATAAATTCTTAAAAATTCTTATAAATCAAATTTACATGTATTTCTCTACATATTTCTAAAAATGAGGCCTTCAAAAAGTTTCTAATCAAAAACAGCTCATTATGACCAATAGGGAAGTCATCAAACTTGGTTGTACAGGGCAGAAGTCTAATCTCTTGGTTTTATGATCTTTAATTTTAATAGAAGGATAATCTTAAAATCAGGAAGCACACATAAGTGCGCTCTTATCTAAATTTATGAAAGCCGACTGACAAAATTCCAAAGGCTCTTTATAGGTCTGATTTCCTATTTTTTGACCTTGTTTCTATAAAACTGGAATGATCCCAATCATCTCTGTACTAATGGTCACCTTGAGAATTCCTAGACATTAGGTCCCGGGAAGACAACGTCAAAAATGTGATGGTAACTGCTTTCTAAGAGCTTACATTCTCTGGAGAGGATTTAAAACAAACATAAGGACAATTGAGGAAGGGAGTAAAGGAGACAAAGGAGGGATCAGACAATGAATTCTGGGAATACTAGAGAAAAGAAAGAACATCAATAAGTCCAGGAGGAAGATTGGTGGAGAGGATCAGGAAACATTTCCAGGAAAGTTATGCCAAAACTGAGCTGAAGAGATAAGAATTTTAAAAAGGCAGAGATGAGGAAGCAGTGTATTCTAGGTGGAATGGCTTCTATGAAGTGGGCAAGTGGGAGATGGCATATCATCATCATCAGTAAATGCTAGTTATCTAGGATAACTGGAATATAGAATGGATTAATGAGAAAAAATGTGTAATAAATAAGAAAAGGAAATTGATACTGGATTTTAGGACTTACATGTCAAGCTAAGGAGTTTGCATTTTATCTTAAAGGTAATAAGGAATCATTGAAGCTTCTTAGGCAGGGGAATGACATGATCATTTTATTTTGGCAACTGAAGGACTAAAGAGAGAAGTGATAGAAATTATTTTCTATTAATACCCTGTTATTAATTATGATCCAGACATTTTATTTCCTCATTCAAGGACTGGTCTCTTTCAGTTAGCCAGTCTCTGAGGGACATGGCTGACAGATGTGTTTGTCAGATGGGGGGGATGACAGATGGGGAACTTACTTCTCAATCTTGGGCAGGACCCTGCCCAACTAGGAGAACTTGCTTCTGTTTAGAAGATAAACAGAATCTAATATAATCAAGCCCTTGCACCCAGCTCTTTTGAAAGAGAAAATCAATCAGAATGGTCTGGGTGGAGATGGATTCCTCTGCATAGATTGTTAAAGGTGTCCGAGTCACATGATAAAGCCACATTTTCAGCTGGTGGAACTGATCATCAATTTGATTATTAGCTAGTCTAATTAATAAATTGATTAATAGTTACCCAGAAACTTTGTTTCTTTGATTTTTCATTCATTGTAGAAAAGACTGATGGCAGAAGGAAGAGTGATACATTTTTTTCCTGCCACTAACTAGTAAAGGAACTCAATTTTCTTATCTGGATCTCAGTACTCTCATCTGTAAAATGAAAGTGTTGAAGCACAAAATTTTCTAATTCCAGATTTAATGAAATGCTAATTCAGCAAATACTTATTAAATCTACTATATGCAAGGCATCAGAAATACAAAGACAAAAATGTATCCTTATGGACATCTAAGAGGTTCAGTGGTTAGAACACTGGACCTGGAGTCAGGAAAATCTGATTTCAAATCTGGTCGCAGGCACTTATTAGCTATGGAATCCTGGGCAAGTCATTTAATCTACCTCAGTTTCCTCAACTATAATGTGGATCATAATAGCACCTAACTTCCAGGGTTCTTATGAAGATCAAAATGGGATAATTATAAAATGCTTAGCACAATGGCTGGAATATTATATATTTATTCCTCTTCTTTTGTCTACTCATTAATATGGATAATAGAATTACCTAGTATATACATGGATCACAAACTTTTGAAGAATCATTGACCACTTAAATGATAAATCATTTTCTTTCTTCCTTCCTTCCTTCCTTCCTTCCTTCCTTCCTTCCTTCCTTCCTTCCTTCCTTCCTTCCTTCCTTCCTTCCTTTCTTCCTTCCTTCCCATCCCTGTGACTCCTTAGACCAGAGCACCTTTTCCTAGTCAGTACTCCCTTCTATGTATTATGTCTCCCTATTAGAATATAATCTTTTTGAAGGCAGAGAAAAATCCCACTTTTGAATTTTTGTCTCTAGTACTTGACTACTTAGAATACATCTAATAAGTACTATTCATTCATTTGTTCAGGAGACTCCAAGTTTATAGCCCTAGGAGACCAGCAAGATGGGTGCCATTAACAGAACAAGAGACTTGATAGGAATAGTTTTATTAGATATCATAAAATCATAGATTGGAAGTTAATTCTCTTGATTTACATGTTAGGAAACTGAAGCCTAAAGAGATCAAATAAATTTGTCCAAGGTCACTCAGGTAGGTAGTGCTAGAGCCAGAGGGTAAATTCTTAGTCTACAGATCCTGGCTATTTATAGTATATACCTATTTTGAGGTCTTGAGGAAATTTATGTGGAGAAATTCAAGAGGCATGTGGAAATACACACACACACACACACACACACACACACATAAAGTATTACAATTTTGGGTGAGGATGAGGAATCAAGTTATAGACTATTAAAAATGAGGATATATATATATATATATATATACATATATGTATACATATGCATATGTACACATATTTGTTGATTGATTAATAGAGGTAGATAGATATGAGTCATCTGTATAGAGCTGATAATTGAAGCCATGGGAAAAAATCAGGGAGAAGACCTAGAACAAATCCTTGGGAAATACCTGTTTTTTTAAAGATAGTCAAGAGGAGGATGAGGAAGCATTAAAAGAAATAATTTGTTAGATATAATCTAAATTGCAATCAGGTTTTTGTTTTATTCTTCCAGGTGGCTTTACTCACAATGCATCCAAGTTTGAAAAATGGATTGCTGCTAGAAATAGAGGGACCAGAATTAGTCATAATTTCTCCCTCTACTGTTGGTTGACACATCCCTGGACCCATTTGGAAAGGTGGGGGTGGTACTGGGGTTGAATTTGGGAGGGAAGGGGAGAAGAGAAAAGTGGTTTTTTCAATTGTGTGAAAACAATATTGGGAAATAATATTATGCTTCTTTTCTACCCTCCAACATAATTTTTTATCTCCCTCTCTTCTCTCCCCAACATACACGGGGAGCAGATTCCAACAGGCACCAGAATGAATGGATCCTGAGATTTTGAGGTCTCTGGGTAATCTGTCAAGGTTCAGTAAATTCTGTGGAGCTCCTGAGAGAAACCCACCAGAGAGAGGATTGCACAGCCCTGGGCTTATTGATTGATGATAATTATTCAATTTGGAACAAGACAACTATTACCTTGATGGAAAATTTCATTTGTAAATCTGTTTCTTTCATACTCCCTTCAGTAGCCCACTCCAGCATAGCCCCACTGTGATGAAGCTTTGCCAAGATCTCCTGTCTGCCCTGGGCTTTAGCATTCCAATGATCTAGAGGGACGTTGGGGAAGATTTGCAACCCATACCCTTCTCCTCATTAGCCTGATTTTTCACTTACAGTAGATTTCAGGGACAGGGGAGCATTGACTGAGAACTTCAAGATTTTTGCAGATAAGGGAACACTCAGAAAGAAAGCGCTCCCTGAGAAGAGAACTTGGTCCTGATGTAGTGAATTTGGGGCAAAGGATAAAGTAGTGAATGAAGTGAATGGTGGGTTATCTATATCTACATTTTAGCCTCCCCCAACTTTGTCTCCTGTCATTCCTGACCCACTAACTAGCTGAGTGATCACAGGCAAACCAATCCATTTCTTAAATCCTGAGTTTCATCATTTGTAAAATATGGGCTTAGACTAGACTAATGGTATAGCCAAATAGAAACAGGGGAAAGTAAACCTTACACAGTATTCTTGTGTATTAACTAAGAAAAGCACATATAAATATTATGTTTGATTATATTTTTATTTGGTTAAATATTTCCAATTTCTCCTCTCCTGTTCTCTCCTGTCCTCTCCTCTCCCATCCACTTCTCTCCACTGTTCTCCCCTACTCTGATGTCTGTTCCTGTTTCCTCCCTTCTCCTCTTCACCCCTCTCTTCTCCTTTCCTTTTCTCTTCCCTCCTTCCTTTTACCTTCTCTTTTCATTACCCAAATCAACACTTCCTTTCTTCCTCTTAACAGAGTACCTCATCACACTTTACAAAAAACAATCCTCAAGTTTCTTGTCACATCTCTTTCATCCCAGTTTTATACTTCAGTACCACCTCATTTTTTTTTACCTTTACCCAGCAAAGGATAAGCTCATTCTTTCCCTTGCCAATACCAACTTCTCTTTTTGTTTCCTTGATCCGCTCTTCCAGTCTGCCCAAGAGTTTGCCCCTTCAATCATTCTATTTCTTCCTAAATTTCAATCCTTCTTCATCTATTGGCTCTTTCCCTGTTGACTGCAAACATTCCCAGACATCTACACACACACACACACACACACACACACACACACACACACACACACACAACCTTCTCTTGACTGTATTATTCTCTCAAACTGATATTCTATACTTCTTTTCCTTTTTATAGTCAAATTTCTGGGGGAAAGGAGGGGAGTAAAGAATTTCCTGTTTGCATTTCCTTCACACCTCTTGCAACTGGATTTCCAACCCCACCAGTCATTTGAAACCATACTTTCCAAGGTCACCAATAACCTTTATATTTGCTAAATCTAATTTTTAAAAAACCTTTTTTTCAATTCTAAGCTCTGGACTCATTGAGTTTTCCAAAGAGTGTTCTATTATGGTTCTCTTCTGATCTGCTGGAGAGTGCTTTATTAGCATGCTTTGCAGGTTTATCATCCATGACCTGCTTCCTATGTGTTTGTTTCCTAGGGTCCTATCCTGCTTGGTCTTTTTTCTCTTTCATTCACTATCTTGGTGAACTTAACAGTTCTGTGGATTCAACATTCATATCTTTTTCTTTCAAGGTCATCACCATACTTCTAGTTACCCAGGCTCACAGCCTAGGAGTCGTATTCAATTTTTCACTCTCTTTTACATCTTCCCCCTTCCCCTCCCTTATCAAATGAGATAATTCTTGGAAAGCTCTTAGACAAATTCTTGGCCCATTGGAGGTACTTAATAAATACTCATTCCTTCCCTTTCCTATAAGTAGTCAGTTGCCAAGTGAATTGATAATTAAATTATGAAATGGGGACAGGCATATCTGATAGGTTCTTTGGGTGCTCACTAGGAAAGATCAGAATAGCAGTGGGAAACCTGGCAACAAATGCACTTTAATATAGTAGAAATTGTTGTTTGTCCTTCATTCTCTTAAAGGATCATGATTTAAATTGTGGAGAGATTTAAGTGCCTCACTTTCCCCTCAAGAATCATTTGGATTCATAAGCAACAAAAAGTGGGGAAGAATACAGAAGCCGACAGTGTTGCTTGGAGAATGGAGGAATGGGATGATGAGGGAAGGCAGCATGGAGAAGAGGATGGATAGGGGGAGAGGCT
Source organism: Antechinus flavipes (assembly GCF_016432865.1). Lineage (NCBI taxonomy): Eukaryota > Metazoa > Chordata > Mammalia > Dasyuromorphia > Dasyuridae > Antechinus > Antechinus flavipes. The sequence goes on along the minus strand of NC_067398.1, from coordinate 302,863,849 downwards.
CATTAACTATATGTTAAGAGTTGGCAATATTAGGCAATGTGAATCCAGTGGAGATGGAAGAGTACTAGGGGAGATGTGTGAGGGGGAAGAGTTTGAGGTCTCGTTTTTATAGCGCTTTGGGGAAAATAGACCAACTCATATCTGTGCCATCTTAGGCTGAGTTCATTAACATATCCAAATCATCTCAAAGCGTTTAGTAAAACTTCAAAGTTTTGTTTCAAAGTCATCAGCTCCTTATTGATGCTCTGCTTGTCTGGAGCTGTGGAGATCTGCATTTTGTTTGGAATTTATCTATCATAAGATCAGAAATCTTGATAAGCACTGTCTAGATGATTTCTCTGGATTTAGCACATATTACCAGGGTGTACATTTTAGTTAAAAGATGATGTAGTTTGTAAATTAAGCTCCTTTGATCTTTGGAATGGTTTATACATGATTTCCTGGTTTCCTTTTTAAATCTAGTTTATTGCTAAAACTTATTGTTTAGGAATGTTGGTTGGGGGGGGGGTGGCAACCAGAACAAGATATGATTTTGGCATGCCAAGTCCTTTCCTCAACTTTTCTTGCATGTGTCTTTTTATCTCTACTCAGAATACAACTATTCTAGATCAGGCTTTCCTCATCTTTCTCTCAGACTATTGTTTTCAACTCTTTTTTAGGTCCCTCTGCTTCTTGTCTTTTCTTTTCCCAATATATCTCCCACACAATTGCCAAATAATATTCCTAAAATGCAGGTTTGAGATAAAATGTAGATCTTTACCTTTGCTTAGGAAGCTTAGGTAGTTTTGTATTGATCTTAGGACACTATAAATTCCACTGTTTGGTATTTAAGGTTCTTCATAATCTGATAATCCATCTCCAATTTTTTTTCAAACTGACTATTCATGATTCCCCTTCATACACTCTACACCAAGGATTCTTAAGTTGTGATCTACAAAGATATCTGGACAGATTTCAGGGATCTCAGATAGCGCCTATAAGAAGTAAATCAAATAATGTTTATCTCAGACACATACATATCTGGATGCAAACTTCCTCTTTGTGGGGTGATAATGGGTTGAACCTGGGACAATGAAGTAAATTACAGGACCAGAATGCATCTGTCAGACAAATAAAATTGTGATAAAAACTATGTTTGTCTTTTGTGCTTCTCTCCTGCTTTTTTTTTTCTTTCTCTCTGCCCAATCTTAATGATTGAGTACAAGAATTTGTCATACAGGGACTGAAATTTGAATCCCAGCTTTTGTAGTTATTATGACCATTGGATCTAGGGCAAATCTAATTCTGGAGGGCCTCAGTTTTATCATCTGTAACATGAGGGGCTTAATTGGATTATCTCAGAGGTCCTTCCTAGCTTTAAATCTTATAATATCCTGAACCTTACTCCTGAATTTTCATTTCCTGTCCTGTCCTTTAAAACCTTGCTTTCAGTTGGTGGTCAATCAATCCCATTTATTATTAAATAATAATTTTGTCTAAGTTGTTGCCTTTTTCAGAGTATTTAATTTTAACAGGAAAAATCTGAAAACTTAAAAGTCTTCAAGATACCCAAATTTGCATCTTTAGTGGTTGAATTTTGGGTACCATGAACATCAGTGGGAGGAAATATATTTAGGACTGGATAAGAGTGTGCTAGTGTCCCCTCAGACAGCATCACAGAGACAATCTCTTCTGAGACCAGCAGTTCTTAGATGGCAGGATTGATTCATTAATATACCATTTCAAATTTTATTATCCCAAGGAGAGAAAACAGAATCTTAGAGATTCATGTAGTATTATAAAAAGACCAGATTTACTATTCTCAAAGCCTTACCAGAGTGAACAAGGAAGAAAAAAAGAAAAAAAAAACCCCACTAAATTAAATTGACCAAAGAACAGATAACAGAACATTTGGCAGCAGAGATGCTCTGGCAAAGGCTAAGTGGGCTGGGAAAATACTTAAATAGAGAAGAAAAGGAGGAAGGGAAGTTATAGAAAAGTGTCTCCTCTCTTCTCTGGGGTGATAAATATTCTGCCTTCTCTGACCAGAAACAGCTTCTGTAGGTCATTTATCACAAAGGCCCTATAAAAATCAAGTGAATAAGCAAGAGTTTTGGGGAGGAATTATAGCGGTTCTATCCTCTCTTTCTCTCTCTGAATTATCTCTGATTATGGCCCTGGTGGAGAAGCTGCCTTCTTAGCTCATTCTGTCATTTTTCCTTCTCAAATGTTTTGAGATTTTTCCTTTCTTGGAGTAGACCAAAGTTTACCAAGAGAAAATTGGACCCATGCAGAGCTGTCTGACTGCCAGAGGCTAGAGTTGCTAATTCACTTTTTCCAGGCTTCAGAGGAACTTAGGTCACTCTAACCCTAGCACATCATATTCCCAGGTCACTTGCAAGGGCTTACCTGAAGCATGTGCAGCTTTGGAAAGGAAACTTTTATCATCAGTATTGTTATTAAATTGTGTCAGTTTCTTCATGACCCTGTGAAGCATATGGCGGACTCTATGATGCTGTGAACCATATTGTCCATGGGGCTTTCATGGCAAAGATACCAGAGTGATTTGCCATTTCCTTCTCCATTGGATTAAGAGATGAAAGTACTTGCTTAAGGTCACAGAGCTAGGAAATATCTGATGCTGGATTTGAATTCAGGTCTTCTTGATTTTATATCAGTACTTTATCCACTGAGCCATCTAGCTGCTTGTTCTTATCATTTAAATCTAGTTATTTTATTTGTTGAAAATATTTTAACCAGGATGTTTTGGAATTTGTATTCATGTTCTTGGGGATAAATCTTAAGCATTGCCATGGGAACTTGTAAATGGGTCTACTTATCAAAGTGTCATAAATTTAGAGTTGGAAAGAGTCCAAAGGATCATGCATTTAATGCTGATAGAAGGGCAGGGAAGTCATTTTGTCTAGCCCATTTTATAGACAAGGAAACTATAAAAGTTCACTAACTTTCTCAAAGTTACTAATTGCTAATTGCAGATCTTGTATTTCAATTCAATTCCTCCAACTATAATTTCAGGTTCAGTCCAGTATCTTGAATTGCCTCGTCTATGTAAAGAGTGGATCACCTATTTGTTTGTCACTTGATGGTCTGAGAGACCATCTGATGGCAGACTTCATTTCCCTTCCCCAAATATTTTTCCCATTGTCTTGGTATGATTGGTGAAATTTTACTATGAGAGATTAGCATAATAGAACCCTAGATTTAAATTGGGAAGGGGCCACAGAAGTCACTGAATCCAAACACTTCATTTGACAGATGAGGAAACTGAGCTACAGAGAGTCTAAATCACATATCCAAGGTGCTATAAGTGGCTACCCTTGGTGCTGGGCTTTGCCTTAGAGTTGGGAGGGACTTTAAAAGTTTTTTTGTCTAATTTCTTACTCCTTGCATAAATTCATTTTAGGGAATTTCTGATAGGCTCATTGGCCCTGGGTTCCCTATACTTGCCAGAAAGATATAAGAGAAAATAGCTTTTGGCTTATGATTTTTGTTCTAGTCAATCAGCCAGCCAGGCAGGTAAGCAGGTAGGCAGGCAAATAGTCACGAAGAATTTATTAAGTACTTACTATGTAGGAGGAATCATGCTAAGAAATCTGAGAATACAAATAAAGGCAAAAACTATCCCTGTTCCCAAGGAGGTTACATTGATGATGGTGATGGGGACAAAATGTAGAGTAATTAGACCTTTGAGGCTTTAGTAGCTGGGGAGACCAAAGGAGGCTTTCTGAAGGAGTATTTTAGTTGTCTTAAGTTAGTGAGGGATTTATTTTTAAAAATTGTTTATGTTTAATATTAATTAAAAAAATAACTTCCAGTTAGTAGTGTTATCCCTTCCTAATTGTCTTGAACTTAACCACGTAGTCTATACTTTTTTTATATTTATTCTGTATATATTTACATATGTACTTATTATCTCTTCTAATCGAATATAAGGTCCTTGAGAATAGAGGTTATTTCTTTCATTGTATTATATCCCCTGACACATAGTGGGCATCTAATAAATGCTTATTGATTAATTGATCAATGTTTCAGAATTATTCTCTGAAAGGAAGTGATAATTTTATAGCCAAACTTTAGAGACCACCTATAAAACTTGCCTTAAGAACTGAGTTCTATGTGATTAATGGTAGGTAATATAAATACTCCTATAGTGAAGCTGTTCTTTAGAAATTTTGATTCCTTATATAATGCTATCACTATCCATGGATTAGGACAGAGGAAATTTCTCTCTTCAGGTGCCACATTCTGAGGGGCCAGACTTCCCTACTTTCTTTTCTTTTCTCTGTTTCCTTATCTATCCCCACGGAAAGCTCTGTTATCAAAAAGAAGTTTCCTTATGTTCAGGTGGTATGCCAGGTAAGTAAATGGAAGTTTGGTGCAAGCTTGCATGAAGAAAATCTTCCCTCTACTTCATAGAATTCATCACTGTCATCTGACTAATTCTTATGGATCATGATAAATTAATGATTCCCTTTCTGGTAATAAAAATTCTTTAATTGGATACTGAGTTAAAATTCTATGCATATACTAAATAGTGAATCTCATATCTCAACTTCTTTTCTCTAGAGGGTTTTAAATTGAGCTACATAATGTGAGGGTAGTGAAGAAGCATAAACAAACCCAATGCAGTCAGAAATATAAGAAAAACAAGAAATGGGGGAATTTTTTGCAATGTGTTTCTTTGATAAAAGTCTCATTTCTAAAATTTTTACTATGTGGTAAGCATGAGTTTGGTGGGTCATTAGGTTTCATCATATAGTCAGGGGATGATTATGTGATTAAGAATTATCACATAAGTACAGGCTAACTAGTAGGGTAAAAACATAGGCCTGAATTATAGCTACAGCTAGTTATAGTATTGTGAGAAGGAAAAGGATAATGTACACAATAACAGCAATGCTACAATGGCTATCAACTGTGAAAAACTTAGGCACTCTGATCAATATAGTGATCCAAAACAGTTCCAAAGGATTCATGATGAAAAATGCTATCCATCTCCAGAGAGAGACCTAACGAATTCTGAGTTTGAATTGAAGTATATATTTTTTCATTTCCCTTACTTTTCTTGCTTCTCTTCCTCCCTCTCCCAACATGATTAATGGTCAACAGAATGGCAACTGGGAATTCTTTTATAAGGAAGATATTTAAGACAGTGAGTGGATGGTGATAATGGAACAAAGACCAATTTGACAATGGATGTAGTCTCAATAGGAAAGAATGTGGCTGATTTCCCAATGAGTCCAGGTTGGACCCCTGTTAAGAATGGTGGGAAGAAGGAAAGTACTAGGAGAGCAGCATCCAAGCAATTGGAATCAGAGGGGATGTTCTAGTACAGTTGTGACACATAGCAGAATAGCTTAGTTAAGGATGGCAAAACATTGGAATGGTTATCATTAATAGCAGGAGAGATATTCCTGTCTCTCAGACAGACAAAACCCTGTTCATTCTGTGATTGTTCAGTCTCTAGCACTCAATATAGCACCTGTCTTCCCTTTTGTGAGTGGGAATTTTTGTGTCTCATTGATTAAAGCAATCAACTTATAACACTTCCAAATGAGCTTGTTGCATAAAGTGAGGTGCACTCATAAACCACAAATTGTTCAACCCAAACACTCTTGGAGGAGGGGTGGCAAAGGGGGAATACTGGGAATTGCTCTCCTATGGAATCTCCTGCCCGCTGAACTAAATCAGCTCTATTTCCCAGGCTCCCTCAAGTTGTTCTGTTATTGGCTAGCATCCCTTGCTCAGCTGTGCAGACAAGAGTTTCATGAAAGCAATGGGGCTCACCTATCTACTCATGCCTAATGAGCTAATCAAGTTTAAAGTCGTGATTACAACTATTATCAAAGGAATTAATCATCTGTTCATCCAGTCACAGTAAGCTGTGGAAAATAATTAAGAATCAAACTCTTTTTTATGAATATTTTTTTGGTTCTTGGAACAGATTGTTTTGTCTTTTTGAAATTTCACCTGCAGGGGTCACTGGAATGTTAAGATTCAACCATGAGTGATTAGTGGGAGTGAGAGGAAGTGGGGAGAAGAGCTAAAGAAACAGAGAAAGGTGGTTGATATCATCTTTGTGGCTTCCTTCTGATATACAGAGACTAATCAGGGGTCCATGGTGATTCCTGTTGTATTATTGCATTCCTGATCCAAGAACTTTCACTGGGTTCCTTAGTTGTAGAGACTCATATTTTGGAAACTTCGGGAGACTCGGGAAATGAAGCAGATTTAGTAAAATAGGCAGGTATAGTAGATATTTGCTTCTCTTCAAATCTTGGTCCTTTGTCTAGGATGTCAATGCTATGGTATTTGCCTTGCATACTTCAAGGTAGCTGGAATAATCAACTCAGTAGAAAACGTGGAACAAATACTTGAAAATGTATATACAATGCTACATTGCTGCATTAATGTACTGTTGGGCTCAGAGAATGACTAGTTGCAGAGGAAGAAAAGGTGACTCATTAGAGCTGAGTGTTCAGACACTATTTTTTTCCCCCTTTCTTTTTTTTCCTGAGCTTTATGAAATTTTTTCTCTTTAAAATATTTTGATAACTATTTCAGATAACTGGTTTCCTTTGTAATCTTATGTCATTTATTTTATGTATTTGTAAACATTATTTTGAGAAATACTCCATAGTTTTTATCAGGCCTCCAAAGGGGTCTAGGAGAAAAAAAAATACTCCTGGATTAGTTAGTAGAAAGGATGATGCACAGTTTTTCTTTCTTTTCATTTTCAAAGTCACCTTAAAAATCACAACCTTATTTTTAATTTATAGAATACACTGATTCTTAGAGGTCAGGGCACAGTGGAGAATTTACCATATATTAAGACTGGAAGAAACCTTAGAGATCACTCAATTTACCATTTTTGTCTCACCCCTCCCTGCTCCTTTTTACCAATAAGTTAATTACAGTATAGAGTTATTAGGAAGTTAAAAGATTTGCCTAGACTCACATAGCTAGTGAGTATCAGAGGTGAGATGAGATTTGGACCCAAATCTTTCTAATTTAATGGTCAGTGCTGTATCAATGCTACCATGATGTCTGGTGCATTGGCAGGGCCCTAGTGGTGAGAACTGTTTAATTTGAACTTAGGAAAATTTTTTTATACTTCCTGCTAAGGCTATCTGATGCCTCCAAGAAGGACATCTATGATGAGAATAGCCTAATTTATCATTTTGGTGAATTAAAGAAACTGGTCTGCTCTAAGAATGGGGTCTTCAACTATCTGTCTAAGACCCGGCTCATTTTCTACTTTCTCCATAAAAACCATTTCTACCTTATTTTCCTTATTTTCTTAGTCTATACTGATTTCTCTCTTTTCTTGACTTCTATAGTATTTATTGTTATTGTTTATATTATATACTGTCATAAACTTTCTACTATTGTTTCATTCCCTAGCATAGTGTTGAATAATTATTGATGAATACTTGAATGAAATCTCTGTGTTCAGCTTTTAATGCCATCTCATTTCATGTAGGAGTTTGAAAACATTATCAGATCTGTGGTTATTCGCTAGGAAGGACTGAAGCAAAGAAGCAGCTTCCTGGTCCCTAGAAGCTTGTTAGGGAGGATGTGATGTAATCTGATATTAACTACAAATTGTCCCATTAACAGGCAAGACAGCAGCATTACGATCATGCTTTCTGTGCTCCATTTATCTCCTCTTCAGCATCTGTTTCCTCACCTTGCTGACACATGGGAGCTGACCCCACATGCCAGCACATCCTTCTTTCTATGGTGATGACTTAGGAACTAATATATAAATTGATTTTCCACCTGGTCTCAGTGCATAGAGTATCGTGGTCATGGAACCCAGCCAGAATAGTCTATCTAGCCAGAGGTAGATGTGGCAGCTGGCCAAGGGAAGTGTGACTTTTGAGGAGCACTTTGGATGATGATATGATACCTTCAGACATTAAAGACAGCTTTGGACACTGTTATTATATTCTATCATACTATGTAATTATCTGTATAATACAATTAGATTGTTACATAATGAATGCTGCTACATACAACACTGTTCTATTTCTTATATTGCTTCATATGTATCAGTGATTTCTCTCCATGAAGATTCTTTTGAATTCTTGGACTGGGATTTATATTATGTCTGGCATAGTTAATTGTCAGTGAATTAAATAATTATTACAGGATTATAAAATGCTAAATCTAGAAAGGATCTTAAAGATAATTTTATTCCAATCTCCTCATTTTACAGGTGAGGAAACCAGGTCCTGAAAAAACAAATAACTTACTTATTACTAGTAAGTGTCAGAGACGAGATTCTAACCTTGTCTTTTGATGCTGAATTCAAAGTTTTCTTCTACTAAATCACATTGCTTCTTTATTTCAGTCTTTATTAAGGATCAGTAAGCAGACATTTATGAGCAATTTCATTGATATTGAAGAATGGTAATGCTTAAGGTGGAGAAGCTACGTGATCTAGAGTCAGGAAGGCCCATCTTTCTAAGTTCAAATCTGGCCTCAGATGCTTACTAGCTGTGTGATTCTGGGTAAGTCAATTAATTCATTTGTCTCAGTTTTCTCATCTAAAAAATGAGCTGGAAAAAGAAATGGTGAACCACTGTAGTACCTTTGCCAAGAAAAATCAAAATGCAGTCATGAAAAATTAGAAACAATTGAATAAAAAAATACAAAATAAGGTAAACATTTGATGGACTGAAGGGGACTCAGGTGCTGTTTTGTAAAAAAACATCACTGAAGCCCTAATATCACAGATATTTTCTTTGAAGGGGATAATCTCGAGGGAATTTCCTTTCTCCTTCTTACCCTATCATTATATAACTAAATATGTTATACCTCACATTTGGAAGAATATGAACTTTTTGATCCTCTTGATAAAAATAAAGATATTAGCCCCCTTTAAAATATTTTTGTATTTTGTATTTGTATTTTTTCTAAAAATATTGTTAGTTCTTTTGCAGCTTTATTGAGGGTAATTAAAAGAGTTCCCTTATCAGTTGCTGTAGGATACTAATTATAGAGTTAAGCCTGTGGTCTGGCCCCTTCTGGTAAGGATGATTACACTAAAAAGAACTGTTTCCTCTCATTGATAAAAAATTGCTATATAGAATATTGGAAAATAGATTGTAAATCAATATGACCAATTGCTGAAAATAAATCAAAAGAGCAGGGAAGAGTTGGGTTATAACAGATTAAAAAAGATGGCTGAACAAAAAAAAAAAAAGAAACTAGGTAACACAATGGAGAGGGCAAAGTTAGGCAGATCTGTATCCAAATCTTAACTTAGATTCTTATCATTTGTGTGGGCAAATCATATAATCTCTGTGAGCTTCAGTTTCCTCATTTATAAAATGAGACTATTGAATTTGATGGCCTCTGATATCCCTCCTAGTTCTAAATCCATGATTTTCTGACATGAATGGGATCATAGATATAACTAGAGAAAATTTGCACCATTATAGGACAATGTGACTTAATATGATCAAATTGCCAACATTTGCTGAATTTTGGAGAAAGGAGCTCCAGAAAAATTCTGTTTCTATTTCATTGACTACACTAAAACCTTTGACTGTGTGGATCACAACAAAATGTGGCAAGTTCTTAAAGAGATGGGAGTAGCAGATTATCTTGCCTATGATCTGAGTAAACTGTATGCAGGTCAAGACGCAAAAGTTAAAACCAAAAATGGCACAATTCGTTGGTTTAAGATTGAGAGAGGAGTGCAACAAGGGCTGAATGTTGTCACCTTAATTATTTAACTTTTGTGCAGATTACATCATGTGAAATGCCAAACTGGATGAATCAAAAGCCAGAGTTAAGATTGCCAGAAGAAATATCAACAATCTCAGTTATGCAGACAATACCACTCTGAAGGCAAAAAATGAAGAAGAGTTAAGAAGCCTCTTGATTATGGTGAAAGAAAGAAGTATAAGCCTTCTCCCCTAAAAGAAAAGAAGAGAAAAGAAAAGAAAAACCCAAGAACTTAAGATCATGGCAAAAATGGCAAAAAAAAAGATCATGGAAAAATAGAGGGAAAAGAAATGGAACAGTATCAGAATTCATATTCTTGGGCTGTAGATGGTGACTGCAGACATTAAATTAAAAGACACTTGTTCCTTAGAAGGAAAGCTATGAAAAATCTGGATAGCTAATTAAAAAGCAGACATCTCCTTGCTGACAAAGGTCCATATAGTCAAAATTGTGGTTTTATCAGCAGTGATATGCAGCTGTGAAAACTGGACTATAAAGAAAGCTGATTTTTTGAATTGTGGAGCTGGAGAAGACTTTTAAGAGTTCCTTGGAAAGCAAGGAAATCAAATAAGTTAATAGTTGAAAGAAATTAATTAGACTATCCATTGGAAGGACAAATATTGAAGCTGATGTTTAAATCCTTTGGTCATATATTGAGATGAAAGGACCCACTTGAAAAGACTTTTAAGTTGGAAAAAACTGAAGGCAAAGGAAAAAGATCATGGTAGAAGATGAGATAGAGAGATAGTGTTATAGAAGCAATGTATATGAGTTTGGAAGATAATAAAAGATAGATGGACCAGTTGTGCTCTGGTCCATGGAGACAAGAAGAGTCTGACATGATCAAATGCCTAAACAGCAAACAACAATGATAACATTTCCGAGGACATTGTTCTCTAACTCTATTGTATAAAAGAAAGAATTTGCTAAAGATCATACCAAAGAATGATTTGATGAGCTAGACTCAAACCCAGTTCTTCTAGATTCCCAATTTAGTGCTTTTTTCACTGCAGAATACTCAAAATAGCAAATTGGTCCTGCCTCTTACCCCTTGTCATGACAGAGACTCTGTCACCAAGTTAAGCTGAAATGGCTGAAAAAAGAAGACAATGTCTTACTTGAGAGCTATTTATAGACTTAAAAGGAAAGAAAAAGCAGCTTGCTAAAAAGAACCACTGGCCTCTTAATTCTTATGTTTCCTAGACTTGGTATAAATAAATCAATTTCAAATTTAATTTCTGATGCTTTCCTCTTTCAAGATTCCAATCTCCCAAATTCTTTTATGTATTCTCTAGACGGTTCTGACATGCTCAGGACACAAGTGGCATAGTGGATAGAGTTTTGAACTTGAGGATCAGGAAAAGCTAAATTCAAATTTAATCTTAGACATTTACAAGCCATTAAACCTAGGCAAATCAACCTGTCAAATTCATTTTTTTAAATCAATAGAATGGGCATAATAATAGTTCCTACTTCACTCAAAATGAGGTAACATAAACTGTTTTGTGTACCTTAAAGTGCCATATAGATATTAGCTATTATTATTTTAAATTAGAGAAAATTCATCTTTGTATTATAAAACAAAATAAAATAGCACCCTATCACATAACAAGGAGATGTACTTGATGGAGATGAACAGGTTGGAAATTCATATAATATTTTTCTCTTTGATCCTCAAGGAGTTAACTTGGACTTGGACTGACAAGAGCAGATTATAATTGACAGTGGTCAAATTTCCTTCTTTTTATTTTATTTTTTTATTTTTTTTTTTTTTATGGCAAGAGAAGGGGAACTAGCCATGGAGGATCCCTCAGAGAAAGAGAGATATTCTAGATGTTGTGTAGAGGCAAAGGAACTGGGATGGGGAGTCCTTGCTTCTTTATCACACCCTTCCAAATTTGTGAAAGTGGAGTAGTCATCAACAACTTTTCAATAGTGAGACCAAGAGAGACAAAAGAAGCCCCTGTGTCTGAGTGCAAGCACTATTGTTATTTTTGATTAAGCAACAATTGGGGTAAATTGCAGGACTTGTATAATAGACTGTAAGCCACCTTCGTCTGTGTGCTTGGAACTCTGGTACTGCTGAATTTCCAATTTCTTTTTTGCCTTTTAACTTTCCCCTCTTTCTTTTGGTGAGGCAATTGAGGTTAAGTAAGTTGCCTTAGGGTTACACAGCTAGTTAGGTTTTAAGTCAGATCCTCCTGACTTTAGGGTTGATGCTTTATCCACTGTGTCATTTAGCTCTTTTTACTGTGTTCTGTTTCCCTTTTTCTTTTTGAAAGACAACCTCTGCCCCCAAGGAGCTTCTTTTGATCTACCTACCTATCTACCTACCTACCTGCCTTCCTATCTATCTATCTATCTATCTATCTATCATAAAGACTGGACACTGCTGCCTTGGCGTTACTTCATATTTGAATCTTTTTACCAAATTGTTCTTCAGAATGACTGAATTAATTCATAACTCCACCAATAATGAACTTCTTCTACATCTCCTCTAACAATATTTGTAATTTTCCTTTTCTGTCACATGAGACAGTCTGATAGGTGTCGGGTAGTACCTCAGAGTTGTTTAATTTTTGTAGTCAATAGTGATTTAGACTATTTCAAAAATATGACTATAGATGGATGGTTTTGATTACTGCGACACACAACACTTTCAAGAAGCTAAGAAATATTGAGGAAAGAGGAAGAGAAACAATTGTACTCAACTAAATAGGATTAAAGAGGCAAAAAGATATGAGCAAAGAGGAATTTTAGCCAGATAAATTGAAAGCACTGTTTTGCAAGCCTCAAACATATTTTTAAGGAAATAAGCAATTAATTTTTTCAATAATGAAAAAATTATTTTTTCTCCATCCCAAGTTTTTCTTTCCTGTCCTCCATCAGAAAAGAAATGGGGAAAACCCCCCCAAAAACTTTTGAAACAAATATGCATAGTCAGGCAAGATTCTTTGGCTATGTCCCACAACAACAGTAACAACTGACAAGCACCACCCACCACCATTGACAACGAACCAACCATATCTGTATGTATACTGAATTCATTTCCTTTTCTGTCAAGTTTCATTGTTGATCTTTTGGAATTTTGGTTGGCCACTATACTGATCAGAGTTCTTAAGTCTTTCAAAGTTGTTTGTTTTAATAATGTTCTTGTGGTTCTGCTTACTCCATTTTGTATAAAATCATTAAGTGTTCCCAGATTTGTTTTTGAAATTGTCTCTTCCATTAATCTTTTATGGCACAGATAGTATTCCAATGTACTTTTCAAATAATATGCTTCTAGATATTTGTTGAATAGGCAGTCTTCCTAGCAGCCCTCAGGTGGCTCCATGCAGGTGACTGGCAGTCTATACTGCTTTTGCAGATGGTTAGTTCTACTAATAATTGCAAATGCTGCTTCTGCTAGTTTCTACAGCCAAAATGAAATTGAGGGAGGAACAAACATTCAGTGCTTCCAGGACTAGATACTTAGCTGATCTAAATTATTCAGCTTAAGGAAAATAATTAGATGTAGCACAATTTTGGGGGGAATAAAATGAATACCTTTCCCCTCTAATCTTCCTGCTCTTACCCCCTACAATTCTCTTGCAATTATAACACAGAGGGGAAGGAACTTATAGAAGACATTGAAGGAATAGTTGCTGAAGTTTTCAGCTAACTATTTAGTCACTCAGCCCCAATCATTGTACTCTCTAGAGTAATATTTTAAAAGCAAATTTTATTAATATCCTTTGTTTTTATATAATCTAGATTTCTCCTTGCATTCTTTTTCTCCTCCCCTTCCAAACTAGTATTGCTTATGATGGAGAATTTTTTTAAAAAGGAAAATAGGAAAAATGAAAAAAAGAACAATACCAAACAATTGATTAAACTCTGTTAATTTATTCAATGTTCCACATTATGAACTTTGACTTCTATAAGAATAGAGAAAAGACTTTTCATATGTCTTTTTTATTTTGTCTTTTGCAGTTTTGCAATATTCAGTTTTCTATGCTTGTTCCTTCCATTTTTATTTTTGTAATTATCATATACAATATATTATTTGCCTGACTCTGCTTACTTTATTTGCTTCAGTTCATGCCTTCCTATGTTTCTTTGTTTTCATCTTATTATTTCGTTACATTCATGAGCTATTTGCTTAGATATTTCTCAAATAATGGGCATTTTTGTTGTTTCTACTTCTTTTTTTGCCACAGAAAGTATCACCATAAATATTTTGGCTTATATGGAGTCTTTATTTTTGTAAATGATCTTTTTGAATTATATGCTTATCAGTGAAACATTTGAGTCAAAAGGCATATATATTTTAGTCACTTTATTTTTATTACTCCAAATTGCTTTCCAGAGTTGTTCTTAGTTCCATCAACAATGAATTATTGTGTTTGTCTTTCTATAATACAATATTGACTGATCTCTTTTTTCATGTTTGCCAATTTGTTGGATGGAAGGGAAACCTCAGGATTCTTTTGACTTACATTTTTCATTTTTATTAGCAATTTGGAATATTCTCCACTAGCGTAATAATAATGATGATTTTTCTCTCATTTGTGCTTCAACCCTTGTGTTAGATACTGCAATCATTATTATCTTCATTTCACAGAAGAGAAAACTTAAGTTGCAAAGACAAAAAATGTCAAGAGTTGTTTCAACTGGTCTCCCTGACTTTAAGTCCAGTGCTGTATTATAAAACAATATTTCTACCATTATTACCCCAAACACCGCCATCTACTAAGCTTTTCCACATACTGTCTTCCTGGAGGATTCAGTCACTGAAGATTTATTAATCACTTTTGTGTACTAGACATAGTGCTAAGTTGTAGATATTTGAATTCAAGATAAAAGATAGTTATTGCCTTCTAGGAGCTTATGTTTGAATGAGGAAAATAAAAGGAAGCCTGAAAGTCAGGGAAGTAGTGGCAAGGTAAGCATAGAAGTAGAAAACCTGCATAAAGAGTTTAGCTTTGTGGGAAGATAAAAATGGCTTGGGTGCCCTTTTTAAATGCAGAACCTGAAAGGAATCATCCAATAATGAGAGTGAAGGATCCTTTCAAAGTGTAAATTTTAGGGCTGAAGATGTGGATGATGATGACGATGAGTTTTCTGGATAAGGTTGGAGAGTTTTCTGAGAGTATCCAGAATAATGCAGCCTGTTATGAAAAGAAACAGGGGAACAATGTCAGTACAAGGGGAGGCACAATTTTTTAGTCAGCTAATAATATGTTGAAAATTCTTCCAATGGGAAAACTTGTTCATTTTCACTAGCAAGTTGCTTTACATACAGCATTTTAATATAAGCAGTTAAAAAAAAGATCAGACCATGGTTACATTATGACACTTCATCACCAGAATCATAAAAAGTTTCAAAGAAGATAAAAGAGATAAATTCTTTGAAGCAGAATTATTACTTAGAGCACTTTAAAGAGATCAAATTATGATCCATCAAAGAAAGATGGAGCTGTTGGGGGGGAGGGAGTGAGGTTTTTTTCAAATACCTCTTCAGACGATAACATTTATTAATTCACACATGATTGTGCTGCACTCAATCCCAGCTTGGGAAGTAACTGACACAATTTAACATGCTAAAATGGGATAAATCATAGAAGATATGAGGTAGCGAAATTGAATACCCACACAGCAGAAAATCCTCTGACACCTTTGGGTAAAAGCATGGAAGCATCATTTGAAGCTATTCTTTTTTCCTTTTAGATAAACTAACTTCTTGCTCTACCCATTGTTTTTATTGAGTTCTGTAAACCTGAATCTACGCAGGCCTAGGAGTAGTTTTGTCAAATGACTCTTTGGACAAATTTAGAATTCAAAAAAATTTAAAAGACTGTTAATAAATAATATTTTTAAAAAGACTACCCAATTTTTATTGTTAACTAATTGTTTTGAAGAAGTTAAGCTAAAATCTTCAGATTTTTGACAAATCATGGACTTGATTTGGTTAACTTGAGTATAAAATTTGTCTCTATTGCTCTGAGATGAGTATCTAATCTCTGTTATATTTCCCTTCAATCTTCACATACATTAATAGGAACAGAGCTGGTAAAAGATCATTCTAGTCCAATCCCTTGTTTTATGTATGAAGAAACAAATTGATGTCCATAAAAATTAAATGACTTGCCCAAGATCACTCATGTAGTAAGTAGCAAAACTGTGATTATAGGGCCAGAGAATTGTAGATCAGGAGTTGGAAGAGACCTTTCTGAGAATACAAATAAAAGCAAGACAGTCTTTGCCCTCAAAGAACTTACATTCTAAAGGAATAAGAAAAAAAAAGGGGGAAGTTGGAAAGGCTATTGCCATGCTTGTCATGGCTAGAAGTGAGATGAAGGTCTGGATTTAGGCAAGATTAGTAGGAAAGAACTCTAAGAAAAGGAAAAAAAAATCTCTATTAGTGCAAATTGGCAACTAAACCTTTCATTTTGCAGATAAAGAAATTGTGGCCCAGAGGGATGAAGTTTTTTTCCCTAAAATCTCATAAATATTAAATGGCCAATCTAAAATTCCAACTCAAATCCCAGGGCTATGATATTTTTGAGAAAACTTTAGCTTTTAATTTCTTATCTCTAAAGTTAATAAAATATCTGTTGTACTATATTGTTTTGAAAATGACATGTAATTTTGGATTTAGAACATCAAAACTGATTATTAGTATCCAGTTCAAACGAAAAAGTCTTTATAAAGCACTATTCTGGGTAAGTCATGTGATGGGCATTTGGGGATAATGCAGAAAACTCTCAGTTCTAGTCTATCTCATGAGCTCCAGTCATAGATCAGCAGGTGACTATTTTTTAAAAATATATTATTTATTAACACTTTTAAATTTTTTTTGAATTCTAAATTCTTTCCTTCCCACTCATTCTTCCCCTACCTACAAAGAAAGCAAGCAAAAGGAGATCATATAAAATAAATCATATAAAACATTTCTACCTTAGCCATATCATACATGCAAAAACCCAAAACAAACCCAAGCCAGAATAAAGAAAGCAAGAAAAATATACTTCAGTTTGTACTGAGAGTTTATCAGTTCTTTCTCTGAAGATAGATAGCATTTTTTGATCATGAATACTTTGGAATTGTCTTGGATCATTGTACTGATCAAAGTAGCCAAGGCTTTCATAGTTGATTATAATTATTACATTGATGTTGCTGTGCACAATGATCTTCTAATTTCATTTTGCATAAATATATATAGATATTTCCATGGTTTTTTTCTTTCTTTGGTGAACTCACCCTCCTCATAATTTCTGAAAGTACAGTAGTATTCCATCAAAATCATATGCCACAATCTATTTTTCCTTATGCCCTCCAGCATGTCATTTCTGATGTATGAAATACTTCCTCAGAATTATTTTAATTTGCATTTCTCTAATCAGTAGTGATTTAGAGTATTTTTATATGATTATAGATAGCCTAGATTTGTTCTGAAAACTATCTATTCTTATTCTTTGACTATTAGAGAATTTATTTTTATTTACTTATTTATTTTTCTAGAAATTTGACCCTTTTTTCCTCCATATTTGAGGAACGAGGTCTTTTTCAGGGAAATTTGCAGTAAATTAAAAAAAAAAAAACGTTGCTTCATTGTCTATGGCACTTTTAGCAAATATAGTTTCTCTGATCATTTCTTTTAATTAGGTCAATTAGTGCTTTTGCCTGAAATCATGATTGCTATCCCTGCCTTTTTTTTTTTTCACTTCAGCTTAAAGAATAATATATTCTGCTCCAGTCTTCTTTTTTATACTCTATGTGTCTTCTTTTTCAAGTGTATCTCTTGTAAACAATGTACTGTTAGATTTTGGTTTCTGATTCATTAGCTATTTACTTCCATTTCATTATTTATTTATTATTCCATTTTATTTCCCATTCACATTCATGGTTATGATTAATAATTATATATTTCTTTCCATCCTATTTTCTTCTATTTGTGTTTCTCTCTCTTTTTATCCCATCTTTCCCATATGTTTGTTTTACTTTTGACCACTGCCTTCCTTAATCTGCCCTTCATTTTTAATCACTTCTCTGTATATCTCTTATCCCTTTCCTCTCTTATTTCCTTATTGGGTAAGATAGATTTTTATATACAATTGAATGTGTATATGGATATACTTCCTTCTTTGAACCAATTGCAATGAGAGTGAGACTCAAACATTGCCTGCCACTCCCTGCTGTGTTCTCCTCCATTATAAAAGCTATTCTTTATGTGCCTCTTTTATGTGAGAAAAATTTCTTTATACTAGCTCTCCCTTTGCCTTTTCTCTGTATTCCTTTCTCACTTCTTATTTTTTTTTTTAGGTTCTCCCAGCATAATTGACTTATACTATATTTTCTGTCTATATCTTCTAACTTGTAAGAATGATTAATTTTTAAATTGTTAACATATATAATCTTCCCATATAGGAATGTAAATAATTTAACTATATTGAGTCTCTTATGATCACTCTTTCTTGTTTTTTTTTTTTTACATAAAAGCATACCTTTTTATGCTTCTTTTGAGTCTTTTGTTTGAATATCATATTTTCTATTAAGCTCTTATTTTTTCATCAGAAATGCTTGAAAGTCATTTATTTCTTTAAGTATTTATTTTTCCTCTGAATGATTTTACCCAATTTTTCTGGATAGATTTTTCTTGGTTTTGATGCTAATTCCTTTGCCTTCTTGAATATCATATTGCAAGCCATCTATTCTTTTAATATGGTCTGGTGTGATCTTGAATATAGCTCCATAATATCTGAATGGTTTCTTTCTGGTTGCTTGCAATATTTTCCCCTTGAGCTAGGAGTTCTGGAATTTAATTATAATGTTCCAAGGGGTTTTACCCTGGATTTTTGAGATTTCTTTTTAGGAGGTGATTAGTAAATTCTTTGAATTTCTATTTTACACATTGGATGTAACCTGTCAAGATGGTTTTCCTTAATAATTTCTTAAAAGATGCTATCTGGGCTCTTTTTCTGGTATTGGCTTTCAGATATTTCAGAAAACCTGAAATTTTCTCTCCTTGATCTATTTTCCAGGGAGATAGTTCATGTTTTGTCTTTTTCCCATTTTGATTTTATTTTATTGTTTCTTGATGTCTCACAGAGTCATTGGCTTCCACTTATATCACCCTTTGTATCACAGACCTTTTTTGTCAATCTCCTAAATTGTCTTAGAATATAAAGCATGTAAAATTATTGGATTTGCCACTTAAAAATTGTGTCGAGGCATTATTTTGAAGTTGTTTGGAGAGGAATGTTGAGGGAGTTGAGTTGGGTTTGTTGCCTGCACTCAGTGATCTTGGCTTTTTCCTATTGGGTATTTTTAATTGAATGTCCTAGAGGCAGCTCAAACTCAATATGTCCAAAATAGAACTCATTACCATCATTCTCCCAAACTTCCTTAACAATATTAAGAATACCTCTATACTTCTAGTCACTGAAGTTCAAAACATCAAAATTACCTTGGACTCCACTTAGTTGCCACCTTTCACAACTTCTCTCAAATCTATCCCCTTCTATCCAAACACATTGCTACCTTTCTAGTTCATGGTCTAATCACCTCTCACTTAGACTGCTCTAATAGCACTCCAAAATGGTCTTTCTGTCTCAAGTCTCTCTGCTCTCCAAATATAGCAACATAGATTTAGAGTTGGAAGAAAGCTTACAGGAAATTGAGCACAACATTGATTGACAAAGTGATTTTCCTAAAAACACAAGTATGGGGCAGCTAGATGGTACAGTGGATAGAGTGCTGGCTCTGAAGTCAGGAGAACTTTAGTTCAAATCTGGCCTCAGACACTTAACACTTCCTAGCTGTGTGACCCTGGGCAAGTCACTTAACCCCAATTGCCTCAACAAAAGAAAATTAAAAAAAAAAACAAACAACAAGAAAAACAACAACACAAGTCTGAATATCTGGCTCATTGACTCAATATGATATAAAGCTCCTCATTACCTTTAGGGTTAAGTAAAATTATTCTGATGTTCAAAACCCTTAAAAATTACTCAACTTCAGTTATTTTATACTATAGTCAAATTGGCCTTCATTTTGTTCTTTCTATATGGTATTCCATTTCTTATCTCTATGTATCATTGCATTGTTTCTTGATGTCTCACAGAGTCATTGGCTTCCACTTATATCACCCTTTGTATCACAGACCTTTTTTGTTAATCTCCTAAATTGTCTTAGAATATAAAGAATGTAAAATTATTAGATATGTCACTTAAAAATTGTGTCGAGGCAAACATTTCTTTAGTGCCTCCTATATTCTAGGCATTATATAAATTACATTATAATAAATTATATGAATTATATACAGTGAAAAGCAAATGAAGGTTCCTTCATTTGTGGAGCTCATAACCCATTGTGGGACACAATATGCAACCAACAGTATACAAAGAAGCTACTTATAGGATAAATCGGACAATAACAGTGAGAAGCAGCTAGGTGTTTTGGACAGTCAGGTGATGCCATGGGTATAGCACTGGACCTGGAGTCAGAAAGATCTGAGTCCAGTCTCAGACATTTGCTAACTGTGTTACCATGAACAAACCCTGTTTGCCTCAGTTTCCTCATCTGTAAAATAAGCTGGAGAAGGAAATGGTAAACCACTCTGGTATCTTTGCTAAGAAAACTACAAAGGGGTCACAAAGAGCTGCACACAGATGAAATTACAAAAATTAGAAAGAAGATGCTAGAATGAAGAATGATTAGGAAAAGCTTCTTTTGGGTGGGATTTTAGGTAGAACTAGAAGGAAGCAAGGGAAGCCAGGAGCAGAGATGAAAAGGGAAAACATTCCAGCCATGGAAGACAGCTGGTGAAACTAGAGCCAAGAGCTGGAGTGTCTGCCATCCTTGGATTATATTCTTTCCTCACCTCAACTCTTAGAATTCTTTTTCTCCTTTAAAGTTTAGATGGAGTCACCTTTTGCCTATGTTATCTCCTATTTTCTCAACTAATAATGTCTTTTCTCTAATTTTAATGTATTTATTTTATAAGTGCTTATATAGAATATATGTATGTGTATGTGTATATATATGTGGTTTTTTTTCCTTGCTAGAATATGGGTTCCTTTCACAGTTCTCTCTCTGGATGCAGATGGCATTTTCTAACACAAGTCCTCTGGAATTGTCTTGTATTACCTCATTGTTGAAAAGCACCAAAGTCCATCATATTGGATCACATAATTTTTTTAAAAAGAGAAAAAAAAGGAAAAAATTCCACAAACCTATCAATACATTAAAGAAATTTGATATTTTATGCAATGTTCCACATTAATGTATTCAACACTTCTATTAAAAAAAGAGAGAAGAAATTTTCTCATAATTCTTCATTGGGGTGAAGCTTCTTTTCTAATATTAATTTTTTATTGTTTGTGATTAAGTATCATGAATATTGATTCCCCAACTCTGCTTACCTCACTTTGCATCATTTCACATAAGTTTTCCCATGCTTCTCTGTATTCATAATATTCACCATTTCTTACAGCATCTGACTTACTGGGATTTTAGAACCAGATTGTGGCAGGGCTGGGACTAGACTCATGTCTTCTGATTCATAGTATAATGTTCCTATGGCCCAATATTTTATTGCACCCAGCGGTCCTACATTCCCATTCTCATCAAGACAGTGAGGTCTTCTAGAGATCATTATTGATCACAAAATAGAAAGTTTTGATTATTTCAAATTAAAAAGCTTTTGTTCAAACAAAACTAATGCAAACAAGATTAGAAGGGAAGAAACAAACTGGGAAAACATTTTTACAGTTAAAAGTTCTGATAAAGGCCTCATTTCCAAAATATATAGAGAATTGACTCATTCATCAGAAATTAAGCCATTCTCCAATTGATATTGGTTAAGGGGTATGAATAGACAATTTTCAGATGAAGAAAATTAAACTATTTCTACACATACAAAAGGGTGTTCCAAATCACTATACATCAGAGAAAGGCAAATTAAGACAACTCTGAGATACCACTACACACCTGTCAGATTGGCTAAGATGACAGGAAAAATTAATGACGAACGTTGGAGAGGATGTGGGAAAACTGGGACACATGCATTATTGGTGGAGTTGTGAACGAATCCAACCATTCTGGAGAGAGCAATTTGGAATTATGCTCCAAAAGTTATCAAACTTTGCATACCCTTTGATCTAGCAGTGTTACTATTGGGCTTATATCCAGTATACTGGATATGAGATACTAAAGAAGGGAAAGGGACCTGTATGTGCCAAAATGTTTGTGGCAGCCCTGTTTGTAGTGGCTAGAAACTGGAAATTGAATGTTTGCCCATCAATTGGAGAATGGTTAGGTAAATTGTGGTATATGAATGTTATGGAATATTATTATTCTGTAAGAAATGACCAGCAGGATGAATACAGAGAGGATTGGTGAGACTTACATGAACTGACGCTAAGTGAAATGAGCAGAACCAGGAGATCATTATATACCTCAACAATGATACTGTATGATGATATATTCTGATGGAAATGGATCTCTTCGACAAAGAGAAGATCTAATTCAGTTCAAATTGATCAATGATGGATAGAATCAGCTACACCCAGAGAATGAACACTGGGAAATGAGTGTAATCTATTTGCAGTTTTTGTTTTTCTTCCCAGATTATTTATACCTTCTGAATCCAATTTTTCCTGTGCAACAAGAGAACTGTTTGGTTTTGCACACATATATAGTATCTAGGATATACTGTAACCTATTTAACATGTATAAGACTGCCTGTCATCTAGGGGAGGAGGTAGAGGGAGGAAAGGGAAAAGTCGAGACAGAAGTGAGTGCAAGGGATAATGTTGTAAAAAATTACCCATGCATATGTTCTGTCAATAAAAAGTTATAATAATAAAAAAAAGTAAAAAAAAAGACAGTGAGTTCTTGGGATATTAGATAAGGGCAATCAAAGTTATATCTTCATGAAGGTGACATAACATCTGAATGACACTGTTCACATGAATATATTTCCCTATTACCAAGTTGATCTGACAAAGCCAGCTGAAGAAGGATTTGAAGAAAACTCTGGAGGCTTATCATTGATATTTCCCTACAAGATACATACTCTACAAAGGCTTCTAGTTAACTCTCCATGGAAACTTCTCTGTCTTGTTGCTGTTAAGTTATTTCAGTTGTGATTGATCTTCATTTGGGGATTTCAAAGATACTTGAATGTTCTCCATTTCTTGTAGATTCATTTTTGTTGGGAAATCAGAGGTTAAGTGATTCCCAGGGTCACATAAGTAGGAAATATCTGAAGCTGGATTTGAACTCAGTTTTTCCTAACACTAGGCCCAGTATCTATCCATTGAACCACCAGATTTATCTGTGTTCTAAGAGATACCAATTAATTAATCTGATAAATTGATCTCTACCACTGTATTAATTGGAAGAGATTACTGGGCTCAGTCTCAGTATAGGTTCATTTAAAACATGGCCTTCTAATGACCCCAATTGTTGTCCAATGCATCAGTGACACAAAGTTGACTGAGCTTTGAAGAAGCAATTTGGTAGAATGGAAAGAATATTAGGCTAGAAACAGATGTGCCAATAGAACAATTTTTCAAGCTCAATTTCTAGCTAGGTATAATCTTAGACAAATCACTTCAAACTCTTTGAATCTCTTTCTTCTTTTGTAAAACAGGAATCATTACACTTGCACTATCCACTTAAATGAAAAAAATTGAACAAACATTTACTAATATTATTATTCTCATAATCTTGGAAAGAACATCTTTTAGCTTAGAGGTAGGGTTGCTATTGTAAGGGGGTTAGGAAAAAACTTATAGGGAACAAGTGTTAACATATATGTAAATAGCCTTGAAAAGCACAATACTATATAAATGTAAGCTATTTGTATCAGCCTCACTCTGTTCATGTATAGGACCATGAATTGTGCCTCATTATCTGTAAAAATCCATCATTATCCTTGGGACATATTTTTTCTACTGAGATTCTAAGGAGAAAGCAGGACCAAGACTAGGAACTAAGGCTGGTGCTGGTGCTGAATTCCAGGATAGTTGCCAGGACTAATAATGCTGGAGCTGTTTTCCACCCCCTAGTCAGCCCTGTACTTTGTCTCTCCTTGTTCGTGGCTGAACGATTTCTCTGGTCCTCACCTGGCTGAATGCCTGCAAGACAAAACCAATAGCATTTCCCTTCTGGCTCTATTTGTCACTCCTGTCTTGGAGCAGGCTGGACAATTAATGAACCAGGCTTGCAAATGAGGCACTGGGTTTGGCCAGGATGGGGGTCACAGTAAAGAAATAGCTTTCAATGTTATTGTGGCAGTGCTTCCAATGCCCTTCAAATGGTCAGTTAACTCCCAGAGGTGTGTAAGTAAGCTCTTTGTTCTCCTCAGTGACTGCCAGTATCACTATTCCTCTCTCCCTCTCTCCTTCTCTCCCTCCTTCTCTCCATCCCTCCTTCTCTCCCTCTCTCCCTTTCTCCCTCTTTCTTTTCCTTCTTCCCTCCCTCCCTCTTTCTTTTCCTCCCTCCCTTCTTTCTTTTCTTCCTTCCTTCCTTCTTTCCTTCCTTCCTTCCTTCCTTCCTTCCTTCCTTCCTTCCTTCCTCCTTCCTTCCTTCCTTCCTTCCTTCCTTCCTTCCTTCCTTCCTTCCTTCCTCTCTTCCTTCCTTCCTTCTGATGTAGAAAAGATCATGTAGTGAGTTAGTGAAAGAGACTTATAGGATTTTGAGCTGAAAGGACTTTCAGAGATTGTCTAGTCCAAGCCCTTCATTTTAAAGATGAACTGAAGTCTAGAGAGTTTGACTCACTAGAATCCAGATGACCTAGAATTTGCAGCTGGAAGGACCTAGTTTGCAGCTGATAAAAACAAGGATCTAAGAGTGGTGACTTCTCTTATCTCCCACGTTAAGACTCTTGCTGTTCTTCCAACAGATTTGAGACAAGACCCCATTCTCCTTTAAATTGTGGCTAGACTTCTGATGAGAAATGGATCCAGGACTTTCCCTCCCTAAAAGGCTAACCCTAGGAGAAAAAAGGGCAATGAAGTTAAATATCTCTCAAAGTCTTGTTTGCAGTCTGGCAATTAAAACCCTTTCAGGTGACCTGGCTATTCGCAAACCTCTGTGATATCAGAAATTTGAAGAAATAATAGGTGGGAAAGGATAAAGGGATACTGTGGCCAGCATTTTATGCTTGGTGAAAGCTAGCCTGTCCTCATTTTGCTACTCTCTTTTCTACTGAAGAGGCTTTATACTTATAAACTAGCCCATTTAAACTTAGATTATTCTTATGGATCATTTACCTAAGTTTACACTCAGTCCCTGGGATAGCTCAGTTTAGGTGCTGATGAGAACAGGTACTAATGGAATTAGAAATCTCAATGAAAAAAAAAGGACTCAACAAGTATTAAGCTCTAACAGTCGCTATAAAAATGAATCTCATGTCTTCTTCCTGATAGATTAATATAATCATCAGAACTAAAAGACAAAATGAAAGTTTAGAGAGCCCCAAAGAACTTTCCCATGATCATCTTATCTATAACTGTTGATAGATGTTTCTCAAGTTCTCCACATGGAAAATGTTTATTTCCCCTTGCAGTTTTCAGAGCAGCTTCCAGTGTTGAACTGTGAGCAAGGAATATGTGTAATTTTGTCCCAGAAAAGTGGCATGGCATAATTGGCAATTACTCAGATGCTTCATATATACTGGAATTGGAGACTTTGGCTTTGGAATTTGTAGAATATTATCCTCCTCCCTCCCAAGATTCAAATTGAACTATTTCCCTTAGTAAAATGATAGTATACCAATCAGTGAGCTACCATCCTGAAAAGACTCACCACCCCAGGTCTGGGTTGATACCATCTGAGAGAGAGAAATGAATGCAGTTCAGTTTGGTGTGATACTGCCTTACTTCAAGAGAGAGTGGTACCAGCTCCAATGAGCATCATTTTGATTGCTATATGGACTTTTCTTTCCTGCAGGAAGCCAACAAATTGGCATCTTTTTCTTTCTTGGAAAAAGAAAGAATTGACCAAAACTATTCATGCTAGTACCACTTATTTATTTGTTTGAAATGATACAACCTTACAATTCTGTACACCTACACAGAGACTTCCCAAGACAAGATTGGTGGTGGTACTGGTGGTGGTGGTGGTAAAACCCAGTGAGTTCTGAGCTCTGAGGATCTTTGAGTTGATGAAATAGTGGGCAGTTTGGGTATCATGAGATTCAGAGAATCAGCAGACAAATGAAAGAGATGGAGGTAACCCAATCATTTAGTAATTAAAAATAGCTGTACACACACACATAGATCAGAATATATTGAAGAAGTAGAATGGCATATTAGGAGTGCTAGAATTGGAATAAAATGACCTGGGTTTATATGCTCATACAGGCACCTTGGGCAAATTATTAAGTTGTTTGGACTTATTTTTTTATCTACAAAAAGAGGGATGTTAGTCTGGAGGACCTTCCAGTTCTACATCTACAAAACTATGGTTATATTTTCTCTTCTCCTTTATCAAGGAATGAGGGCATCCATGGTACTACCTGTCTTTCTCTATACCCTTTCTTCAGTTTTTTTCTCCTTTAGCAGTTAGTTATATGATTTCAATCTGGAAGAGATTTTGAGTATCATCTGGTCTGTAAGAGTCTATTCTGTATGTAAAGTGTAGCACCTGAGACACCCTCATCAGTTTACAGGATGAGTCCCCCAGAGAAGGCTTCCCTGTATCTACTTGAAACTATATTTTGCGAGCCCCAACTATGTGTTTATTTTTTAATAGTCATCCAGAGGACTCAATTAATTTTAAGCCAAGGAATAATGAAATAACCTATGTAAGATGTCTCAATGAAACATTGGGAAATACTCTCTCAAAGATTCACAATGGGAATTAGAATCGAAGATTCTAATGGGAAGAGTAACTTCATATGGGGAATATGTGAGGAGAGACATATATAGAAAACAGGTATGAACAGTGTACATATGTGAAGGAGTATCCTATATCTACCTGTCTATCTCTAATTTATCTATCTATCCATCTATCTATTGATCATCTATCTATCTATCTGTTTATCTATCATCTGGAACATGTGGTCATAGCACACTTGTGGAAAGGTACACAAATGGGGAGCATGTATGGACAAAGCACATGTGTATAAAATTAACTCCTCTCCAATGCTGCAGAGCTGCTGATGTCTTTTAGTGATGTTATCATTAGATAGTTCCTACCAGATTGCTTCCTTTTTATCTTCATCAAAAAATTAGGAAGGATCTTAAATGTGATTTAGCTAAATCCCTTAATTAATTTAAAACAAAATTTAAACTATTTTAAGTGATATGGGAGGAAAGAGAACACTGTGATTTGTCACAGACTTCTTCCATGGCAAGATGATACAACTGATAGAGCATTTGGCCTTAAGTTAGGAAGATCTAAGTTCAAATCCAGCTTCAGACACTTATGCAGCATTGGGTAAGTCACTTCACCTATCTTTCTGCCTAATTTTTATCAATTGTAATTTGAGGATAATAATAGCACTTCCTTCCTTCTTATTATTGTTATCAGTCGGTCAATATTTATTAAGTGACTACCATGTGCTAGTTACTGTGCTAAGTCCTGGGGAAACAAAAAGAGGTGAAAAGGAAGTCCTCACCCTTAAGGAACACACAGTATAATGAAAGAGACAACAAACAAATATGTACAAATAAGATATTTATGATATAAATAGAAAATATTAAAAGAGGGAATTTTTTTCTTGCCTTTTCCCTCTTTGTGGTTGCAAGAATGAGAATTATCCCATAGTTCCTAACAATACCAATATTTGTTCTCCTGACATACAAACAATTCATTCTATTTAATAATAAGATCATGTAATTGATGTCTCTTACATGTATGCTTTCTTAAGAACATGCAGAACTCATTTTCATGGACAATATGTAATCCTGAATTAGAGTTTTGAGGGTGCCATTATCACAGCTCACAGTTTCCATCTGTTCTTTATCATGCATTGGTTCCTGGTGAAGATAAAACTACAAGTTTCCCTGGCACATTAATTACAGTGACAAAGGAAGCATAAATAAGCAAAACAATTTGAAACCATTCATATTTTTTTCACTTCTTTTAACAAAACAAAATAAAATCTGGCTTTTGGAAACTGGGTATGCCTCTTTACTTTTTATCTTCTCCCCCTCCCACAAAAGAAATAAAAATAAATAATGGAGAGGTTGTGTTATGAATTTGCTAATACCACTGTCTTTATCGGTTACCTTTTTTCAAGGAGAGCATCCAGGCTATTTATAATCTTCATTTCTCATTAGTCTGCACTTCAGATTTCTTCATCATGTTGCAAAAATATCTATATTTTGGATGATAATTTCATCCCTGAACAAACACCTTTGAATTATCTTCTTTCTGCTTTTACTGCCCCTCTCTCCAGTTGGATAATTTCTCTTGTAAAGAAGTACACCCAGACCAACCATCTTTTCATTTCTAGACCTCTGCATTATAATCCCATCTTTCAACTCCTTTTTATGTGTTTCAGTTTACAATTACAATGATAATTTTCTTGAGATTTAGGATTATCTTTCTTTTTGTTTACTACTTGTATTTCCAGTGTTTAGCACAGTGAGCTTGGAATAAATGTTTGTTGACTGACTGTTTCAATGGGCTATCCAAATTGAGTGAAAGGGCCATATGACTTTTATTACAAAGACCACGTTATGATTTTCTACTTTTCGGTTATTTACCACACCTCATATCATTCCTCCCAACATATTAGTGAAGAAGAAAATTAGAACATAGGTAATAACTACTTCCCTAATAGAAGTGTCTTGAGATCCTAGAAAAAACTTTGACCTGGAGTCACTGCATCTGGGTTTGAATCAATATACATTAATTTGTGTGACACTTAGAAAAGTCAATTCCAATGGGTCTCCAACTCTAATTCTCTAATTAGATCTGAGTCTTAGTGCCCTTATTTATAAAATGAAAGTAAGGGTAAATGATGGGCCATGACAAATCTATGCCCCATCTGAATCTGATATTCTATTAGGGTGTATGCGCTTTCTTTTACAGATTAGGACATTGAGGCCCATCTTTTCCTCTTCTTTTCAGTTCTCCTTTAACAGTTAGGAATGTCAAGGATGAAGACATAGTAAAGAAGACTAAAAAAGAGCAGACAAATGAGTAGATGGAATAGTGGGGGTGGGGGTGGGAGAGGAGTATTGTCACTATAATCCACAGAAGGGAAAGTATTCAGGAAGCATTCACTGTTCAATAACAGCTTCAAACACACTGATGATGAAGATATTTGCCTTTAGATTAGGTAAATAAGAGATGTCTGGAGACTTTGGAGAGAACAATTTAGTTGAGCTAGAAACCAGACTGGAGGGGGATTAAGAAGAGAGTTGGAAGAGAGAAAGTGAAAACACCAAATTTAGATGGCTTTTTGAAGATTTCACTAAGGAAGGGGGGAATAGCAGAGATTATAGGCCCTAGCATTTTTTAAGGATGGGAATGAGTGACATTAGGCTATGGGAGTAAAGGAATCTAAAGAAAAGGGTAGAGCAAAATTGAATGGGCTCATAAATGGGTAAAGACTAAGATGGTAATAGAGTTTAGCCTGAACAGTAGTGATGTCATGGAAAGATATTTTGGGATGGAAAGAGTGCAGATTATTAGAGATTAGACAGAGGACAGAGATTAGATTTGGGAGGAATAAGGCATAGGAAAGCTGCAATGATAGTAGATTGTTTTTGGATAAAAGAACTTTAAAATTATTGATTATGGAAATAAAGTACTTAAGAAAAAATTAAGACATGAATATTTTTCAGGATAGCTGAGGTGGAATATAAAAGGAGTTGTCATAAGAATTGAGTAAATAGAGGAATTGGGATATTAAGCTCATATTTCAAAATTGTTATCATGCTTCCAAATTCAAATCAACTTCTACCTCCTCTGTAAAATTTCCTCCCCCTTATTGATAATGCTTTAAACAAGGTATAAATTATCTAATATTTTTCTGTGTAAATTCATAGAAGAGAACAACTAGTTTGTCTTGTATCATTATTTCCTCCTGCATCATGCACGAAACATTTTTTTTTACACATTGTAGTTGCTTAGTTTTTATTGAATTGAATTGAAATTTTCATCTCCACCCCTTCCTTATCTTTGTAGATAATAGGATTTCAAAAACTCTATAAATGTAGGTTAGAAGATTTAATAAACACAAATCTAGAATCTTACATTTGGACTTAAAAAAATCAATTGCTTAAGTAGGAGACATGACCATACAGCAGATTTTGGGGAAAAGAGCTGGGAATTTTAATGACCTATGATCTAAATAAGGGTGAGAGGTACAACATTTCTGACAAAAAACTAATATGACATATAATTTGGAGAAAAGAAGAATAGGAGGAGAGGAATCTTAAAGAAGTACTGAGTTTCTTATCACTAGATTTTTTAAAGCTAAAGTTGGTTGATTAGTCCTTAGGAATTTTATAAAAGGCTTCTTGGTCAGATATAAATTTTATTTGCTTTTCCCTAAGTTATAATCCAAATCTGTGATCCTTTGACCTAATTAAAGTCCAGTGGTTCTCAACAGGGGTGTCTATGAGGGAGGAAGATACTGTTGAATAGTTAGCAGAAGTGTGCTGGTAAATATTGACAAGTGGCTTTTTGGGGAAAATATATGCATAGCGCACTTGAAAGTTCAATCTGCATTATTAACAACTTCATTATTATTTTTTAAAAGTCTAGAAAAGCAACAAAACAAAAACCAAATCCTGTTTTGTTTGCTTACACTGAAAGTTGAAAAACTGGCTTTCTCAAGCAGGTTTGAGCTGGCTCCATCACACACTTAATAGGCAGTGGAAAAAGGGGAAAGGTGGTAAAGTCAATCATAAAATTTTTTGAATTTAATTGACTTCCTCTCAAAACACAAAGCTTATAAATTTTTTTACCTAATTGGGGAAAAAGCCCTAATATGATCCAGGCATTTATGAGCAGTAATAAATCATTTCAAATAGTAAAAATAAAGTCAAATTAAAGCCTCTCAAAAATTAAAGAGAAAACTTGGCATTGAATATGAAACATTCACCAGTACTAATAAACAAAAGAGCCATTTCAGGACATCAGTAGCTATAGGCCAAAAACGTCATGTCCCAAAATTCAGCCTCATTTTTTTTGGTCATTACTTTTAAGGTAAAGATTAAGTCATAGGGATTTTATCTAATTTATATTAAATGTGTGAGGCTCTTCCTGGGGTCTTCAAACAGGTCAAACTATCATCCCCCAAAAGAAAGAAATCACCATTTTTTATTTGTCGTAGCTTTAATTAATCCTGCTGAAAAAGATCAGAGGAACTGGAGTTTGAAAGGACCTTGAGGAATTCATAGGAATAGGTCAAAGTTAGAAGCCACTTGTCTAACTTTACCTGTTGGTCAACATCACCTGTTGAACAGATAATGAGGCTCAGCAAAGTTAAATTACAGGCTTAAGATCATATGGGGAATCAAATGCCAGAAGCAGGTTTTGAATCTAAGTCTTGTAACTTTTGAGTCAATACTCTTCCCTTTGAAACTCCTTACACATCAAACTGCTTGCCTTCATCCTCTAGTCCATATATACTGAATACATAATTCAGCATGAGAACCAGAGTTTCAATTAAATCAACCAATTAATTTGTTTCTACAGGAAAATCCATTGGGAGTCTGTGAAGCCAACATCTCTCTTCTTTTTCCTGTCTTTGTTGTCCTTCTTTCTTTGTTTTGCAGTAGTCTTTGGAAAGAAAGTTTTAAAATCATAAGTTTTCTGTGTCAGCAGTCCAAAGGTACAGTTGAACTAAACTGCAGAAAGAAAATCACCCAGAAAAAAGATGAACCTTTAGGACAATAGGGCCTACTCATTTACTTTTGCTTCAATCAATCAATCAGCCTTTATTTGGTGGTTATTATGTGACAGGAATTGGGAATCCAAAAGAAGGCAAAATAACTATTTTTTATATAATACTTTAAATTTTGCAAAGTGCTTTACATATTTTATCTCATTTGATCTTTACAACAACCCCGTGAGGTTATCTACCTGTTATTATTCTATTTTACCTTTGAGGGAATTGAGGCAAAGGCTAAGTGACTTGTCTAAGATCACATAGCTAGTAAATGTCTAAAACTGTATTTGAACTCAGGTCTTCCTTTGGGGGCAGCTAGATGGTACAGTGGATAATGTACCAAACTTAGAGTGAGGAAAACATCTTCGTGAGTTCAAATCTAACCTCAAACACTTACTGTGTGACCTTGGGAACTTAAGTTTACCTCAGTTTCCTCATGTATTAAAATGAGCTGGAAAAGGAAATGACAAACCACTTCATTATCTTTGCCAAGAAAACCCCAAATAGAGTCATGATAGATGTGATTGAAAAATGACCGAACATATTCCCAATTTCAGGCTCAGATTTCTGTCTTTTGTGTGGCCTGCCTGCTATATCTGCTTCTACGACCCAAATAAGATTTGACTCTATCCTGTTCATCCTTAGAATGTTGAAGAACTGATAATCTGCCCCCTGATACATTGACATTTTCTTCATCAAAGTCTGTGATTAAGAGGAGTTAGAAAAAGAGAAGACTGTCATTTCTCCCCCCTTCCCCAGTTTTGTTTCTCTCTATCTCCAGTGGCTGGGAGCAGCCAGATGGGACTAGGGGGTGGATACTGACACTGGCCATGTCAGCAAATGGTGAGGTTTCATTGCTTGTTTTGATGTTAATCCTTGCAGCAGAATGGGCATGAAAAATTAGGGCAGATGGAGCGGAGGAGGCTTCATTGGAGCGAAGTACCTGGAGAAATGCTACATAACTAGGAATCAGAGACAATTCAGCCAAAACAAATACAACAGGCTCAGTCAGACCTGTGGAATTGTCTTCTAACAAATTTCTTCAGACTAAAGTTGTATTTGCATAATGCAAAATATCTAATTGTTTTTTTCTTCAAATATGTGTATGTGTGTTTGTGTATGTATGTTTGCTCATGTTGTATATCCACATGGACTAGGCTAGATGGGGCTTACGTGGAGGTAAAAAAAGGAGATGTTGATTCTGCCAGGAGAGGAGCAAGAAGTTGGAACCATAAGATTGCCCATATTTCTCTCCTGAAAGAAGGTACTGGGCTAAATTTCTACTTTGCTATCTACTACATATTGTTAGTTTAGGAGCTATAATTTTGAGTTTAACCTAGACCCTGGTTACTAATGTTTTTAATCAAGAAGGAATGCCCCAAGCTACCAATCTAAAAGTAGATTGACTCTCTTCCCACCAAATGTCAATTATATAAAGGCCATTACACACACTGAATAACAAACAAACAAATCCATTTATCCAAAGAGCAAATAATTTATAGAGATTAGAATATATCAGACAATGCAAAAATACATAAACTCTTTCACTGAAATGGGATGTCCCAGGTCAACCCTAAAAGATAGAGAATCACAGATCTTGTCCAAAGAAAAAATTCTCCAAAGTCTCTAAGGTAGTAACATGATTAAAGCACTAGCTTCTCTACATTTAGTCTATGTTGTAATGGGCTGAGGCTTGAGTTGATGCACTGAGGTCCCAAGCACATGAGGCTAATTGGACCTTTCTGTTTGTTTTTCTTCTTCTTTTTGCTTTTGCTGAGGCAGTTGGGGTTATTAAGTGACTTGCCCAAAGTCACACAACCAGGAATTGTCAAGTGTCAGAGGCTGGATTTGAACTCAGGTCCTCCTGACTTCAGGGCTGGCGCTCTACTTACTGAGCCATCTCCTCTCAAAGGTTGTTGCAATGGCAAAAGATAGGAGAGAGCGAGAGATCTGAGCTCTCCTCCCTTTCCTTTTTCACTCTCCTGCCTCCACCCACCAGAATCATCATTTCTTATACAACACATCAGGACTTGCACAAAGAGTGGGTGGGGGCCATTCTTTCTCCAAGCTTATATATTAATAGAGTATGGTCCAATTACTATTTAGCCTCATGTGCTTGGGACCTTAGTGCATCAACTCAAGCCTCAGCCCATTACACTTTGCTAAAAGTCTTTCTCTCCTTTCAGAAGCTTCTATCTGAAGAGAACTTGAAATCACACATGTCCTTCCTTAACAAAGGAAATTAAAAAAATAACATCTTTCCTCTCCCAAGCTCTAAATAACTCCACTCATTATGAAGGCACAGAACATTGAATAATAATTCTCTATCAATGAAGAGTCGTGCAAATGGATTTGAGCCTGGATCATATATCTACCAGATTTTCTTGTATATTATTCCCTAATTTGATTGAATCTGTTACTGTTATAGAAATTAGGTTTAAATACAAATGACCAAAATGTTCTGTCCAAATTTAGGAAATTATATATAGGATTATAGAATCAAATTTGGGAAGGATTGAAAAGGCCCTCTTTTCTACTTTCTCATTTTATGGATGAGGAAGTTGTATCCTGAAGAGATTGAATGACTTGCCCGAGATCTCAAAAGTAGCACCTTCAGAGGTGGAAAAAATAAGTCCAATTAGCTCTAACAAGAGTTAATGTAGAATGAACAGACTCTTGTACACATATAAATTTGCTTGATTACTTCATTTGTACTTCAAACTCATTCACATTTTCTGTTTAAGTGCATTTTAGTAGCTGGAGGTTTTGATTATTTTTCATAGATCAAATCAGAGCTGTCTTGGCATTTGTGTTACCAACATACTCTAACAAAATATAGTGATTACTTGGTTTGGAATGATTATAATTAGTTGTCTGGAATCAGGCAGTGTTTTATTTTGCTTATGATTTTGCATTTGGACTATAATAAACTGATCAGTCAATTGAGAGACAACTAGGTGGCACAATGGTTAGAGCTGGAGTTAGGTTACTATTTATGTAACCTTAGGCAAGGCACTTAGTTTCTGTTTGCTTCAGATTTCTCAAATGAAAGCTGGAGATAATAATAGCACCCATTCCTCAGGGTTGTCATAAAATTAAATAGGATAATATTTTCAAAGTTCTTTGCAAATTTTAAAACATTATATAAATGCTAGTTATTTTATTAATTATTTATCAGTCACTATATCAGATATTGTGCTAATCATTAACGATACAAAGACAAAAATGAAACATTCCTACTCTCAAGAGGTTTACATTCTAGATAAATATGCATGTATAGTCTGTAATATAGAAATAAGGTTTGATAAATACATTTAGGATACTCTATGTAGTGTCAGAGATTTTGGTAAATTCCATTCTCCTAGGTAATGTGTTCTGTTTTTCTCTCCAGCTGCATTAGGGAGCCACACTATGGAATCAACAACTTGAATAAGCACCAAAGGCCAAGGATGAACAGAGTGACTCAGAAATCCGGAGAATTCACCACGCTAAGGTAACAGTTTTAGAGCTTCATGTTCCCTCTAAAGTTGCTGTAGAATGAGACCTTGTCCTTCTTGGATTGTATCACTAGATAGGAGCATTTTAATGATGA
The DNA here is from genome assembly GCF_016432865.1 of Antechinus flavipes. NCBI lineage: Eukaryota > Metazoa > Chordata > Mammalia > Dasyuromorphia > Dasyuridae > Antechinus > Antechinus flavipes. The sequence goes on along the minus strand of NC_067398.1, from coordinate 302,828,672 downwards.
TTTTAATGCAGGAGAAGCTTTCCTGGGGCCCTAAAAGTGAAAGATGGCAAGATAAGTCTCTGCCTAGTATTCTATTTGTCCAGGACTCCACAACAAAGTTTGACTTTTAAGGCTTGTTTATTTCTTTATTCAATTGAAATATATTATTGCCTCTTTGAAAGTTCTTTACATTGAACTTAATAGCTGAGACATTGAGATAACAATGAGTAAAAAACCCCCAAAAAACAGCTGTGATGCTGGGCAAGTCACTTAACTCCAAATGCCTCAGCAAAAAACAACAAGAACAATAAAACCTCAAAAACTAAAAATAAGACCTGGATTTAAGAAATACACAAAGGAGATCAGTGGAGCAATGTGTCCATTTATAAATTAATACAAATTATAGATAAAGTAGATGCAAATAATTTATGGAGGTAACAATGGAATGGAAAGAATTCTGGAGTTGGAATCTGAATGCTTTGATTCAAATATCAGCTCTATAGTTGTGAGATCTGTGGCAAACCTCTGCCTCGCTTAAATCCAATTCACTTGCATGTCAAGACCATCCTCCTGATGTCATTGGTCGTTTTCAGGAATGGAGGACAAAGAGCAACAGTCTTTCTGGCCCTTAATTTCCTTATCAACAAAATGAAGACATTGGATTGCATGGTCTCTAAATTCTCTTTAAATCTATGTTACTATCCCATAATGATTTCAAGGAGGGACATAGAATACTGAGTGATGAAAGACTAAGGATAGGGCCTCTGATGCTACAGTTTAAAGGGGTTTTATCCTGGGGGACCAAGGGATTAATGTAACAAATAGAAATGATTCCAAAGGTGCTGAAAGATTTTTCCTCCTTTCCACCACTCACTGAACAGTTAGAAATAAACAGAAGCTAATTTTTATTCCATCTCCATGTGACTTTACCATTTACTAATTCATAACAGATACGAAAAGGTTTGCTTTGATTTCAAAAGAGGGTATCAGTTCCCTTGTGGGTAAGTAGGATCCCCAAATCTCAGTTACTGAATCATCTTCAAGGAAGAAGAATGTAACATTGGGCCTTGAAAATGTACATTAGCATATACGGTAGCTATTTATACTGCTTTTCAGATATTTCATGAATCCAATTTAAGCCCCAGAAAGTAGAAAACATGCTATCCTGTGCAACTCTTAGCATTCAAATGAGAAGCAATTACAATCTGTCCTCTACACCTACTAAATAATCAACTTCTCTGTCTCAGCTCCTTGTGTGCATGTGCTGGGGTTCAAGGCCAGGGACAAGGTGGAGAGGAGGAGGAGGGTAGAAAGTTTGGAGACTAAAGGAATTTGGATAATGTTTAAGAGAGGGGAGTGTAAATCACTGAGTGATAAAAATCAACAGAAATTTCATTCTTTCAAGAAAACCCTAAATGGAGTCACGAAGAGTTGGACATGACTGAACGAGAACAAAAGAACCGACTTTAAATCCTGCCTCACTTACTAGCTGTATGCCTCTGGTCAAATCACTTATCTTCCTTCAGCCTCAATTTTCTCATCTGTCATTGTGAGAATCAAATAAGATAATATATTTAAATGGTGTTACAAACCTTAAAATTCTATAGAAATTTTAGCTATTATTATTGCTTTCATTCCCAAAGTCAATCGAAATTAGGAATCTAGATTTCTGTTGTTTTGCATCCATGATATTTTCACATGCTTATTTTCCTTTTCCCCAAATTCTAATAAAATATTTTCTCCCTGTGTTGCTAATCAAACCTCACGACCAAAAGATTTTGAAGTCTTTCTAGATTCTGAAGGTTGGCTTGCTTGCAATGACTAGGTTCTCCTGGGTTATATTAAGAACTTTACCATTTCTCCCTCTCCTCTCAACACCTGCCTAATAACAAAGGCAACTATATAATGATAGTTTTGGATGGCAAATATTGGATGTTATTCATGTACACAGTGTTCAGCCTATCGTAGAAACTCAGTAAATGCTTTCTGATTGATTGATTGCAGGTGGTTCCTGGGAGAGAGGCTAGGTACCTATGGCCATGTCATCTGAGTTACTCTGTACAGAAAATTCTTTTGAGTAAGTTTAGATTAATGGTTTCTTGACTATATCCTCTGTGCATTAGGGCAGAGAAGCTAGTCATGACTAATTTAACCCCTGGGCACTTATGTGGGGTAGTGAATAGACTATCTAGTCTGAAGTCAGAAAGATCTGAGTTCAAATCCAGCCTCAGATACTTGCTAGCTGTGTAATCCTGAGCAAGTTATTTAATCCAGTCTTCCTCAGTTTCCTCATTTGTAAAGTGAGTCAGAGAAGGAAATAGCAAAACCACTCTAGTATCATTGTGAAGAAAACCACAAATGGGGTCACAAAGACTTGGACATGACTGAACAACTACAAAGTTTAATTCCTATTTCATCTATGCTGACTTTCGTTTTTCCTTATACTGTTCTCCTTTTCTAGAATGCCTTCCATTTTCCTTCCATCTCATTTCTCAAGGTCTAGCTCAAGTCCCACCCATGTGGTGAATCTCTCCCTGATTATACCAGTTTTCACTGACCTTCCTGCCTTTGATACATTGTACTTATATCACGGAATCACAAAAATTTAGAGATGGAAAGACTCTTGGAGACTATCTAGTCTGATCCTAGAAACAAAGAATTGAATTGGAAGAGATCTCAGAAGGTCAAGTAGCTAAAATTCCCTCCGTTCTGGAATTTCCTCTATAGCTACCTCTAGGGGTCATCAAGGCTCTGTTTGAAGACCTCTGGGGATGGGAAACCCACTATCCCCTGAAACAACACACCTTACTTTGGGACAACTCTAATCATTAGGAATTTATTTCTTATATTGATTTGAAATTCTGCCTTCCTTTAATATAAGTTTCTATTTATTTTTAATTTTCGCTTCAATTTTAAAAAGTCATTTACTGAATACCATGTGCCAGGCAGTGTGCTAGATGTTGGGCATGCACAAATCAAAAAAATAAAAGTCTTTGCCCTCTAGAAGTTGACATTCCATTTGGAAAGGAAAAACACTCACATAAGAAAATACAAATAGAATACAGAGAGAGAGAGAGAGAGAGAGAGAGAGAGAGAGAGAGAGAAGAGAGAGAGAGAAAGAGAGAGAGAGAGTGTGTGTGTACATAGAAACTTTGGTCTCTGACTCAAGGTAGATGATGCTCATGTCCTTGACTTTATAGATAAGGAAATGTAGAGGTGAAATGACTAGTCCAAGATCACAGAGATTATTTCCTAGATGCTAGTTACATCCTTTCCCTCCTACTCTCTACAATGGAACATTTAATTATGTACTATCTTGTATTGTTGCTGTTGTTTGTCTGTGTTAATCTTCTCTACTAAATTCTATTACGTGCACTGGTAGGGCAGAGACCAGTCTTTTACTTTGTATCTACCCAAAGTCCTTCATTCTGGGCTATAGAAGTAATAATGAAAATACATTTATATAATATGTAATGAATTATATGTAATATGAAAATTATATTATACAATAATATCCAAATCATATAATATAAATAATATATTTACAATGTATCTTTATGCTATATAATTTATATATCATTTATTTTATACAATTTTACATATAATATATTATGTAATAGTATAATTTATGTATCATATGTAATATATAATGTTATATAACAACAATACATTTACATAGCCTTATGTTTTTTACATAAGGGTTTTACATAGATAATAAGAGTATATTTGTGGGAGATTAAGGAAAGAAGAAAACAAAGATTTATTAGATGCTTTCTATGTGCCAAGTACTGTGCTAAGTGCTTTACAAATAATATCTTATTTGGTCCTCACAACAAATCTGGGTGGTAGGTGTTATCATTATCTCCATTTTACTGTTGAGGAAACTGAGGCTGAAAGGGGTAATAACCTGACTAAAGTCCTTGTATGTGGGACTACTAAAGCAGAATTCAAACTCAGATTTTCCTGACTTCAAGTCCAAGGATCTCTCTGCCATGTCATACTGATCCATTGATGCTAATCACTCTGTTCTTGCCTTAGCTGGTAATCTTAGACAGGAGGAATAGCCATTGAATGAGAAGTTATTGGGAGATTAGGTGATCAGGGGCTCAATGACTAGTTATTCATTCTGCCAGAAATGCCATCATATTCTTAGGACTATTCTGTTTTCCTTTTTGTAACCCCCAAATGCAAACTTTGAGTAATACCCTGTCTGCAAAATTGAAAACAGGTATGTTTATTAAAGCATCATAGCACTAAGGTGGGGGGGAGTGTTGCTTGCCCTTTGGCATCATTGGTCAATTCACCAAGATCTAGCTCTCATTTTGAGTTGATATCAATGAGTGACAAGCAGCCTTGCATTTCTGGTAACAGCCTTGGGTTGCATTGGCTAAAAATAAACTCCTGGGTCACATTTTGCAACAACCCCAGTTGGATGCTTTTCTCTTTTGAGGGCTTTTGTTGTTTATTTCAGTTCAAATTCAGCTCTCACTCATTCCCTTTCTGGTATTTATGTTTATTTTTAGCCCAGCGAATGTTATGGTAAAGGAAAAGAAGAGCTATTAATGAACATATTATTCAATAATGGAAGATAATAACCAGCTGCTCTAATTGTATTATACTCCTGTCACTGGAAGTTCATATCAATGATTCAAGCTAAAGGTTTGAAGTATTTTTAAGTAAGAGCTCATGCTTTTAGTGCAAAAAGATGAGCAATTGCCTAGAAGTGGTAAAATTAACATCTCTTCATTCCTGATCCTCTGTAAAATGAGACCTTATTGGGAGGTGGTTGAGAAAGGATCAAAAGAATCTGACCATTCTTACCAGATGAAACATCCCTATAGCATAATTAAGGAGGATTTGAAAAGATCATCAAATGGGATTTTGTTTAATTAATTCAACAAATGTACATCAAGTCTCCATTCATTCATTCACTAAACATTTTTTCAGAGATTAAGTGTTGTTTTGGCTTTTGTGTTAAGGGCTGGGGTTACAAAGAAAAAAATGAAAAAATTTCCTTCCCTCAAGAAACTTAAATTCTATTGACTGAGATGTGGGGCTAGGCATAGAGTGCTAAAGCTATTATTTAGGAAATTGGGAGGACCTGACTTTCCATCTTGTCTAAGACTTTTGCTAGCCTAACTGTGAACAACTTGCTTGATTCTCTGTATGTCTTAGTTTCCTTATTTGTAAAATGAGGAGAATAATAGAGCTTAACCATCCCCCTCCAGGATTGTTGTCAGTATAATATGAGGTAATATTTGTTAAGCATAGTTCCTGACACATAACTTAATAAATGTTAGTTTCATTCCATTCTTGGTGAAGACCAAATGGCATAATGGATAGCAATTTAGTTTATTACAACCATTGTTTCTCTTTCTGAACTTTGAGAGTAGACAGAAAACTCTTCTTCCTCACCTTCTACCACCCTCATTCTATTTTACAGATGAGAATAGGTAGAGAAATAAAGTGACTTTTTGAAGGTCATAACTACTAGCTCATTTTTCTTCCCATTCTTTTATATCATCCATAATTGATTACTTTGTATATTTATAACATAGTTATATGTATGTAGTTTTATACTATCTTATATTAACTGAATTGACCAGTCATTCAACTGACAGTTAATAAGAAAAATCTGTATAGATGAAGCCTCATAATAACAAAAGTTAATATTTATATAATGTTTATTATGGGCTAGGCACTGTACTAAAAGCTTTACAATTATTATCTCAGCAATCCTGAGAAGTAGATATCTTTTATTTTCTTCTTTTTATGTATGAGGAAACTGAGGCAAACATAGGATCACACAACTAGTAAGTTGTATTTGAGGAAAGATTTGAATTCAGATGTTCCTGATTCTAAGTGTGGCACTTTAGCCACTGTATCATATAGCTGCCCCTAAATGCTGTCTGTTACCTCAACTTAAGACATTTTAAAAAAGGTGATATTTACATGCAAAGTAATGACACCAAGCTTCTAGATAGAAGTGGAAATATTTCATCAGTTATTGAGTTATTAAGATATTAAAGGATTTTAAAAAATTAAGTATAGCCTCAATTTTCCCAATAAGATAGGGATGTTAATAGCACCTATCTCATAATTGTTGTTAGGATGCAATGTAATTACATATATGAATGTGTTTTGCAAACCTTAAAATATTTTATAAATGGTGACATATAGTCAATTCTGTAAAAAGAAAATCAGTTGATTGAATGAGAAAAAAACAAACAATAAATAACATTTGAACAATCTGGAGGCAAAACCAATCTGTTCCACTTTTTACTTTGTAATTGTTGTCTTTTGTCCTGGAGTCAGAGGCTGAGGAACTGAGGTAGAAGGAAGGGTGATATACAAAAGATTATTCTTGCTTAGATTCCCATCCCCAAATTCTAATTTGCTGCATGATGATAGTAGATATGTATATGTGAAGATATAAATGTAACTGTATAGGTAACACAGAGGAAAGATTCCCATAACTGTATATATGGCTTAGAATGGAATGCCTTGATATATGGTTCCTCTTGAGCCCACAATCCAGAGTGGGATGACAGATGGGACTTGCAAGGACCAGTCTAAGAGTAAAATGAGGAAGGGAATAAAGGGAATAAGGAAAGGCTGCTCATTGCTAGATCATCCTCCATTATGGAGGAGTCAAAGATAAATAGGATCACAGACCTAGAGATAAAAGAAAATTCCTGAAAGTTTTTCTTCTACTTATTTTGTATGCACATATGTTTGTGCTATTAGACAGAATGTAAGCTCCTTGAGGACAAGATTTGTCTTCATATACTTTTTGTCCTCAAATGTGCCTGGTAAAAAGTAAATATTTAATAAATAGCTGTTGATGACTTGACCCCAAAAGCCATCTAGTCTGATTTTTTTTTTAAGATTAAGAAGCTGGGACACACTAAGGTTAAAATGTTTTGCCCAACATCATACAAGTTAGTAAGTATGAAAGGTAGGGAACCCAGGGTTTCTGACTATAGTCAATGTTCTCTTCAATGTACCTTACTGCCTAGTTGTTAAGGTTATGGGATGCTGAGGAGAAGGATCCATGCTAGATCAGAAACAAGAATTGGTCACATTTTAAAATGGAGTTTAAGAACAGAGTTCAAAGACGTGGTCTCCTTTTTACTTTTCTTAGGGTAGGAGAGAATCTAGCTCTTTTGTTACATTCTCACAGGCTTTCTTAGGTGCTAAATAGATAAACATTGAGGAATTTCTGCCTGACAATAAAAATAGTTCTGAAACAAGCTGTTACTTTCATATATAGAAGAAACATGAATGGGGAGAAAAGGAAAGGAAATTGAGGAGGAGGAGAAAGAGAGACAGACAGAAAAAAAGAGAGAGAAATTTTTGTGTGTATCCATTTAGATATAGGATTGGGGTTTTGTCATTAGAAAACAAGCTGATTGCAATGAATAATATACAAGTACCATTTTGTGAGAGCTAATGGGCAAAATTTCTACATGAATATTTAGATCTTGAAAACTGGCAAATGCTATATAAATCAGGACTTAAATATGATTTAGTTGACTGTTTACATTTAAGAAATTGACAAATTAAATATTAGTAATTAGTAAGTTTAATTTAGCTATACCTGGACAACTCCTTCCAATGTTGGCAGTTTTATTCTCTAAGGAAATTTATGCTTCTAATGAGTAGCAGACACATCTAGAAATGCAATCCAGGATAAAACAAGCCACATTTGTATTGAGAATCCTTAAGTAAAACTCCTTCATTTGTAAACATAGCCCAGAGCAAAATCCCACATGTATATACAGAGACTAGAGTAAAGCATCACATCTGTAAACATACCTCAGTGTAAAGCATCATCTATACAAAAAAAAAAAGAGTGATATTCCAATGTATTCTGATTTCCAATCAGAAAGAGCAATAGGTAAATTGAGGTGATCTGCTCTTCTCATAGACTGATTCCATGGTGGTCTTCTGGCCATTGGATAGGAGGCTTGTGTTCCTATTTGTTTTTTTTCAGCATGAGTGCCTACAATGTAATGCCAATATTAGAAAATTTCTCATTAGGGATACAAAATTGGTTCCATAGAGTTAATTTGGTTAAAAAAATTAGATCAGTTGCAAAAGATTAGAGGGTTTGGGACTTGTTTTCTTGCTCTTACTCAACAACCATGGAGGGCCAGCTGGGAAAAAAGAAAAAAAATACAACCAAACCTTTCTTCCAAATTGAAACCACAGGCCAAAGCCAATGGCAGTCTGAGACTGCTTTCAGTTTGGAATAGGTTGGGAATGGGAAGGGGGTTGCGATGTTAAATTCATAGACAATTTTGATTTCTGAACCTTTGGGATCTTGCAGGCTGGAAATAAAAGTGATATCTTATAGGAAATGGGCCTATGAGAAACCCTCTTCTTTTTCCTAAACTGAAAGTATCAAGCCCAGATGAACTAGGGACAGAACAAATAAATGGAGATCTAAGTGGATCCAAGCTCTGAGACACATTTACCAAGGGCAGTGAGATAGTGAATTCTTTACCTGGTAACACCTGGTGTTTAAAATGAATTCTTTAGGTCTAGAAGGTACCTTAGTCAGTTCACTTTATTGATGAGTAAACAAAGGCTTGGAGACACCAAGTAACCTCAAACCTGAACTGACCTGGACAGGCATAGAACTCAGAGGTAGAGGCAATCTTATAGTTTATCTTATCCATATCCCTCATTTTATATTTGGTATGTGTCTGAACAATCATAGACATGAAATATGCCATTTTTATATGACACCATTTGTTTACTGGACCAGAATTTCAGGAGAGGGGTCCCATTTCATTTTACAAAACTCATTAGAATCTCTGTAGTCAACTGCATATTTTGAAGGAAAAAAGCTATGTGACTGATCAGTTGAACTGTTTCTTTGAATGCTCCCAGGTCACATATCATACTTGTTCTTGACATCAGAAAAATTCATGTCATGCTTTCATACCCCATTCTGGGACCTCTCTGATGCCTGTAGTTCATTCACTTTGAGGATCTCCAAGGGCAACTTCTGCTTTGGAGCAGAATAATAACACTAATAACTGCATTAAAAATCCAGTGCTTTATGCTTTTCAAAAAAGCTTCCATGTTTGTGACTCATTAGTTCTTCATCACACCTTTCTGAGGTAAGTTAGGAAGGGAGTATCACCCTCCTTTCACAGATGAGGAAGGTGAGGCACAGATGTCCAGTGCCTTTGCAAAAGTTGTTCAATAAGTAAAGAATCGAGTCAGTATATGTTGGTGCTTCAACGAGAGCTTTGTCATAGGTGTTAAAAACAATCATAACAACAAAGGTGGAGAATTTGGTGCAATTTCTATTTCATTAAAGGGACATAGATTTGAAACTTGTAGGGGTTCAAGAAGCCATCTTACAGATGAAAAAAACAACTAAGACTTAAGTGACTTGCTCAGGGTCATAAATGGGAGAATTCTAAATCAGGTTCTCTGACTATATTTAGTGCTCTCTTCCCTGTATTACAATGACATTTGTTCTAGGAGAAGACACTGAATAGAGGTAGGATGTGGAAGATGTTAGCCTATGACTATCTTTGTATTGGCACATGCTTGATCTGGTGCAATCTAAAGAATACTGCCCTTGCAGACAGATGACTTGGGAGCTAGATGGCCAGACCTGGAAGGGAGTCTTGGGGCTTATTTTATCCAAACCCCTCATTTGACACAGAAGGAAATTAATCTCAGTGGAGTGAAATAATTTACTTGAGGTCATGCAGTTTTAAGTGTCAAACTTAGACATTGAGACATAAGTAGAAAGAACACAGACTCTGGAGTCAAAGGATCAGGATGCAAATCCTCCTATCTTTGTTCCTACCTTTAGCCAAGTCACTTTCTCACTTTATGCTTTACTCCTCATTTGTCAGATGCAGGTAGTACAGTGCATGTTCTCTAAAGCTCCTCTCACAAGATGCTGTGTTTTTGCTTTTATCTTCCTGAGAAAATCTAGGGGTCTTTTGGGGTTGGTGGATTGCATAGGCATATTTCTCTAGGAAAACTGGAGAGTTTCAGCTTCTTGGCATAGAAAATAGAAGGTGACTGTCTGCATTACAAAAGGATTTTCTGCTTTACCAAAAAGGTTCCTTTAAATAGCAGCTCCCTAGTACATTTTAAGTGTTCCTTTCCGGATCATTAAGTACATGACAGAGAGGCTGGGAGCCCAAGCAAAGAAGCTTCCAGCTAAAAATGTTAGGAGCCAATGCCAAAGGAGGATCAATCAGAAATGAAGTCAGAATCTGAAATGGACACATAAATCATCAGAAAGATGGTCTGGCTTCTGTAATATTCCTTCTGTACTTACTTCAGTGTTGCAAAAAGTAAATGCAAAACTCATGACCTTAAGAAGCTTCTAATCTAGATGGTGAGAAGTTCTTTACCCCATGACATAATTGGAGATCCTTAAATACAAGTAAGGCACAACATTAAGAGAGGGGCCCTTGGGTAATAAATTATCTAATAAGCATTTGTGATCTATCTATTATATGCCTGGTGATGGAATAGGTGCTTGTGATAAAAAGACAAAAATAAAAGTCTCTATTCTTAAGGAGCTTAATGTTCTTTAAGGGTAGACAACATGGATATGGTTAAATACAGAATGGATACAAAATAGTTAGGGATGAATAAAACACGTATTTATTAAGCACCTACTATGTACTAAAGCCTTTGAAAATATTATCTCATTTGGTTTTCACAGCAATAGCAGGAAATTGATACTATTACGATTCCCATCTTACAGTTGAAGGGAACTGGAGTTGTAGGTATAGAAAGAGAGAGGGCCAATTTGATTAAATCAAGAAGGATTTCTGTTTTGGTGTCATTGACTCATTTGGCAGTCTGGTAAAATCCATAGATCCCTTCTTGGGCAGGTAGATGATGCTTATAGAATGTCAGGTCTGGAGACAGAAATACTCATTTTCCTGAGTTCAGATCTGTCCTCAGACACTTATTAGCTGTGTGACCTTGAGCATGTTACTTAACCCTGTTTGCCTCAATTTCCTCATCTGTAAAATGAGTTAGAAAAGAAAATGGCCAATCATTCTGGTACTTTTGTCAAGAAACCCCAAATGGGTACACAAAGATATGATTAAAACAACTGAACAACATGGATCTTTTTCTTAGAACAATAATTTTAACTGTAGAAAAGATTTAAAAATTATAAACTAAACTATCTTAAAACAAAAATATAATTGTTCCTCATTCAATTCCTTGGGCCTCTTGAAATCTATTCATGAGTCTTGAGTTAAGAACCCTTGTCTATAAAATGAAGGAAAGAGATTAATGTATGATAGTCTGGGATCAGTCTGTGAAATGCTTTAAAAACCAAGAGGACTTTTTATTTTATTTTAGCCTTCATTTCTTCAACTATGAAACAAGAATATAGAACTAGAGACACTGAAGTCCTTTGCATCTCAGTCCCATGATGCTATCTATGTTTCTCTAAAATAAGTTTGCTTAAAGATTTGATTATAGAAATGTTCATCACCATGGGATTGTTTTTGTTTTTGTTGTTTAAGTTGTGTCTTATTCTTTGTGATGCCACTTGAGGTTTTACTGATACTAAATACTAGAATGTTTTGCCATTTTTTTCTTCAGCTCATTTTACAGATGAGGAAACTGAGGCAACAGGATTAAGTAACTTATCCAGGATCATATTGTGTCTGAGGCCAGACTTGAATTTATGAAGAGGAGTCTTTTCTGCCTCCAGATCTGGTGCTCTATCGACTGTGTTAACTAATTGTCCTACATGGAAATGTATTTTAGAGGATTAGGTTTGTAGTAGAACAAAGACAGAATAAGCATCTGTATAATTTGAGTGTGGGGTTGGACTGAACTTTTTAGTAGGGAGAGATTTAGTATGAAGCTAAGCCTTAGAGTGATTCTGATATCTCCTTTGATGCAGGGTCCCAACTAGAACATATAGGATTATAGATTAAGAGTTGGAAGGGACTTCAGAGATCATATTATTCAATATTTTCATTTACAGATGAGGAAACTGAGGTTAAGAGAGATTAGGTGACTAGCCCTCTGTGAAACAGACTTCATTTGATCAATAAGCACTTATTAACTATGAGCCATGTTCTGTATCAAAAAAATTAATTAAGTAGTTTCTGATTTCAAGCAGTTTATATTCCACCAGGAAAAGAGCATATACACAAAGAAATATAGAAATATATAGAAAGTAGACACAAAATACATAAAAATAGACATAAAGTAATTTTGGAGTAGAGAACTATAGAAGACACAAAGATGGATGAAGTAGTCATATAGGTTGAACTTGAGGAGATTCTTGGAAGAAACTAAAGAAGAGATCTATGATGTAAAGCCCGGTACTCTGATTCCCAATTTAGTGTAACAAGTTTGCTGTACCATTTTGCTCTGGGACTTATGAATAACATTGAAGTTGGGGGCAGATAATTTGTTAGAAAATCTGTGCTATTTTAGGGGTGAGGAGGAAGGTAGCCATTTTCATGTCAGGTACAATGAAAAGGAGAAGAGGAGGCTGCTTGTCTCCCTTTCTCTCCTTTCCCATTGACTTTCAATTCCATTATCACTTTTCTTCCTTCTGGGAATAGAGATTGTAATGTTCTCTTTTGGTTTTCCCGAGGTCTTGGAGCAGCCTTCTTTTCAGTAGATTAATCACCACAAGAATAGTCAGGTGTTAAAGTCCAAATCCTTTATTATCTCCTTCAAAATCTTGTTTCCTTTCTGGGGGCCCATCTAGCTTTCTTGAGAGCCTTTCAGTAGTCTTGGTTTCAGTGGAGAAGTGAAGGAGGAGAGCCCTGCCATCAAAGTGGTATGAGATGGGATGAATGAATCTGTCTCTCCTTGGCTCCGAGAGCTTGAGCTCTTGCCTCCAGTTCTCTTCTTCTTTTGACTCTGTCTCTAAGCCTCTTGGTTCCCCAGAGAGCCACCAGGATCCTGACTGAAGATGGAATGAATCTCATCCAGTCCTTACTGGCTGTTATATACTCTACTATAATTACATTATCATAAGTATGAATCTTGTGGAACTATATTAAGTACTAAGTACATGTACTGAAGTAGAGAACTATTAAGCACCATGCTAAACTAGATAACCATTGGTTTTTTTTTTTTTTATCAATTCTACTGACTGCCTTGTAACAATCTTTGTTTTAAGTACACAGTTCTAGCCCATAACAGGGATGATGGTCAATGAACTATTGTGGAAAGGAAGCATTACTTCATTTGGCAAAAAAAAATCATTGATTTCTCCCAATTCCCTCATTTATCAGTGCCTAGATCTAATCTCAGCTACCCAATTCTATGGCTACTACTCCAATTGTAATGTCTAGATAGTTCCTGGTCTTATAACATCTTTTTGCCTTAGTCAGAGATGATGCAAAAGATTAAAGTATCTCTTTAAAATATAATAACAAACAACCTTTTAAAAAACAGTGATCATCAATATTTTTTTAACACAAAAACTCATTACCTTCACTGTGATAGCCACCGAATCCTATTACTCTTATGGATCCAAAGGAAGAAACTTTTGTGAAAATGTTTCCTATTTGATTCCTAAGACATCACAGAGGAGCCACTGCTGAATTCTTTCTACCTTTTACCATGCTAATTCCATAACTGGGCTGAGACAATGTGTCCTGTTCTTTTTCATTTATTCTCCTGCAATGAAAAAAACCCCGATTTATTTCAATGTCAAGTTGACCAATTTGACCAACTTGCTTAGGGCTTAGGGCTTAGGGCAAGAGGAATCTTGCCTCTGATTCCCTTTAATCCCCCAATGCCACAATTTCCAAATAGGAACTTTCCATGGAAGCATCTTCAAAAAGGCTGGGATGATCAATATTCCAATACCAGGGAGGTTCCATAATTTTCCCTTTCCTTCCTGTGTGTCTGGCAGTTGCAATTCACTTATGGCTCAGGTAGGAGAAAAGTAGCTCTTGTCACAACTATGATAGGACTGAAGTTTGGCTACCAGGCTTTCTTGCCTCATGGTTTCAGTTTCACCATTGTGGTCTCTATGTCTCCTTGTCTGGTGTCCAGTGCTTCTGCACTGTCCCAGGCAAGCTTCCCCAGGCTTTAATCACTTCTGCAATAATTGTCCAAGACTGGGATATTAGGGAAGAAAATTTTGTATTATCTGACTTTGCCTCCATAGCAAAATAGGCAAAGGATAGTATAAAACTACTGGACCCATCTTGAAAATAGTCATAGGATCATAGAAACAGAACTGGAAGGTCACCGAGTATCAGGATGATACAGTTGAGAAAGGCAAGACCCAAGAGATGACATAAATTGCCCAGGGCCACAGAACAGTAATTACTTGAAGCAGAATTTGAATAACAGTCTTCATGATTCTATATCCAAGGCTCCACCCACCATACCCAACTGCCCCACAAGTCTGTAGGAGACAAGGAGATGGAAAAGTAACAAATACAAAATGTGCTTAGTAAGTTTTTTTTTTTTAATTTGCAAGGTGCTACTATTTCTCTTCCTTTCCTCTTCCAAATAAATTATCTTGTATTTATTTTGTACATATCTCACATAAAATAAGGACTAGACCTGTGATTTACTGGAAATTCTCATGGGAGAAAACGCTCTCTGCTAAAACAGATCATAACCTTCTTTGCAATGTATCATCTTAGAGAGTCGCCTAGGGCACTGAAAGAGGTTAAATGATCTGTCCAGAGACTTAGAAATAGTTTGTGTCAAACGGGAACTTGAGCAAAAGACTATCTGGTTTTGGGACTTGTTCTCTATGTAATACAACATAATGTCTCTCATATATGGCATATACATATTATATTGTTTCCCTTGGTGGAGTATAAACTTCTTGAAGGCAAGGATTATTTAATTATTTTCTTTGTATTCATAGTCAACAAATTAATCATTTATTATTAAGCACTATTCTAGATGCTTGGGATACAAATAAAAGAATGAAATATACATTTACATATGTGTACATGTATATGCCTTTATATGTAGTGAATAAGTTCAAATTTATGCAAATTTATACAAATTATACAAATTTTAGACATATGTGTTAGAGTTCCAAGTTTTCTTCCTCCTTTCCCTCTTTCCTCCCTAAAATGGTAAATTGAAGGGATAAGAAAAAGCTTCAGGCTGAAGATGATCGATTTTTTTTTGCAAGTGTTATTTATTTTTTAAAGGTATTTTATTTTTCCAATTACATGTAAAGATAATTTTAATATTCATTTTAAATAAAATTTTGTTTCAAATTTTCTCCCTCTCTTTCATCTCTCCTCCCTAAAACGGTAAACAGTTTGGTATAGGTAATATGTGTGTCATCATGTAAACATTTCTATATTAGTCATGTTGTAAAGGAAGAAACAAAACAAAAGGAAAAAGCAACGAAAAAAAGTGAAAAAATAGTATGCTTCAATCTGCCTTCCTTCTCTGAATGTGTATAGCTTTTTCCATCATGAGTTTTTTGTGATTATTTTGGATCATCATATTACTGAGAAAAGCTAAGTCAATCATGTTTGATCTGAAGATGAAAAGAAGTAGATTTTTGTTAAAATTGTTAATTTTTGTTAAAAGAAGTAGATTTTTAAAGGTGAACATAAGGAGGAGGTGCATTTAAGCATGGGAGACAGCCAATGCAAAGAAATGGAAATGGGAGAATTGTGTGTGAAGAACAGAGGGAAGGATTATAGAATGTGAGAGGAGGAGTTATGTGTAACAAGGCTAGAAAGATAGGTTGAGGCCAGGTTATAAAGGGATTATTTTATTGAAGTTGTTTGGGTAGAGGAGACACAGTCAAATCTTCACTTTAAGAAAAGTTTTTTGTCTATAGTTTGTAGAATGTACTGGAGTAGGGAGAGATTTAAAAAAAATTATAGCTTTTTATTTTTCAAAACATATGCATGGATAATTCTTCAACATGAACCCTTGCAAAACCTTGTTCCAATTTCCCCCCTTCCCCCAACCTCTCCCCTAGATGGCAAAATAGTCCAATGTATATAAAACATGGTAGAAATGTATGTTAAATCAATATATGCATACATATTTATAAAATTATCTTGCTGCACAAGAAAAATCAAATCAAACTTGAAAAAATGAGAAAGAAAATAAAATGCAAGAAAAAACAACAAAAAGAGTGAAAAACGCTATGTTGTGAATCACACTCAGTTCTCACAGAACTCTCTCTGGGTGTAGATGGCTCATTTTATCACAAGATCATTGGAATTGGTCTGAATCATCTCATTTTGAAGAGAGCCATGTCCATCAGAACTGATCATCATATAATCTTGTTATTGCCATGTACAATAATCTCCTAGTTCTGCTTTTTTCACTTAGCATCAATTCATGTGTGTATCTCCAGGCCTCTCTGACATCATACTGCTGATCATTTCTTACAGAACAATAATATTCCATAACATTCATATATCATAACTTATTTAGCCATTCTCAATTAATGGGCATCCACTCAGTTTCCAGTTTCTTGCCACGACACAAAGTCTGCCACAAATATCTTCACACATGTAGGTTCCTTTCCCTTCTTTAAGATCTCTTTAAGATATAAACCCAGTAAAAACACTGTTGGATCAAAGGGTATGCACAGTTTGATAACTCTTTGGGCATAGTTCCAAATTGTTCTTTAGAATGGTTGGATCAGTTCACAATTCCATCAACAATGTTTCAGTGTCCCAGTTTTCCTACATCCCCTCCAACATTCATCATTATCAATTGGAGAATGGCTTGATTTTTTATAAATTTGAGTCAATTCTCTATATATTTTAGAAATGAGATCTTTCTCAGAACCCTTGAATGTAAAAATGTTTTCCCAGTTTATTGCTTCCCTTCTAATCTTGTCTGCATTAGTTTTGTTTGCACAAAAACTTTTTAACTAGATATAATCACAATTATCTATTTTGTGATCAATATTGATCTCCAGTTCTTCTTTGGTCACAAATTCCTTCTTCCTCCACAGAAATGAGAGGTAAACTATCCTATATTCTTCTAATTTGTTTATAAAATCATTCTTTAATTTATCATTCTAGATCATGAACCCATTTTGACCTTATTTTGATATACTGCATTATGTGTGGATCAGTGCCTCGTTTCTGCCATACTAGTTTTCAATTTTTTCCAGCAGTTTTTGTGAAATAGTGAATTCTTATCCCAAAGGCTGGGGTCTTTGGGTTTATCAGACACTAGATTGTTAAATCATTATCTATATTTGACTATATATGACTATTTTGTCTTGTGAACCTAACCTATTCCACTGATCGACTACTCTATTTTGTAGCCAGTACCAAATGATTTTGATGACCACTGTTTATAATATAGTTTTAAATCTGGCACAGCTAGGCCACCTTCATTGGCATTTCTTTCCCATTAATTCGTAGGGAGATATGTGAGGCTGTTGTAATAACCTAGATTGGAAGTGATGAGGTTCTGAACTAGTTAGTGTGTGTAGCTATGTGAGTAGGTCAGATGGGGAAAATTTTGTAAAGGGAGAAATAGCAAGATATGACAATTGATAAGATATGTGTGGTGAAGGAATCGATATCCACTGACTTTTACTTGATAGGGGGAACTACATGGTCCAATCTATGCTTTAGGAATATTAAGTTGGCTGGTGTATGGAGGATGGATAAGGGAGAGACTTGAGGTAGAGTGAACAATTAAGATGTAAATATAAGATAGAGAAGGCAGATGAGAGATGGTATAAAGGTGGAATTGAAAAGATTTAGCGATTGATTGGTTACACAAACTGAAAAGGAGTGAGAAGTTGAGGATGATACTGAGATTGCCATTGCAGATTGAAAATTCCCACTTTGGAGGTTGCTCCTCTAGACCATCACCAACTCCTCCTGCCCTCACTGAACCTGCCCTCTCCCCCTTTCTCTATGGTCTTAGCCCAGGGCAAAAGAATTCCTATTCTCAATTTTACACAATGTTGTTTTCTGGGAGGCTCTAATGCTACAGAAGCTGTATTATCTCCTCTACATTCTCTCTTCCTCCTCCTCCTCCTTTTCCTCTTCCTTCTTCTCCTCTTCCTCTTCTTCTTCCTCCTCCTTCTCCTCCTCCTCCTCTTTCTCCTTTTCCTCCTCCTCTTCCTCCTCTCTGTCTGTTTCTCTTTCTGTCTCTGTCTCTGTCCCTGTCTGTCTCTCTTTATCTCTTTCTCTCTCTCTCTGTCCTTGTCTTTCTCTTTCTGTTACTGTCTCTTTCTCTTTCCCCCTTTATTTCTCTTCTCCCCTTTCTTCCTCTCCCTCCCTTTTTCTTCCTCTCTATCCTTCCCTCCCTCTTCTAGGGAAAAGGAAGCTCTCAGCATTAAAAGAATGTAAGCCCCAGAAGGAATTTTTAGAGATATATGATCTAATTTTCTCATTTTATAGATGTGGAAATAGACCAAAGATGATTAAGAGAGGTACCTATGGTCACAGGTCTAGGAAGTAAGAACTCACATCCAGGCCTTATTATTCTTCTGATTCTAAGTTTAGTTGTACAATATACTGCCAGCTAAAAGATAGAAAAGGCCATGAAGTGGGATGGCCACCAGCCAACTTGATTTGTATTATGAGACTTTGCTTTTTAAAATGATTAAAATTTCTATTGATTGATCATATCCATTTTCCTCAGAGGAGAAGCACAATCCATCCTAGGAAGGCACAATGTTTTGACTGCTGATTCGGCTCTGTTCCCATTGATCTTCTTCCAAGAAAAAGGTTAACCCTGATACTCAAATGGCTTTGTGGACACTGGTGTGAATGTTTTCTAAATTCTGTGAAATGTAGGTTATTTTGGCTTTAAGCCTGAAACCCAGATCTCACTGATGCTTTAACCCAGGTTTCCTAATGTGCTAGCCTGAAATCCCTGAAACTCCCAAACTTCAGTTAACTAATAAAGATAAAGTATATCTAGGGGAAAATTGCACTAATCTTTGAAATAGAATAGAGTGTTATTCCCTATTCTACTGTGCTAATGCATAATTGTTAAATAAAATTAATAATTTTTATTCTGAACTCATTTAATATCCCTGACATAAATATTTCTATACACAAAATAAAATACAAAATGTTGATTGTAAGTAAAATTGGATTACTGTCCCATATTGTTTACAGATATACATTCAACTGTTGTTGTTTTTTCAGAAAATTATACTTCAATTTGTACTCAGAATTCATCGGTTCTCTTTATGGAGATGGATAGCACTTTTTTAAAAATCATGATACTTTTGGAATTATCCTGGATCATTGTATTGATCAGACTAGGTAAGTCTTTTACAGTTGGTCATTATTACAGTATTGCCATTACTGTGCACAATGATCTCTTCGTTCTTCTTATTTAACTTTGCATCAATTCATATAAGTCTTTCCATATTTTTCAGAAAGATTCCCCTCATCATTTCCAACAGTGTAATAATACTCCAAAACAATCATATGATATAATTTGTTTAGGCATTCCCCAATGGATGAATATCCTCCTAATTTCAAATTTCTTCACATCATTAAAAAAAATCTGCTTAGAAATATTTTTTGTCCATATAGGTCCTTCCCTCCCTCTCTTCTTCCCTCCCCCCCCCTTTTTTTTTTAAATCTGGGGCATAGACCTAGTAGTGGTATTACAGATCAAAGGCCATGCATAATTTTAGAAGTCTTTGGACACAGTTCCATTTTTTTAATGACATCTTTTTCCTATTAAGTATTTATTATTATTATTATTGTCTTATTTTGGTGGGGTTAAATGACTTGCCCAGAATCACACAGCTAGTAAGGCCTGAAGCTGAATTTGAATTGAGATCCTCCTGATTGCAAGATTTATTAGTATCCACTTTGTCATCTCGCTATACTTGCAGTTCCAAATTCTTTCCCAGAATAGTTGGAATGGTTCACACCTCTACCAATAGCACATTTGATGTTTCAATTTTTCCATAGTCTTCTAGCCTTATTATTTTCTCCTCCTATCATGTTAGCCAATCTGATAGTGTTTAGGTAGTGTTACAGAGCTGTTTTAATTTTAATTTCTCTAATCAATAGTGATTTGGAGCATTTTTATATGACTAGAGATAGTTATGATTTCTTTTGAAATTGTCTATTCATATCACTTATTAATTGGAGAA
Source organism: Antechinus flavipes (assembly GCF_016432865.1). Classification (NCBI taxonomy): domain Eukaryota; kingdom Metazoa; phylum Chordata; class Mammalia; order Dasyuromorphia; family Dasyuridae; genus Antechinus; species Antechinus flavipes. The sequence continues at coordinate 302,808,607 of NC_067398.1, read as the reverse complement.
TGGCTCTTATTATTTTTTTTTTAATTTGATTCTGTAACTCATATATTTGAGAAATGAGGCTTTTATCAGGAAAACTTGTGGTAAAAGTTTTTATATTATAATCTTCATAGCTAATAGTACTTTTTTTCCCTTAGCAAAATCTGGTTTTCCTGGTTATCGCTTTTAATTAGGTCTATTTTTTTTTGTTTTACCTGAAAATATGATTGCTGTACCTTCCTTTTATACTTCTCTCTCTCTTCATCCTGTCCCTCCTGAAATCCTGTTTTGCTTCTGATCTATTCTCTACTGCTTCTCAAGCACCTATTCTTTTTTCTTTCCTTCTTTCCCTTCCTTCCTTCCTTCCTTCCTTCCTTCCTTCCTTCCTTCCTTCCTTCTTCCTTCCTTCCTTCCTTCCTTCCTTCCTTCCTTCCTTCCTTCCTTCCTTCCTTCTTTTTTTCTTTCTTTCCCCACCAGTATAATCTTTTAACTCTTCTTTTTGTTTCTCCTCTTAAAACTCTCAGAACAGAATGAATCTTTACTTCCCTCTTCCAACCTGAACCTTACTCAAGGTACTCTGTTTTTCCTATTCAATTCCATTAGTAACTTTTTTGAGTTTGAAAGGACGCTGTTTTCTTTTTTCCTATTAGAAAGTTAGAATTCTACCACAGTACAGTTCCTTCCAATTTTTCTCAAATAATTTTAAAATTTCTCTCTCTATATGTCTCTTGATTCTGATGTTTGCATTTCAAATTCATTAGCTGTCTTCTTTCCATCTCAGGAATTTTTAAAAGTCTGTATTTCATTAAAGATCCACTTCTTTCTTTTAATATTATACTCTCTTTTCAACGTAAATTATTTTTTAATGTAAACATTTTTATTTTGCTTTTTGAAATACTCTATTTAGAGATTTTTTTTTCATTTATAGTAGAAGCTTTCAGGGCTTCCTGTCTGTGATTCCTTAGTATTTGTACTGTTTTCTGTATTCTTGAAGTATTTTTTCCATTAACCTAGAAGCTCTGGATTTTGGCAATGACATTCATTGGATTTTTGTTTTTTGGGATTTCTTTCAGAAAATGATCAATGGATTCTTTCTCCTTTTATATTGTCTCTGGTTCCAATCAATCTGGGTAAATTTTATTTGTTTTTACAACTTCTTGAAAAATGTGTTTACTTTTTTTTTGCTTTAATTTTTGATTGTGATTTTTAGTAAGTCCAATGATTCTTAAATGATCTTTCCTTAACCTGTTTTCAGTTAGTTGTTTTTGTTTGTAGATACATCTACAATTTCATCTTCATTTTTTTTCAATTATATTCTAATATTTCTTGTTGTCCCATGGAATTACTAATTTTGTTTATTCTAATTTTCAAAGAGTCTGCTACTTGGATAAGGTTTACCACTCTATGACATATTCCCATGTTATGTTCTGAGATCTTCCCCTTCCAAATCTTTTCTTCAGAGTTCTTATTTCATTTAAAAAATCTTTCCTTTTTTCCCCCTAAGTATCCAGGCAGTCCTTGTGAAAAATCCATTCCCTTTTTTCCCCCTTTTAAAAATCTTATTACACATATACACTTGTAAACTTATCAGTTATGCAACTAATCTCTGTGTTTTGGGGTCTTTCTGGATCTTTAATAATCCATTGTAATAGTTAATATCTTCCATTTACTCATCTCTGACTTTAATTCCTGAATTAGCATGTTGTACAAGGCTCTGCTCCTTATTATTCTTTGCAATGGGTGGTGGGAATTGCTTGGTTGCAATCTAAATCACCTGGGTTCTTCTGTTAACTTCTACCTTTCTGGGGGGTTGCTTATGTTCTGATAGGTGAGAAAGAGTTTTGGAGACTATCTATCTTGCATCATAATTGGAAAATTCATCCTTGCTCAACTCACAAGTTTCTATTTCTATAGTTCTTTAACTTTTGGCTGTCATTTGGTTTTACATCTGCATCTACTTTGACTGAGACTGAGAAACTAAGCCTCATTCTTCTGCTTCATGCAATCATGGTTATTATTTGTTAAAGCTCCACCCTCTGCTGTTACACTGTTGCTCTAGCTATGATCTTACAAATCTTCACCCCGTGTTTTTGCTATTCATCTTTTATTATTGTCATTCTGTCAGTACTTTTGAGGCTTTCTTGTGCTATTGCTATTTCAGGAAATGAAACCATGATATCCTCACATTTTATCTAGGCAGCCACCATTCACTCTGATCTTGACCAACACCATAGCCTTTATCTAGTGATATACAAAAGGACTTCTTGGGCATGCAGGAGTCCTCTTAGTTACCACTCCCTGGGAATATCTCTAGCCTTGGAACTACTTGAGTAAACACTACAAAATTTCTTTAATCTATATCCTATATTAAGTGAACCCCTCCCCAAACTCATAATGAGTCCTTCTTTCTTAATCTTTTTTAAAATAGCTTTTTATTTTTCCAAATACATGCAAAAATAGTTTTCAACATTCACTTTTGCAAAACCTTATGTTCCAAATTTTTCTCTCTTCTGCATCTCTCCCCCCAACTCCTGGCCAACTTTCCCTAGATAGCAATCAATCATAAGTTAAACATGTGCATTTCTTCTAAATGTCATGTCATGTCATGTTGTACAAGAAAAATGAGGTTAAAGGGGGAAAAACACAAGAAAAAACAAAAACAAGCAAGCAAGCAAATAACAACAACAACAATAGAAAGGTGAAAATACCACTCTTTGATTTGCTTTCAGTCTCCGTAGTTCTCTTTCTGGATGTAAATGGTTCATAAAAATTGCCTTGAATCATGTCATTGATGAAAAGCTACACATCTATCGCAATTGATCATTATATAATCTTGTTGTTGGCATGTAAAACATTTTCTTGGTTGTATTCACTTCACTTAGCATCAATTTATTTAAGTCTTTTTAGGCTTTTCTGAAATCAGCTTGCTCATCATTTCTTATAGAGCAATACTATTCCGTTACATTCATATCCCAAAACTTATTCAGCTGTTCCCCAATTGGTGGGCATCCAATCAATTTTCAGTCATTTGCTACTACCAAAAGGACTGCTACAAACAGTTTTACACATGTGGATTTTTCCCCTTTTTAATGATCTCTTTGGGATGCAGACCCAGTGGAGATACTGCTGGATCAAATAGTATGAACAATGCATTAGTGCCCCAGTTTTCCTACCTCTCTTCTAACATTTATCATTATCTTTCCCCATCATCTTAGTCAATCTGAAAGGTGTGAAGTTTTCCTAGTCTTCTCAAAGCTAGAGGTAAACATGTTCTTTTGTCTTAACTTCTTTCATGTTCTCTAGCAACTAATATGAATAGGCTGTCCTTTTAACAAAAGTGTAAACTCACAGAGGCCAAAACACAGAAATTTTGAGAGGTAAAGAAGAAAGTCTTAGAATATACAAATGGCAATTTCTGCCCTTAAAAAGAGGGAGGTCTGAATATTTTAACTACATGTGAAGAGGTTAGCAACATCATGTTCATACCTTTTTCCTATAATCTACAAAATATTTCCAAAGGAGTATGGAAGATGAAAATGACATTAAAACTAGCTATGCTAAGATAGGATTTCTTTAAAAAAATTTTTTTAAAATAGCTTTTTATTTACAAGTTATATGCATGGGTAATTTTACAGCATTGACAATTGCCAAACCTTTTGTTCCAATTTTTCCCTTCCTCCCCCCATCCCCTCCCCTAGATGGCAGGATGACCAATACATGTTAAATATGTAAAAGTATAAATTAAATACAAAATAAGTATACATGTCCAAACCATTATTTTGCTGTACAAAAAGAATTGGACTCTGAAATCTTGTACAATTAGCCTGTGAAGGAAATCCAAAATGCAGGCAGGCAAAAATATAGGGATTGGGAATTCAATGTAATGGTTCTTAGTCATCTCCCAGAGTTCTTTCACTGGATGTAGCTGGTTCAGTTCATTACTGCTCCATTGGAACTGATTTGGTTCATCTCATTGCTGAAGATGACCAGGTCCATCAGAATTGGTCATCATATAGTATTGTTGTTGAAGTATATAATGGTCTCCTGGTCCTGCTCATTTTATTCAGTATCAGTTCATGTAAGTCTCTCCAGGCCTTTCTGAAATCATCCTGTTGGTCATTTCTTACCAAACAATAATATTCCATAATATTCATATACCACAATTTACCCAACCATTCTCCAATTGATGGGCATCTACTCAGTTTCAGTTTCTGGCCACTACAAAGAGGGCTGCCACAAACATTCTTGCACACACAGGTCCCTTTCCCTTCTTTAAGATCTCTTTGGGATATAAGCCCAGTAGAAACACTGCTGGATCAAAGGGTATGCACAGTTTGATAACTTTTTAAGATAGAATTTCTTAACCTATTTTGTATTATGGACCTTTTTGGCACTTTGATAAAGCCTATGGATCCTTCTGAGAACAATCTTAAATGTATAATTAAAGCACACAGAAGTATAAACAAAACCAATTATATTGAAACACAATTATAAAAATATTTTTAAGGTTAGCTGACCCAAAGTTAAGAACTGTTCTTATCTAAGGAAATGTGGAGTGTTGTATGGAGCAAAAGGACTTTGGAAAAGGGGAGAATTTGACAATAAGAGAGTTAAGATATCTATTATCTGCTGCATAGAGGTCACTATCTCAGAGAGGAGATACTGAGGGGATTAAAAGAAAAAGCTTCTGGGAATTCTAAACTAAGGGTCATTGCTTTATTACGAAGATTGTAGTTGGTCATCAAATAATGAGACAAGGAGACTGACAGTACATTGACCTATTCAGCAGATATACCACATTCTGCAAAGAAACCAGTGACCAAGCAAACTAAGAACAGTAGAATTTGGTGAGGTGCCAATAGAACCACTGAGTGACCTGCTTGACCCAGCTCAGTAGCAGAGAGGCCCTTTCAGTTAAAAATACTGCATCTTACAATGAGCAAGTCTAGCCAATATAACGTATGAAGAGCAGCCTAGCTGAACAGCAGAGAAACTCACAGTGAACATTTTGAAGACCCTCTAGAGAGAGAAAGGATATAATTTCCAACACTGCTTCAGCCACATGTATTCCCTACATATGTGTCTCACTACTATTAGTTCCCCTTTTAATAGTATTTTTGGTAGCATTTGGGGGTTGTAGCCCCTGGTTTGGGAAAAATAATTTGTAACTATTGTTCTCATCAAACCAATTCAGAGACTGAAGAAGGAATATATATATATATATACTATGAATCAAAAAACCACAAGTTTGAATAGGCAGAAATTGATAGAATTTTTAAGAAGAAAATTAAGGAAAAATCTATTTTTAGAAAAGACAAATATCTAACAAAAGAGGTTGAAAGGAAGAAAAAGGGAGATTTTACTTAAATGTTTTGTTGACAAAAAAGAGGGGAAATTAGGTGACAAGAAAAGATAGAAAGAAAAATGGTATTGATAAGTTAACTTTGAAACAAAAGCTGTGCCAAATAATGATAGGATGAGTATACAATTGAGTTTGAAGGAGAGAAAGCTTTTAGGGGTGCTTTAAACAGATTAATCAAAAATAACTAAAGAAACAAAGTATCATAGGAATAAAAAAATCTTAATTCAGAAAAATTTGAGAAAAATAAAGGAAAATGTAACCGTAACTTTAGTAATTTAAAAATGTGAATAAGTTAAACAATTCAATAAAATGAAAGAATGAGAGATTAGATAAGAAAACAACCTTACAAGAAATACATCTAGAATACATTCTAGAGATAAATTTGGAACTATGTCCTTTTATATACCCTGTGCTTGAACTTGAACCAGAAATAGCACTGTGAGGTGTGTTTCTCAAAGATATCATAAAAAGGACTCACATGTACAAAAATATTAAAAGCAACTCTTCTTAGGGACAAAGAATTGGAAATAGAGGGGATGTCCATCAATTGGGGAGTGGCTGAACAAGTTGCGATGTATGAATATAATGGAATATGATTATGCTTTAAGAAATGATGAGAAGGCAGAATTCAGAAAGTCTCACAGGAAGTTAAACTGAGTGAAAAGAGCAGAACCAGAGCATTGCAAACAGAAAGAACAACACTGTGTAATGATCAAGTATAAACAATAGCTCTTTTCAACAATGTAGTGATCCAAAACAGTTCCAAAGGAAACATAATTGAAAATATTCATCCACAGCCAAAGAAATAATTATGGAATTTCAATGCAGATTGAAGCATATTATTTTTTGCTTTTTTGTTTTTTCTTTCCCATGGTTTTTCCCTTTTGTTCTGATTCTTCTTTTATAACATGACAAATGTGAAAATATTCATGTGATTGTACATGTATAACCTATATCATATTATACCTTTTTTAGGTAGGGTGTATGGGAGAAAATTTTGAAACTAAAAATATTATAAAAGTAAATGTTGAAGATTCTCTTTGTGTGTATTTGAAAAAAAAATACTATGAAGCAGGAAAACAAATATCTTCCCCCCTTCCGCAAAGACAGATAGAAAGAAACATCTAAAAAGAAAAGACATATAAGAATAAAAAGGAGGAGTCAGGACAAAAATTTACTAACTCCACAAACAGGAGTTAATCAGACTCTCAGACAGAGCAAAAATAGAAATTCATTATATAAATAAAGATAAATAAAGAAAGGACATTAGTTCTAAAGAAGGCACAGATAACAAATCAAGATGTTTATTAAATTTACATGCTCTAAATGCTTTGGTATCAAAATTCATAAGTAAAAATGAATGATATAATAATAGCACTCTGATTTTTAGACACATCTAACAGAAAGATAAAAGAGAAAACATAAATTGAAGAAATTGCTAGAAAAATAAGGGTATATAAATTTCCCCAAATCTAATCAAATTATTATGAAAAATTAACTATATATTAGATCACAAAGATATTACAAATTTTTTTAAAAGGTAGAAATATTAAACACATCCTTTTCAGGACAAAATGGAATAAAATTACTCATCAATTAAGGGAGCACAAACACAAGACAGAGACTCAAATGTAGTCTTAACAACAAAATCCTAAATAATGAATGGGTCAAAGAAGAAATTATAGAAACTATTATTAATTGTATATATAAGGAATGGTCCTACATATGTGAGATCCATGTGTGGTGAGAACTTGCCCTCTAAAAGTAGCATAGCAATGTTATTGTGTGACTTGAAGGGAGACAGAATAGACATGTCTAGCATGAATTCCTGCCTGGAGAGGAAGTTAGAAATTGGATTTGGAGACTGCTCTCCTTTCTTCAGAGAGAGAGAGAGAGAGAGAGAGAGAGAGAGAGAGAGAAAGAGAGAGAGAGAGAGAGAGAGAGAGAGAGAGAGAGAGAGAGAGAGAGAGAGAGAGAGAAAGAGAGAGAGAGAGAGAGAGTACCAGGCTAGAGTTTTATCTATTAACCCTTTAAATCTAGAATATGATATACATACATACATACATACATACACACATATATATCAGACAGTACAGATTGAAGAAGCTTTCTCATTCAGATGAGGTAACTCAAACAAGAATCTTTGCTTTTATCAAAAGGGAAATTTCTTAAAGACTCTAATGTAGCAAACTGTGGATAGAGTCATAATAGAAATAACCAGTTTCACTTAAGTCTTCCAAAATTTTTTTTTCCTTTAGCAACCTGAAGTGATGTTGCTCTCTTCCATTTTTTCTCTTGAATCTTTGTCTAAAGGTTGAAGAGTCTTGAAGAGAACTTGAAAAAATGAGAAAGTTGAAGTGCTCTCTCTCTCTCTCTCTCTTTCTCTCTCTCTCATCCTTTTTCTTCAACTCAGCCTTATCTCTCACACAGGACATAGACTTTGGGACAAGGATTATATATAAAAGAGAATTGATGAAAACAACATACAAATTTTCTAAGATGTATCTAGAACAATTCTTGGGTGAAAATCATATACTTAAAAACATACTTTAACAAAAAAGAAAGAGACTATTCATGGATTAAATATACATTTAAAAATTAGAAAGCCAATCACAAATAAACACAAAAGAGGAGATGTTGAAAATTAAAGGAGAAATAAATAAATTGGAAATGAAAAAATAGTACAGAAATAATAAACAAAGCAAAAACTGATTCTTTAAAAAGATAAAATTGGTAAACCTTTAAGACAATATAGATAAAAAGGAGAGGGAATAAAATTAAATTAATAAAATAGCAAATAAGGTGATATCACAACAAACCAAAAGCAATAATAAGTTATAGAAAAATTCCATAAAGTAGAAAATATCCCAAATAACAGAAGATCAAATAGAGATCTTAAATAATCCACTTTCAGAAAAATAAACAGAATTTGATGCAAAAAATCCACCAAAGGGAAAAAAAATCTTGTTCCTCTTGGATTCACAGAATTCCATTAGACTTTTAAAGAACTATTAATACCAATAGTAGATAAATTCTTTTCAAAGATTGAGAAAGAAATAATTCAACTGGAGTAGATAAATATAGTTTTTATACTTAGATCAGAGAAGGATAAAGCACAGAAGGATAATTAAAGGCCCAAATCATTAATGAATATTAATCAAAAGATTTCAAATATAATCCTTTAAAATAGAGTGTAGCAATTCATCAAATAATCAATCCTTGTGATGAAGATGGTTTTATATTAGAGATGCAAAGATTGTTCAACATTAGAAAAACAAACAACATAATCAATCACATTAAAAATGAAACTATCCAATATCATATAATCATTTCACTTGATGCAGAAAAAGTTTTTGACAAAATACACTATTCATTCATGTTAAAAACCCTACAAAGTATACATCTAAATGAAAAATTTGAAATATAATAACAGGCATTTCACTAAAGCTAAAGATAAGCATCATGTGCAATGGATATAAATCAGAAGATTTCCAATGAAGGCAAGAATAAAGCAAGGCTGCTCATTCTCTTCACTATTATTTGATATTTTCCTGAAATGCTAGTAGTAACAATAAGATAAGAGAAAGAAATGAAAACTATGAAAATAACCAAAGAAGAGGTAAAACTATATCTATTTGTTGTTACATGACATTTTACTTAGAAAATTCTCAGTATCAGCAAAGATACTAAATGAGGTAATGAATTGTTTCAGCAAAGTTGTACACTACAAAATGAACCCATAAGAATCAATGGCATTTCTAGATAATAAATCATAAAACTCAAAGTTAGTTGTAAAAAAGTAAATCCCATTCAAAATAACTACAAAATATGTAAGATATTTGGAAATCTATTTACCACAGCATACAAAATACATGCTTAATGGACTTACAAAATGTTTATTAAAGAAATGGTTTAGCAACAAAGCAACATTAACAATGATAATAATATTTAACATTCATATAGTGATTTAATGATTGCAAAGTGCTTTACAAATTTTTTCCTTTGATCTTTACAACAATCTTTGGAAACAGGAAGGTGTATAATTTTTTGCCCATTATACAGATGAAGAAATTGAATCTGAGAACAGTCTGGTGACTTGCTTAGAATCACATATCTAGTAAGTATCTGCTGGTAGGTTTCAATCTAGGTCTTTCAAATTCTATGTCTATGGCTATCCACTGTTTTAGTGGATACTACTACTACTACTACTACTACTAAACTAATCAAACTATCAAGGGAATAGTTTGTTGAAACTTAACAAAATAATAACAAAATTTGTGGGAAAAACAAAAGATCTAGATTGTCAAAAGAAATAATGAAAAAAGATCAGAACAAAGGGTTTTAGAACTTATACTATGCAGTATAATAAGGTAATAGTTATCAAATACATTTGATATTAATTGAAAACAGTATAGTAGTTCTATGGAATAGACAAGATAAGTAAGAACCAGAAATAATAGATTCAGTAATTCAGTGTTTGATGAATTTGAAAACATAAATTACTTAGAAAAGCATTTCTTACCTGGGCAAAAGTAGTCAGATAACTAAATAGCAATCTAGAAATTAGATTTAGATTAATATTTTATGCCATATTCCACAATACATCCTATGTGGATATGTGATCATAACATTAAATATGTATAAGAAAAGAGAAAAGAAGCATCTTACATACCTTTCACAGCCATGAACAGCCATGGACATTCTTAATCAAACAAAAGACAGGCAATTATAAAAGTGAATACATAAAATGAAAAAAATTTCTGCACAAATGAAATTAATTCATTTGTTAAGAATGGAAATGAGTAAATGGGAAAAAAATCTTATGGACAATTTCATTGATAAGGGTGTTGTAACCAAAATATGAAAATTATTAACATATACATTATGTATATACATCAAAAAGCCGTTCCCCAATAGATAAGTGGAAAACATATATGCATAAACTCTTCTCAAAAGAAAAAATTCAAATTGTTAATAACCATATGAAAGTGTTCCAAATCACTAATCATATGAGGAATGAAAATTAAAATACCTCAATGGTTTTTTTCTCAGTCCCCCCTCCAAATCAGTAATGATTATACAAACAATGGAAATAATCAATTATGGAAGAATTATTGGAAGATTGTCATAGTAATACATGGTTTGTGAAGGTATCAGTCGGTACAACCATTTTGGAAATTAATTTAAAATTATTGAAATAAAATGATTAAAATATTTATCTTTTTGACATAAAGATGACTCCAAGGAGTTTATTGATAAAGAGAAAGACTGTATATAAATCAAAATATTTATAGAAGCACTTTTTGTAGTAATATAGAATTGTAAACAAAACAGATGCCCATCATTTGGGTAGTGGTAATACAAATTGTGGCATATGAATGTGACAGAATATGTCTATTCTATAAAAAAATGATAAATACAAAGACATATGGAAAGACTTACATGAATTGATTCAGAGTGAAGAAAGCAGAATGAAGAAAACAATATGCAAAATGACCACAACAATGTAAAGGGAAAGAACAGTCATAAAATATCCAAAAGTGAAAGTTGTAAAATTACAAAGAACAAACTTGTTCCCAAAGAAGAGATATGAGAAGAGCCCCTTCCCCACTCTTTTGCAGAGATTGGAAGTTTATGGTTGCATCTTCAGATTTTTTCTGTGTATTGATTGATAGGTTTTGTTGATGTTTTTTCCTCTTCTTTTTCTTTGAAAAATAAGTTGTGTTGGGGTAGCTAGGTAGCACAATGAATAGAACACCAGCCCTGAAATTAGGAGGACCTGAGTTCAAAATTGGCTTCAGACACTAAATACTTCCTGGCTGTGTGACCCTGGACAAGTCACTTAACCCCAATTGCCTCAGCAAAAAGAAAAAAAGAGAAGTTGTGTTACATGAAATCGCTCTGAGGGGTATTGTGGGAAAGAATACTGTAAGAAATTTTGACAATGTAAAAACAAAATATATCAATACCAATTTATTTTTTTTAAAAGACCCTAAATTCACTCAGAGAATTTATCTTGAGAATTTTAGTAGGAATAACAATCACCCTTCTGGGGAATCAAACTAGCCAGTGAGTTGGATGAGTATACCCTGAGAGACTGTTACAATAGTACCCAGTCACAAAAATGATCCTGAATATTCAGTAGCATTCTGGAGGAGATAGAGTAGAGATAGTGAGCCTTTCTATAAGTGTTAGAAGAATTTGGAGTTGAGGAAAGTCAATAAAGACTAGAACATTCAGGGAAATCTTCTTGGACAACTTTGACTATAGAAGTTGGACAAGTGGAAAGAAAAAAGGGTATTATTTTAAGTAAGGCTAACAGCATGCTCTTTATTCTGTTTTAATTGATTCAGACAGCAGAGGTCATTTTTTTCTCTTTAGACTTTAGCTTTCTCTTTAAAATGAGGGGTTTATATTAGATTGCCTGTTTAGTTGCTTCTAAGCTGTCTCTCTCTTGTAACCTATGAATCACCAGATCACCCTTGACTATTCAGTTTGAGTCCCACCAATTGCTATTTGCAAATCTATTATAAAACCATACTAAGTACAAATATAATTAGTTGTCATGAGTCAAGGCAAATTGCAAACACCATCTGACTCACACATAAGAAGCAATTCCAGGGCTTACTAGAATTTTCACAGAGTACAGTGTAATGACAACTTCAGGCTGCCAATTCTAATCTGTGCTCCAACCCTCCATATTCTCAGGTTATCATTTTAACCCTAGGGAATTGAATTTTTCCTTCAAACAACTTTGCTACCCAAGGGAATTTCAGGCTCACACAATGCCATTATGAAAACAAATCCCATGAGATCTCAGCTTTAGATTGGTCCAAACTCCAAAGAAAGGATTGCTTCCAGCATTCAGAGTTATTTAGCCAACAAATTAAAAGGTGAGGATAATAACTTCTGGCATGTCAATAGAACCTTTGAGGACTGGTGATATCTGCTTTCCATCCTCTACAGGGATGGGACCAATTGGAGCTGGTAATTGAAGAAAAATAATAAGAATGGAAAGAAAGAATCTGTTTGGGGAAGGGAAGACATGGTTCATATATAGAGAGGATGAGAAAAGAGTAAGGAATCAAACTGCCTTATTAGGAACTAGCCAAACAATTCACCCATGACAGCAAAATCAAAAAGGGCCAGCATGGAGATGATCAGGCATAACAATGAGAGAAAAAATAATAGATATTGTTAGAATGCACTCAGTATCAATTGCAATATTACTGCCCAAAGCAGGTCCTTTCGTAGTGGCAGTGTACCTCTTTCATTTGCATTGGATTCAAATAATATCAATTATCAATCTGTTAACCAAGTTACGGGAATATAAAAACAAAAATGAAATTGTTCCTTCCCACAGGAAACTTTATTCTAATGGGAGAAACAACATACCAACCATCTAACTATCTATCTATAGATACCCACACATACATATATACATATATCATCAAAGGAGTATACAGATGAATACACAAGTGGTCTAACAACTTTAGGATCAGGTTGGCTTCATGTAGAAGGTGGCATTTGAACTGAATTTTGAAACAAACTATTTCAAGAGGCAAAGATCAAGAGGGAATAAATTCCAAGTGTGGAGTATAGTCAATGTAAAGGCCAGAGAGAGAAGTTAGAGTACAAGGAGAGGAATAATATACAAGAAGACTCAAAAGACAGAAGGGATCAGGTGAAATTGAGTAGTTTAAATCCTAGATTCCATAAGGAGAAGCTGGAATTGTCTACCAAAGTAGATAGGTGATATGATTAGAACTATATTCAGTAAAATCAGGTTTACAGCAGCTGTGTGAAGGATGGATTAGAGTTGAGAGAGGTTTGGAGTATGGAGACCAGATAGGAGTCTTATAATTTTTCAGTGAAGAGGTGATCAAAGTCTGTACCAGAATGGTAGCTATGTGGTTGGAGAGAAAGGGATTTGCAAAAAATATTGTATAGGGAGAAAGGAAAAGATTTGATAGTTGATTGGATATATGGGATGAGTGAGAGTAAGGAGTAGAGGATCATTCCAAGGTTGAGAACCTAAGTAGCCAGGAAGACTATGATGTCCTGTATAGTAATAGAGCAGCTTCACATAAGGGAGGGTTTGGCAAAAGAGATAATGAGTTCTATTTTGGACATGTTGAGTTTGAAATGCCTAAACATCCTTCTGCTTGAGCACAGAAATGGAAGCAAGTGGCCTAACTTCATCATTCTCTATCTCTACTTCTCCCACCTCTGCTCCATTTCACTGTGTTCTGCCTATCTAGAATAATCTCTTCTTTAATTGTTTAATTATCCTTCCACATACAGAAATATATCTTAAAGTCTATCTCCTTCAGGAAAGACTTCAGGAAGTCTTTCTGGAGCAAGCAAAAATCAATTTCAATGAATCCTTTAACTGGAAGAGAATAACATCTTAGTTCTCATCACCCTGTCCTGTCTTCCCTCCCACCTCCAATTTAAACAGGTCGTCTCATGTAACATTTCTGCCTGAGATAGTGTTCTTTTATGCAAATTGATAAGAACTATTTTCTTTGTTCTGCAAAGGAAGGAAAGAAGAAAGGGAGGGAGGAAGAGAGGAAAAGAGGAAGCACTTCATATAAATGTTATCTCCTTGGAAGATAAGTGTCTTTATTATCTTCATTTTGTTATTGAGGAAACTGGCAAAGGGTAAGTGATCTGTCCTGGGTTATATTGCTAGCAAGACTATTATCCCCTGTGCTATGGACCTAGCACAATTCTTGGAACATAATAGGTACTTAATAAATGCTTACTGATAGATTTATTGGGCAATGTAGAATATGTGTATGTAGTAAAAAGTGCCCAAAATGGAATCAGGAAGAACTGGGCTTAGATCATGTCTTAGATATTTCCTAGCAGTGTAAACATGAGTCAATAACAACTATCAAAGTTGATTCCTTTATCTGTAAGATAATAATAACATATCTCACAGATATACTGTGAGAATAGGATATTGTATCTAAGGTGCTTTGTAAACGATTAAGTAATATAATAAATATCAGCTACTATTATTATACAAGCTACCATATTTATGTAAGTGTACATTGAAGTTCATTTTAGCTTCATGTCTTTTTTGTCCCTCCTTTAGACTATAAATCTTTTGAGGGTGGGAATTCTGTGTCTACTTCTGACTGTAATATCTATGATGGTCACAATTGGGCCATGGATATTAAAGATATTTAATATGTGTCACTATGGCTATTCCTGTCATTGAAAATGGTTTGAGAATGCTAAAGCTAAGATAGATCTCAGATATGATGTAAAGTCTATTACCTAACTCAAAGTAATGCTGATGAAGTAGAGCAAAGAGGGTAGCTGTTATTAAATAGTATAAAGGAACATTATTTTAAGCAGAGATGTTACATGAGATGAATTGTCATTTTGCTAATGTGTAGCACTGCTTCTTTTGTAATTTTTTTCTGACTTATTCTCTCCTACCCACCTCCTGTCTTAGACTGCTGGGATGATCTTTTTTATTATTCCTTCTTAGCTCTTTGAATTTGTATCCTCTGAACTCTGATGAGTATTGCCATTGACTTTTTCGCTTATTCTCTCAGACTGTGATGAAGTTCATGACAGCCTTTCCTTCAGGGTTTTCTCCATCAGCCCTTCTGATTGCTCTAATTACAGTATAATCCTCTTCTACAACTAGTTGCTGTAATCATAGAAAATAAGAGATAGAAAATAGAGCTAAAGAGGTATTGATATATTATTGAAATACAAAGATCTAACCCCTATCATCCTTTTACAAAGTAACAAAAGTTCTCTGATTGAATTGGAAAGGAGTAGGGCTGACCTCTCACTTGGTAAAGATTGGTCATGTCTCAATAACCCTCATTAGTCTTGAAATATAATGAGAATTTAAGGTGTTAAAATCTGGGAGGAATTTTATTTAGTGTGACTCTTGTCCATCTGTCAAATAATAGTGCATGGAGGGGATTTTATCTCATCTATTCTCTATCAGCCATATTATCTTGCAACTGAGCTACTCATCCAAATAGATGGGGAATCTAGCAATGAACAATCATCTTCTTTAGATAAATATAGACCCAAAGAGTCAGGTTTCAAGCCAAGGAGCATCTTCAAAGATCAAGACTGATGTCCACAGAGAAAAGAATTGGCTATGAATTCAAGATAGAACTATACCTGGCAACTGAGAATTGAGCTGCAGAAGGGAGTAGAACCAGGGATTCCAGCTGAGTGACCTATCCAAAACACTAATACTCCAAGATGGGAGCAATGTTAGAAGATAATACAGAAAAAATTATACTGTGGTTTTGCAGTACTAGAGATATTAACTTTCTTAGCCACATCGGTTCCCTACATAGATGCCTCATTATCAATATACTCTATACTTGTGTCCATTCTTTCTATGATGTCTTCATTTATGAGAGAGTAGATTCCAGTTTTCTGGAGGGAATATTTTGAAGCCACTGTTTATACTATACGATCTTAATAAGTGCTTTTATTTTTAGCTAGTTGTGTCTTTAGCTACAGGTAAGCATATCAATGAGGGCTTATGATCAATAGTTTTAGCTGTGCTGATCCACTGGATTCCCTTGAACCTAAGGGAGGTAATAGTGACATCCTTATGGATTCAACTTGCCAAAATATGAATACTGAGTTAAAGAAGTAGTTCAGGAGGGGGGAACCTAGTATAGCAGATAGAAAGATGATCTTGGAATCAGGAAGACCTGGATTCAAGCTCTGATATATACAAATTGTGTGTCCTTGGTAAGAAAATTCTCAGTGACACAAGCTTTTCTCTAACACTATATATAAGCTTTTGGAATATTTCAACTCTGCATTAGGAAAAAGTTGCTAATAATCATACCATCCAAAAATGAAATGGTCTGTTTCTGAGTGGTAATAAGTTCCCTCTTACTGGAGATGGAGATTGAGTAACCACCTGTCAGGAACATTATATATGACATTAATTCCTTGGACAAGACTTGGAGTAAAATCAGAGTGCGTGACTCTTTTCTTTAAATCCATGATTAATTGCCTAATGAGTGATATAAGTAAATTGAATTAAGAGTTCAAATAGGCACTATGGGACTGGAGAAAGAGTGACTGGTCTGGAATCTTAGAACCTGGGTTCAAAGCCTGCTTTGCAATTTTGATTAGGTGATTTAACTTCACTAGACCTCATTTACTTCACCTTGTACATGAGGGAGGTGGTGGAGATTGTTTAAAGTCCCTTTCAAATATAAAGATATGATTCTGTGAAGACCAAGTTTCTGTAGTTAATAGTATTTTGGGAAGGTTAATGGAAGAGGAAGGGCTTGAGCTAGTCTAAAAAATGGGTAAAATTAGAACTGAAAGACTGAAAGAATATAAATTCCTTGAGCAGAAGGTGTAGTGTATAGAGTGCCAATTCTGGAATCTTCTTCTTTTTCTTCTTTTTCTTCTTCTTCTTCTTCTTCTTCTTCTGCTTCTGCTTCTGCTTCTGCTTCTGCTTCTGCTTCTTTTAGAAAATAGCTTTTTATTTACAAAATATATGCAAAGATAGTTTTCAAAATTCATCGTTGCAAAATCTTGTGTTCCAAAACTTTTTCCTCCCTTCCCTCTATCCCTTTCCCTTAGACAGCAAGTAATCCAAAATATGATAAACATGTGCAATTCCTCTATATATATTTCCACATTTATCATACTGCACAAGAGAAATGAGATTTAAAAAAGGAAAAAATGAGAGAAAAAAGCAAGCAAGCAACAACAAAAGGTGAAAATACCATGCTATAACTCACAGTCTGTCCCTACAGTCCTTTCTCTGATTGCAGATGGCTCTCTCCATCACAAATCTATTGGAATTGGCCTGAATCACCATATCGTTGAAAAGAGCCAAGTCCAACTGATACATTGTTGGTGGAACTGTAAATGGATCCAATCGTTCTGGAGAGCAATTTGGAACTATGCTCAAAAAGTTATCAAACTGTGCATACCCTTTGACCCAGCAGTATTTTTACTGGGCTTATATCCCAAAGAGATCTTAAAGGAGGGATGTGCGTGTGCATGTGGAAAATTTTTTGTGGCAGCCCTTTTTGTAGTAGAAAGAAACTGGAAACTGAATGGATGCCCATCAATTGGAGAATGGCTGAATAAATTATGGTATATGAATGTTATGGAATATTAGTGTTCTGTAAATAACGACCAGCAGGATGATTTCAGAAAGTCCTGGAAATACTTACATGAACTGATACTAAGTGAAATGAGCAGGATCAGGAGATCATTATATACTTCAACAACAAGATTGTACAATGATCAATTCTTAAGGACATAGCTCTCTTCAACAATGACATGTTCAAACCAGTTCCAATTGTTCAGTGATGAAGAAAGCCATGTACCCCCAAAGAGAGGACCATGGAAACTAAGTGTAGAATACAACCTAGTATTTTCATGCTTTTTGTTGATGTTTGCTTGTATTTTGTTTTCCTTCTCAGAGTTTTTTTCTTTCTAGTTCCAATTTTTCTTGTGCAGCAAGATAACTGTATAAATATGTATACATATATTGGATTTAACATACATTTTTAACATATTTAACATGTATTGGATTATCTGCCATCTAGAGGGAAAAAAAGAGCCAAGTCCATCAGATATGATCATGATATAATCTTCTTGTTGCTGTGCACAATGTTCCTCCTGGGATGGATAACATATCATTAATATTTTAATCCTTTTACTTCTGTGGTTTATTATTTTTTTTAATTTCAGCCCTCCTAGCAACACTTTCTTCTAGACTTTCTTGATTGTTAGTTCCTTTCACTTCACTTAATACTCCCTTACATCTTCTCACCTAGCCATAGTGTCCCTGGTTATGTACTTCCTTTCTTCTCCTCCTTCAAGTACTGGAACAGGATCAAATTATCTCTTTCAGTGTTACTAGAGTATGTCACTATGACCCCATTTACCATCTTGGTACTATCCCCCCAAATCATCTTTATCTGGTCACCACATTCCCATGTGTGTGTTATATCCCATTAGGAAGTAAATTCCTGGGGAGCAAAGATAGCAAAGAGTAGAAGACAGATGTTTTGTCTGAGATCTTCCTGGCTTTCTTCAGATCAACACCAGACCAAGCCTTTGAACAGGTTTTGGAGTGATAGAATACCCAAATATTTAGAGTGTAAAAAATTTCCAGCAGATGATATTTTGAAAGAACTTCAGGAAAGATTTGTCTAAAACAGGTAGGGGAGAAGTGAGGAATTTGTTGGTCAGCACAGGTGCAGTGCAGGGAGACTCAGGGTGGAGAGGCTTCCATGCACTCTGGGAGAATCTCATGGGAGGCATATAACCAAAGTACAGCAGCATTTGCTACTCTATCATAGTTCAGAAGCCAGTAGATCAGCAGATTAGCTGTGAGATTTTCAGCATAACTACATACAACAAATAGTGAACCCCTGAGCCCCAGCATAACAAATAGGACTTGGCCACATCCACTCAGCATGGGAAGGAAACCAGCACCACCAGCCCTAGCACAGTGGCACAGCATGAAGTCACTGTCACCTATAGAGGAATTTTGGGACAATTTCAACTCTGCATTAGGAAAAAGTTGCTAATAATCATACCATCCAACCTAAGCCCTAAGCGCAGACCTCAACCTTTAAAAATTAGCATCTTCCCATAAATAGTTTTTAATGGAAATAGAGAAGAACAGACCTCAAGCCCTGAGGAGACTAGAAGCAAAGCATGAAGCCTCAAAGAGTGATATAAATTGGTCTCCATCTCACAAGGCTCTCTTAGAAGAATTCAAAAAGTATCTTAAAAGAGAGTTAGAAAAAAATGCAGAAAGAAAATGAAAACTCTGAAGAAGGAAACACAGAAATTGTCTGGAGAAAATAACTCCTTAAATAATAGTTTTGGTGAAATGGAAAAAGAAAACAACTTCTTGAAAAACAGAATTTATGAAGTGGAAAAAAATCCAATGAACAAAACACATTTAAAAATTCAATAGGCCAAATACAAAATAATTCACTAAAAACTAGAATTAAATAAATGGAAGTGAATGATTCAATGATACATCAAGAATCAGTCAAACAAAACAAAAAATGAAGAAAATAGAAAAAAAAGGTAAAATACCTCATTGGAAAAACAAGTAATCTGGAAAACAGTTCCAGGAGAGATAATCTAAGGATTACTTGAAAACCACAATGAAAAATAGAGCCATGACATCTTTCAATAAATCACTGAGGAAAAGTCCCCTGATATCCCAGAACAATATGAAAATTCCAAGGAATATTGTAGCTAAATTCCAGAATTATCAGATCAAAGAGAAAATACTATATGAAGCCAGAAAGAAGTAATTCAAATATCAAGGAGCCAGGCCAACAGGATTATCCAAGATCTAGCAGCTTCCACTTTAAAGGATAGAAGGGTCAGATTAAGGAACTTGGACTGCGGCCAAAAATCAACTATCCAGCAAAATTAAGCATTATCTTTCAGGGGAAAAGATGGACATTCAACGAAATAGGGAATTTTCATTTATTTTTGATGAAAAAATGATTTTCAAATGTAAAATTCAAGAAAAGCATAAAAAAGTAAAAGGGAAAGAAAAAAACTATGTTGTTTAAAGGTTAAAATTTTTACATCCCTATATAAGAAAATGACATGTTTAACTCCTGAGAACGGCATATTTGTTGGAGTATATTTAGAGAGTATAGTTATAATTTGACTTTACTGTGATAATATTAAAAAAAAGAAGCTATGGGTGGAAAAGGGATTGTTTTGGAAGAATAGGGAAGGAGAGGTAAAGTTAGGTAAATTACATTTCATGAAGAGGCAGAAAAGACCTATTACAGTTGAGGGAAAGAAGGGAGGAGGATGAATATTGTTTCAATCTCATTGAATTTCTCTCAAAGAGAGTATATCAGACATATTTAGCTTAATATAAAAACTTGAGAAAAGGGAAAGAAAAGGGGGAGGTAATAGAAGGGAGAACAGAAGTAGAAGGAGAAAGGAATAGGGAAGGGGTAGGAGATATAAAAGGAAAGGTTCGATCAAGGGAGGTAGTGGTCAGAAGCAAAACATTGGTGAGGAGGGAAAGGGGAAAAGATAAAAATATATCTTGGGGAAAACAAGATGGTGAGAAATGCAAAGATAGTAATTTTATCTGTGAATGTGAATGGGATAAACTCTCCTATAAAATGGAAGTGGATAGCAGACTGGATTAAAAGCTAGAGTCCTACAATATGTTGTTTACAAGAAACACATTTAAAGCAGAATGATACATGCAGAGTAAAGATAAAAGGCTGGAACAGAATGCATTATGTTTCAGCTGAAGTAAAAAAAAAAAAAAAGCAGGGGTAGACATCCTGATCTTAGATAAAGTAAAAGCAAAAATAAAGAGATAAGGAAGGAAACTACATCTTGATAAAAGGTACCATAGATAATGAAGATACTAAAGATACTAAAAGATAAACGCATCAAGTGGCATAGCATCCAAGTTTCTAGAGGAGAAGTTAAGAGAGCTGCAAGAAGAAATAGACAGCTCTCTCAGAACTAGATAAATTAAATCAAAATAAATAAAAAAGAAGTTAAGGAGGTAAATAGAATTTTAGAAAAAGTTAGGTATGATAGATTTTTGGAGAAAATTGAATGGACACAGAAAGGAATATGCTTTTTTCTCAGTGGTACATGGAACCTATACAAAAATTGACCATGTATTAGTCAGTAAAAACCTCAAAATCAAAAGCATGAAGGCAGAAATAGTAAATGCATTTTTTTTCAGATCATAATGCCTAAAAATTACATGTAATAAAGGTCCAGGGAAAAATAGACCAAATATTAATAAGAAACTAAACAATGTAATCCAAAGAATGAGTGGGTGAAACAACAAATCATAGACACAATTAATAATTTCATCTAAGAGAATAACAATAAAGAGACAACATATCAAATGATGCAGCCAAAGGAGTTCTTAGGGAAAGTTTTATATCTCCAGATGTTTACTTGCATAAAACAGAGAAAGAAGAGATCATCGAATTGGGCAAGCAACTAAAAAAAGCTAGAAAAAGAACAAATTAAAAACCAACAATTAAATAACAAATTTGAAATTCTGAAAATAAAAGGGGAGATTAATAAAGTTGAAAGAAGAAAACTATTAAACTAATAAAACTAAAAGTTGGTTTTATGAAAAAATCCACAAAATAGATAAACCTTTAGTTAATTTGATTAGAAAAAATAAAGCATAAAGTCAAGTTGTTAGTGTCAAAAATGAAAAGGATAGACTTTTCAACAATAAAGGAGAAATTACAGCAATAATTAGGAGCTATTCCAACTATATGCCAAATAAGTAAAATAGATGAATACTTATAAAAAGATAGACTGCTCAGACTGACAGAGAAGGAAATAAATTACTTACATAGTACCATTTTAGAAAAAAAATCAAACACACTATTAATCAACTCCTTTAGGAAAAATTTCCAGGGCAAGATGGATTTACATGTGAATTTTATCAAACATTGAAAGAACAATTAATTCCAAAACTATGCAAACTATTTGGAAAAATAGGGAAAGAAGGAGTCTTACTAAAAGCCTTTTATGGCACAGATATGATGCTTATACCTAAAACCTAAAAAGGTTAGAACAGAGAAAGAAAATTATAGGCCAATTTCCAAGTAATGAATATTGATGCAAAAATTTTAAGTAAAATATTAGCAAAAAGATTACAGAAATTCATCCCCAGGATAATACATCATGACCAAGAAGGATTTATATCTGGAATACAGGTTTGGTTCAACATTAGACAAACTATTAGCATAATTGATTATATCAATAACCAAAATAATAAAAATCAAATGATTATTTCAATAGATGTAGAAAAAACATTTAACAAAATCCAATACCCTTTCCTTTTAAAAACACTAGGGCATATAGGAATAAATGGAGTTTTTCTTTAAATGATCAGGAACATCTATTTAAAACAATTAGGTAGCATCATATGTTATGGTGATAAACTAGAACCATTCCCAATAAGATCAGTGGTGAAACAAGGTTGCTAACTATTACAATTATTATTCAATATTGTTTAAGAAATATTAGCTTTAGCAATAAGAGAAAAAAAGAAATTAAAGTAATTAGAATCGATAATGAGGAAACCAAAATGTCACTCTTGGCAGATGATATGATGGTATACTTAGAGAATCAACTAAAGAACTTCCAGAAACAATTCATAACATTTTCCACACAAATAAAGTCAAATATAATATATTGGAAGAATCTTAAGTGCTCATGGGTAGGCTGAACTAATATAATAAAATGACAATTATACATAAATTAATCTACTTATTAAGTGCCATACCAATTAAACTCCCAAGAAATTATTTTACAGAACTAAAAAATAATAAAGTTCATCTGGAAGAACAAAAGGTCAAAAATTTCAAGGGAATTAATGAAAACAAATACAAATGAAGGGAACCTAACTGTACCAGACCTAAAATTTGTATTATAAAGCAGTGGCATTAAAATCATTTGGCACTAACTAAGAAATATAGTAATTGATCGGGTATGCACAATTTGATAGTCCTTTGGGCATTGTTCCATATTGCTCTTCAGAATGGTGGGATCAGTTCACAACTCCACCAAGAATGTAATAGTGTCCCAGTTTTCCCACATCCCCTCCAATACTTATCATTATCATTGCCTGTCATATTAGCCAATCTGAGAGGTGTGTAGTGGTTCCTCAAAGTTTTCTTAATTTGCATTTCTCTAATCAGTCGTGATTTAGAGAATTTTTATGTGACTAGAAATGGCATTAATTTCCTCATCTGAGAATTGTCTTTTCATATTCATTGACAGAGGTTAGGTTCACAAGACACAGTAGTCAATGACTATAAAAAACTAGTGTTTGATAAATCCAAAGACCCTAACTTATGGAATAAAAACTCTCTATTTGACAAAAATTACTGGGAAAATTGGAAATGAGAATGCCAGAAACTAGACATTGACTTACACCTAATATCCCATACCAAGATAAAGTCAAAATGGGCTCTTGAAGAAAGAGTGAAACTATAAGCAAATTAGAAGAGCAAAGGCTAGCCTACATCTCAGATATATGGAAAATGAAGCAATTTGTAGCCAAAGAAGAACTAGAGTACATTATGGAATGCAAAATGGATAATTTTGATTATATTAAGTTTAAAAAGTTTTTGTACTAACAAAACCAATGCAGACAAAATTAGAAGGGAAGAATAAACTTGTAGAGGGTCACAATCAGTGGGGAAACTCTGAGTGAGGTATAAGACCCTTCAGCCCAGAGGGAACCTGCTGACAAGGTCTGGTTTTGCTCCCCATCTCCCCTAAGGGCTCTCAGCCTTACTGAGAAGTCAGGGGATGGTGACAACCTGTGTTGTGATTGAAGCAGAATAATACCAGGTGGAAGAGTGATATCAGGTGGTAAACTACATACAGTAACAAGTTGTTTATGTGGTCCCATGTGCACAGTATATACTTGGCGCATGCCCAGTGTTGTTTTGGTTACATAAGGGTATGAGGGGTATAAAAGGGGGAAAGTCCTTGAAATAAACAGACTCCATTTTCCCACTATCCTCAGGAGTCCCACTTCATCACTTCTCCACTAGGACAGTATATTTAAATAACCCCAATGTGGGGGCTCTAGAAAGTATTGTATGATTTGTCACCCCAACTTGTGGGCTCTAGAAAGCAGGACACAACATAAACTGGGGAAAATTTTTACATTCAAAGGTTCTGATAAAAATCTCATTTCTAAAATATATAGAGAAATGACTCAAATTTATAAGAATCTAAACCATTCTCCAACTGATAAATGGTCAGTGAATATGAACAGACAATTCTCAGATAAAGAAATTAAAGCCATTTCTAGTCACATAAAAATGCTCTAAATCACTATTGATTAGAGAAATGCAAATTAAGAAGACTTTAAGGAACCACTACATACCTCTCAGATTGGCTAATATGACAGACAACGAAAATGATAAATGGTGGAGGGGATTGGGAAAACTGAGACACTATTACATTTTTGGTGGAGTTGTGAACTGATCCCACCATTCTGGAGAGCAATATGGAACAATGCCCAAAGGACTATCAAATTGTGCATACCCTTTGATCCACCAGTGTCTCTATTGGGCCTGTATCCCAAAGAGATCATAAAAATGGGAAAAGGACCCACATGTGCAAAAATGTTTGTGTCAACCCTTTTTGTAATAGCAAGGTACTGGAAATTGAATGGAGGCCCATCAGTTGCATAATGATTGAATAAGTTAAGGTATACGAATTTTATGGAATAATTTTGATCTATAAGAAACAATTAACAGGATAATTTCAGAAAAGCCAGGAGAGACTTATATGAACTGATGCTAAGTGAACAACTAGAAAGCAAACATTGCACACAGCAATAAGAAGATTATATGATGATCAAATCTGATGGACAGGGCTCTTTTCAACAATGACATGATTCAGACTACTTCCAATGGTCTTGTGATGGAAAGAACCAACTATATCCAGAGAGAGGGCTATGGAAAATGGGTGTGGATCACAAGATAGTATTTTCATGTTTTTGTTATTGTTTTCTTGAAAATTGAAATTTTGTTTTCTTTTTCATTTTTTTCCCTTTTTGATCTGATTTTTCTTGTGCAGCATGATAATTGTGGAAATATGTAAAGAGGAATTGCATATGTTTAACATATATTGGGTTACTTGTTGTCTAGAAGAGGGGGTGGGAGGAAAGGAGGGAGAAAAATTTGGAACACAAGGTTTTGCAAAGGTAAATGCTGAAAACTATGCATATGTTTTGAAAATAAAAAGCTTTAAAATAAAAAAGGAAGTAAATTCCTCAAGAATAGGGACTCTTTATTTTTGTATTTGTATCTGTAGAGCTTAATGCAGTGCTTGATACATAGTGAGCACATAATGATTGTATTTTGATGCATCCATTCAATGAAAATCTAGATCAAATATCTCTCCACCCCACTCCCAAACTAGAAGGTATCGAAAAAAGAAGAAACTGAGGTCTTGAGAGGTGACTGCGTAACTATGACTAACAACTATGTTACTGGAACTAGAGAATCCAGCTCACCATGCTGCCACTGAAGTATTATTTTTGCATGCCCCATTTACAATTAATTGTCCTTTTCAGTAGTTGCAACTGCAGCAAATTTCTCTGCAAAACATCATCCAGGGTCAATAAAATAAATAAAATATTGACTGCTGGGCTTTGGGCCATGTTTTGTTGAGCAGGTTAGGTAAAGTAAATAAAATAGAGGCAGAACTAAACAACTTGTGTATAATGACTAGCTCACAAATTGTACATCAGAAAGGCTTTGGATTCCTCTGGGTTCTCATTTCTTTGTATTGCAGCACAATGTGATTAAGTTTGAATGGGCTCATTATAAACAACTTGTTAAATCAATAATTACTGTTTATATATGAACCAGAGGGGTAAAAAAAGTCAGTTGGGCTTCCACTACACATTGAAAATTCCACATTTCCTTTAAGTGGGGTCCCCTGTGCTTGAGAAAGCTATAACTATTGGATTATGATTTGTCTCAGCAGGGTTGACCTCATTTCATAGGAAAACCACTTCAGAGACCAGTTTTAGAAATTAAACCAAATGTTTGGCTCCTCTCTAAGATCCTTAAAGTACTGGTTAGTCCTTTGGTGATCTGAACATATGAAAATGACTCTCCAAACACCTAGTGTAATCAGTGTATCTGTGTGTGACTAGTGAATATTGACTACACCATTTAATCTCTCTGGTTTCCCTCTCTTCATCTGTAAAATGGGAATAATACCTTGTTATATGATGGTAAAGAGTGGGAATATATATGATAAAATTTGATGATAATAGAAGACTTAGTGAGTTAGTTAATGAAATGAATTATAGTGTAAAAATATCTTTATGTATTTCTGATTCAGATCAGTCTCCTTGGTAGCTAGTTAGAATAAGAGAATAGATTTACTGCGTCATAGTAGAAGTATATTCAACAAGGATAAGCACTGAAAAGACCTCTATTTGATTGATTTGAATCAACTAAGTGAAGTATCTATGCCTGAATTGCTTATTGTGATCTATCAACTAAGCCTCAGTTCTCCTGGAACTTTTTGTAGCTGCTTTTTACTCAGTCTGACTTTTAGACTAGAGGTTGGCTAATGATGCCTTATCTAAACTATGGATCTTTCCACTTCGGTATTACACAGAAAGAAGGGACATATCTGGTCCCTTCATGTTCAGCCCCTCATTCACTCACTCTTTCCATAGTCACCAAGCCATTACTTGCTCTGTATAAGATCTTTAAAGATTTATTTTCATCAGTTCAAGTCAAAGATAAGTCTTAAAATTTTTTTTCAGAGAATTTAAGGGAAAGATGGTAAGTCTATATTTTACACAATATTTTACACATTTTTATATAGAAGCTATAGAACTTACCTCCAGTTCAGGAGACAAGTCCTGCCTCTGACACACAGTGAGTGACTGTATAACTCTGGGCAAATTACTGGTGATCTCAGTGTCAGAGAAATTTGCAGAAAAATATTTGGATCTGCTTTAGTAAAGGGTTTCTTTATTGAGAGCTTTTTAAACTGTGGTTTATGACTCAATATTAGGTTACTGAATGTGGGGATCACAAAATGATGGTTTATTATCAGTAAATGTTTGATTTGTAGACCTACTTTTTATACTTATATACTTGGGTCATGTAAAAATTTCTTGGGCTAAAAGTAGTCATGAGTGGAAAAAAGTTAAGAAGCACTACCCTATAGCAATGAAATAACATGTCTGGTCCATAAATATTATGTATATATGTTTTCATGTATGTAAATGTATTGCTATGGATAATGTATTTCTTACCAAAATGATAAACCCATTTGAATAAAAAGCCATGGGCATCCCTTTCTAAGATCTCTCTGTGCTGATCATTAAAGCACTTAAAGCTTGTTTACTTCTAGTAAGCATTTTGATGCTACATTACTGAGTCCAACTACTTTTAAATAATAAGTAGATTTATGCTATATAAAACCTATAGTCATAATCCTGTGCAGTATCATCCTAAGTTCCTTTCCCTTCCTAGAGCATCTTAGAATCATGGGATTTTAGAGGCCACTGGAATGCAAACTCCTTGTTTTACAGATGAAAAAACTGAGACCCAGAGAGGCTAAGAGACTTGGCTACTGTTATATACTAGTAAGTGTCTGAATTTCATTTAGGTTTTCCTGAATCCAAAACAAGTGTCCCATCTCCTAGGTTATACATCCTCTCTTACCATCCATTGCTCCAGACACATATGTCCAGAGGATTGTCTTTGTATTTAGTACTTTGCATGTTGCCACCCCACGTGAAAGTTTTTCTCTTGCATGTTCAGTTTCTTCTCTTTTCTTTTGATGTTTTCCCAAAAGATTTTAAGCATCTTTCTCCCCTGGAAGAAAGAGTCCATTTGGCTAGTATTTGGGGTTCCAGTAGAGCTCTCTATAATGCTGTATTATGTACCTCTCTTTAAATTGGATTTACTTCAGCAAGGACATTTTTCTACTGAAATACCTTTAGACTCAGAAAAGCAGGATGCTTTGAGAGTTACATGTTGAATTGATTATATTCTTAAAAGGAAAAGCAAGCTGGACATAATAGAGATTTGCAGTTTCTGATCCAATCCTCTTTTCCTGTCCTACTCTGGATATGGAAATGTTCATTTTATTGAGAATTTGTTAAGTTTAGAATAAAAAGAAGCAAAATTTGAAAGGATAAAAAGAAATGCATCCAGATCAAGAGGATGGCAAATTAGGCATCACTTAAGTGGTCATTATCATCCTTCTCATCTACTTATCATCATTTTTTTTTTTTTTTGCCCTGACTGGTGCTCCACAGAGTACTTTAATGTTTCAGTCACGAGAAAAAAAAAGACAGATTTGGAAAAAGAGTGTTGATGGAGTTTTTTTGGAATCTTTGTAAGATTATAAGATTCTTAAGAGACATAAAGAGTGAAAGCAACTGTCAAAAGACTCTTGTAAGATTGATTTTGCTGATTTTTTTTGGATTTTTTTGGCTAAAGGTGATAAAGATTGGAGGATTGGGCATAGGACTTTATAAGGTTGTGATTATAGGTATTATATGACATAAACCTATTTATTATATAAAAGTGGATGGGCTATAAGTAAACAAGGATAGGCTGGTAGGGAAGAGTCATTTTATTTACATTTTATTGGACTTGGGGAAACAACATGGATATAGACAAATTTTGTGTTTAATTACATAGAAAAATAAATGCAAAAATGTATACAAAATAAATACAAAGGAACTTATGTAGATGGCATTAGCTTGAGGAGCTAGAAAAGATTTTGGGTAGGAAGTAGTAGTTGAGCTGGGTTTTAGAAAAAGCTAAGCATTGAAGGAATCAAAGGTAAAGAGAAAGTACATTTCAAACATCAGGAATAATGTATGGAAACACAGAGGTAAGACTTACAATTTCTAGTTTCTGGATGACCAAGTAGGTAAATTTGGCTGTAACATAGAGTGCATAAAGGAGAGAAATATATTATTGTTTTATTGTTTCAGTCACGTTCAATGCTTTGTGACCTCATTTAGAGATTCCTTGGCAGATTTTTGAGTGGTCTGCCATTTCCTTCTTCAGCTAATTTCACAGATGAAGAAACAGAGGCTAATAGGGTTAAGTGATTTGCCCAGGGTCATACAGTAAGTGTCTGAGGACAGATTTGAACTCAGGAAGATGAGTCTCCATGACTCCAGGTCTGGCATTCTATCCACTATGTCACCTAATTAACTCTTTACCAGAAAGAAGGATTTTAAAAACTAAAAAGATTAATGATGGTGATTTTCTTTTTTTTTTTTGGGGGGGGGGTAGAAGAAATATTCAGGGGAAATAGGGAGCCAATGATAGAGTCATTCCCCATCCAAAAAAAAGAAAAAGAAAAAAAAAGGAAAACATATCCAAATTTTTAAAAATGGACTAGAGAGAGCAGAAGGATATTCAGAAAGAAAAATATAAGCAAGATAGCTTTGAAAGAAATATATTGAATTTATTGTACACTTTTAAAACAAGCAAACTATACACAAGAATTTTCATTATGGAAATGATCTCTTTTTATGATGTTTGCTAAATTGAAGTTTTTTTCTTAAGAGTGAAGAGAAGTTTGCATTTCCTTTCAGAGGTAATAGGGAAGCCATTATAGTTTTTGAGTGAAGGACTGACATATAGAATTGTCTTTTAAGAATATCCAATTGGTATATGAACTGGAGAGGGCAACTAGGTGGTACAGTAGATAGAGTGCCAAGCCCAAGTGAGGAAGTCTCATCTTTCTGAGTTCAAATCTGGTCTCAGATACTTATTAGCTATGTGACCTTGCATGAATCATTTAACTCTATTTATCTCAGTTCTTTATCTATAAAATGAGCTGGAGAAGGAAATGGCAAACCCTTCAGTATCTTTGACAAGAAAACCTCATATGGGGTCATGAAAAATCAGACATGACTGAAATGACTGAAAAACAAGAAATAAGAATTGGAGATATCTGAGGCAAGCAAACTAATGTAATAAGACAGGCAAGAGATGATGATGGTTCATACTAGGCTAGTGACTATATGAGTGGAGATTTGGGGACAGATTCAAAAGATGTTAAAGAAGTAAACCTGACAAAAGTCAGCTAAGTGAATATGGAGATGAGGGAAAGAAAAGAGTTGTGGATAACTTTTTTGTAAATCTGAATTACTAAAAAATGATGGTACACTCATCAGAAATAAGGAAGTTAGGAAAGGGGAGAGAATGTTTTTTTGTTTTATTTTGTGGGTTTTTTTTGTGTGTATATATGTGTAAGAATGGAACTTATTAATGTTTTGGACATGATGAATTTGAGATACTTAGGATAATCCTAGTTGGATCGGTTTAATAGCCAGTTTTTTATCTGGGCTTGGGAGTTCAGAAGAGAGATCAGAACTAAATAGACATTTGGAAGTCATATGAATGAGGATGACAAGAGCTAATGAAATCACCAAAGGAGGGATTATATAAAAAGAAAACATGGGGATCTCATCTTGGGAGTTCTTTAGAGATAGGAAGCCTAGAGATAGGCTGGGATGAAGATCCAATGGAGACTGAAAAATGGTCAGCAGACACATAGCAAAAGAACAAAGAAAAAACAACATTGTGAAAACCCAGGACAGAGAAGAAAGATGGTCAAATGTAGCAGAATGTTTGAGGACTGTGAGAATAGCTTTGGTTACTAGATTAGAGAATGAAGAGATCATTGGAGAAAACATTTTGAGAATGAGATCAGAAACTAGGTTATAAAGTAGTGAACAGTGAGAAAACTAGTTATAGGGATGAAAAATTTAGAATGCAGCAAGGAATTTAGTTGAGAAATGGAGAAGAGGTAAAGGAATATAGCTTAAAGGAATGGCAGTTAAAAGTGATTGTTTATTTGAAAACAATTTCATGAGGTATAGAGTGAAAGTATTGAGATTTCTGTTTTATTGATAAAATCAAATCTCTGGAGAGGTTAAAGAATTTTTCTTGTCATCAAGAATAATTAAATGTCAGTACCAGTCTTCAGTTGCAAATTTTTTGATATGGAGTTCTATGCACTTTCCTCTGCATCTTGATGCTTTTTCACAAAACCCTAAATTACTGATTTCTTTGCTTTCAGTTCCTGCTTGCTTCAATCGTACTCATGCTTAAGATTGTACATGCATTATCACATTTCTTCTATGATTTTGACTGGACCTCTCTTATACCTTTATTCTATCCCATAATTTATATAACTGCCATATCACGTTTAATGTATTGTACATCTTTTGAGATGATCATGCAAATTTTCATATTATTATAACTTGTACATGGTAGACATTGACTACATAATAAATTAAATAGAAGTGAACAATTTAGCCCCCTGCTTAAGAACCTATAATAGCTTTCCTTTTTCTAGAAAAGTGACTCTCAAACTTTTTGTTTTTAGAACCCTCTATTCACTTTTAAAATTATTAAGGATATCCCTAAGAACTTTTGTTTATGTAAGTTTTATCTTACTATATTTACTTTATTTACTATAGGAGAAATTAAAACATCCTTATATTGTCATTAAAACAATTTTGACCTTATGGATCTCCAGAAAGGATCTTAGGGATGTCCTTTTAGGTATCCCCTGACCATATTTTGAGAACCATGGTCTAAAGGATCAAATATAAATAATCCTCTCTGACAGTCAAAGCTTTCAATAGCTGATTTAGGAATTTACAAGTCACCTCCACTCCAGTCTCCTCATTATCTTCTGATCATGTAATATTCTTTACTGACATTCTGTCTTTGTATGTTATTCTTCCTACTTAGCATGTTGTCCCTTTCCATTTTTGCCTAGCCATCCATATCCTACACTAGCTTTCAAAGTGTAACTCAACCCTCAGTGTCCAGCACTATTATTTCCTTCCTCTGACATTCTGTAGGTTTTATGGCTCCTCTCCCACATCTGAGCATTAGTTAAATACTCTTATAGTTTTCTTCAATTGTTTGCTGTTTAATTCCTAGCTTTTAACTAGACTGTAAATTTTATTTTTTGCTATCTCTCAAAAACTAGACCAGTGAAGATACAATATAGTGAAGATACAATATAGAATCAAAGTAGTCTAGGCCAAATTTAAATGTGACATGTTAATTTCTCTGCCATAGCTCTTGTGCCTAGAATCCTTGATAGGATTTAGAGAAATCAGAATATTTTTCTTTGAAAATAGTTTTACTCCATAACAAATCCCTCAGAGAGTATCTTTTAGGTGAGATAATAAGCCAGTGTAGAACCATTAATCTCAACAGATTCAATAGGTTCATTGTCATATGTCATTTAACCATAACCTCCAAGCCAAAAGTAGAATCAAAGATCTCTTTCAACTCAATGATCATAGGAGAGTAATAATCAAATCCTGTTTGATATTCAGCAAAGAATCTAGATCTAGATCTAGAGAGATCTAGAGAGATGAAATGATTTACCCCAAATCATGAAGTTAGTAGGCATGTGAGGTAGAATTTAAAGCAAGATTTTTCTATCCATCTTAATGGTTACTTCAAGTATGGGTTGATTCAGAAAGACTGAAATCCAAGACTCTTAAAATTATAAAAGAACTCAAAGATCAGCTAATTCAACTCATTAATTTTACAGATGAAGAGACTGAAACCTAAAGAAAGGAAACTTTACACTGGGTGACTGCTCCTGATTCTTTGCGTGGAGAATATATACTTTTAAATTCATTTGATATGATCAAACAT
This sequence comes from Antechinus flavipes, assembly GCF_016432865.1. Classification (NCBI taxonomy): domain Eukaryota; kingdom Metazoa; phylum Chordata; class Mammalia; order Dasyuromorphia; family Dasyuridae; genus Antechinus; species Antechinus flavipes. The sequence goes on along the minus strand of NC_067398.1, from coordinate 302,776,024 downwards.
ATCTATTTCTATTACTTAAGTATGAGGGAAATAACTTCCCTATAAAGATGCAATTGTTGATACTTAAAAGAACCTTCAATTCATTGAATCTTTATCAGAAAACAGAGCAATATTCTTTTTTTTTTTTAAATTTAATTTTATTTAATAATAACTTTGTATTGACAGAATCCATGCCAGGATAATTTTTACACAGCATTATCCCTTGCAATCACTTATGTTTCGTTTTTTCCCCTCCCTTCCCCCCCCCAAGATGGCAAGCAGTCCTATATATGTTAAATATGTTGCAGTATATCCTAGATACAATACATATTTGCAGAACCGAACAGTTCTCCCGCTGCACAGAAGAATTGGATTCAGAAGGTAAAAATAACTCAGGAAGAAAATCAAAAATCAAATAGTTCACATTCATTTCCCAATGTTCCTTCTTTGGGTGTAGCTGTTTCTGTCCATCATTTATCCAATGAAACTCAGTTAAGTCTCTTTGTCAGAGAAATCCACTTCCATCAGAATACATCCTCATACAATATCGTTGTCGAAGTGTATAATGATCTCCTGGTTCTGCTCATCTCACTTAGCATCAGTCTATGTAGGTCTCTCCAAGCCTCTCTGTATTCATCCTGCTGGTCATTCCTTACAGAGCAATAATATTCCATAACATTCATATACCACAATTTACCCAGCCATTCTCCAATTGATGGGTATCCATTCATTTTCCAGTTTCTAGCCACTACAAACAGGGCTGCTACAAACATTTTGGCACATACAGGTCCCTTTCCCTTTTTTAGTATCTCTTTGGGGTATAAGCCCAATAGAAACACTGCTGGATCAAAGGGTATGCACAGTTTGATAACTCTTTGGGCATAATTCCAGATTGCTCTCCAGAATGGCTGGATTCGTTCACAACTTCACCAACAATGCATCAGTGTCCCCGTTTTCCCGCATCCCCTCCAACATTCATCATTATTTTTTCCTGTCATCTTAGCCAATCTGACAGGTGTGTAGTGATATCTCAGAGTTGTCTTAATTTGCATTTCTCTGATCAATAGTGATTTGGAACACTCTTTCATGTGAGTGGTAATAGTTTCAATTTCTTCATCTGAAAATTGTCAAACAGAGCAATATTCAAGTAAAAATGAATAGGCTTGGCATTATTGTAATGAACTAAACACTATTTATGCTGGCATTTAGCTGTATAAAGTATAAAGAGGGTAGTTATTAAGCTAAGAATCAATTCAGTTTAAAATGAAATTTAACAGATAATTGTTAAACTTTTTTATATGTAAGATACTGTTCCAGCCAATAGAGATACAAAGAAAAAACTAAAACAATCACTGCCTTCAAGGAGTACCTCTCCTCAGAAAGGTATGGAGAGATGGCATGTACATAGGGAAATATGATATAATATAATTTGAGTACAGAGAAAACATCAAAAATGTTAGGATCAGGTAAATATTTGTGGGGTAAATGGAATTTGAAGCTGTAAGAAGATAAAAATTTTGTTAAGTAGAGGTGAGGAAAAAATGCATTTCAGTTATAGAATGGAAGGGTAACGTAGTACAAATGCCAGGATGTGGTAGATAGTTGAGTTTAGAAAAAGCACTTACCTCAGCTTCTATTATTATTGTTCAATGAGTATATTTTGTGGGGGCACTGGATTGGGTATTTTCCCAATAAATGAGACCAAAAGATCTGTACAAACTCATATGCCATGTTCAGTCTCGGCGTTTTTCTGTGTTATGAAATAATCTTAACTATTCTCATTGCTAAACTTCTCAGTGATTCTTTCTAGGCAGTATCTTATGTTCCTGTTCTCATTTAACCATCTAAAGTTAACATTATCTGATCCATTGTTTCATGGTATTGTTCCCCCAAGATAGTAATATATTGATTAAAAAAATGAAATCTTACTGATTGTAAGTTACTTTACTTATTGTAAGATAATATAGCTAATATGTTACCACTCTATACCAATATGTTACTCCTTCCAAGTAACAGAGTAGATATTGTTCCAGTGAAAAGACCATTGAGGTTGGGAGGACTGAATTCTATTCCAAAGTCTACAACTTAAGATGCTAAATTTGGAATTATAGGACCTGAATTTGAATCCCAATTCTGCAATTATTCATGATCTGGGAAAATTTCTTAACCTTTCTGGGTCTAAGTTTCTTCATGTATAAAACAAGGGGAGTTGGGCTAGGTGTTGCTTAAGGACCAGTTTCTTAAACTGTGGTTCATGACCTCACACAGGGTCTCATAACTGAATGTGTGAATCACAAAATTATAATTGATTATCAGTAAAATACCCATTTTATATGCCTATATATCCAGAGTCAGGTAAATATTTCTTGGGAGAAAAAGGATTACCAGAGTACAAAGTTTAAAAAAATCTTGATTTAAGATACCTTCCAGGTCAAGAATTATAATATGATTTTTTCTCTTGACTTCAGTTTCTTCATCTGCAAAATTAAGGGGAAGGAAGAGAAGTTGTACTAGATAATTTCTGAAGTTCCTTCCCCTTCTAAAATGCTATTATACCATATTAGCTTAGAATTTAAGCCTTACTTTACCTCCCCTTACTATCCAGAAAGGCAATTATGGGCAAGGCTTTGACATTGGCTGCTGAGGTCTCTTCTAGGTGGGGTGCCATTCTGAATTAATGACAGAAGATGCTAGGCTGACCTAGAAATGATAAGAAAGTGAGCATTGGTTCTAGAATATTATTTGAGTTTGTCTCAACACAAATTCATCTCTTGCAGATGAGAATGCCATTTTCCTTTCTCTTTTCACTTCTGTTTTCTTCTCCTAATATCAGTGTAATTTGTGAAGCTAATTGGGTTTCCTGGGTTTTCAACCCTTGGGTTTGCTCCCTTTTGCTTTTCACCTCCTAGGAAGAGAGCACTTAATTAATATGGGAGCATTCCAATTCTGTTAGCAACATAGAAACAAATGTCCCGATGCTTGCCTGATCAGAAACACCCAGAAATACTGGGTATCTAACCACAGAATTGATATTGGAATGTAATGATTAAGTTATCACCCATGTAATGACTTTTTCCAATGTTCTTAACACTCTAAAAGTGGCATATTGGATAAAATGCTAGACTAGTAGTCAAGGAAACCTGGCTCCTATTAAAACTACCTAGTTGTTTGCCTATTCATGTTACTTACCCTCTCAGAGCCTCAGCTTTATTACCTGCAAAAATCAATCAACAAGCATTTATTAAACAACTATGATGTGCTAGGAACTGTGTTAAAGTTATAGAAAAGATAAAAGTGAATCTATATACAGAGCTTACATTTTAATGGGGTAGATACATGCATATCTGAGTATATACAGATTATTATGCATAATAAGCTTGATCAGAGAACAGGTACTTGAGGTGGTCTGTGTTTCAATGATATATATAGGTATGTATGATCTGGACAGCCCTACTCCTCAACTTCTGTGATAACTGCAATTTTCTTTCTTTCTTTCTTTCTTTCTTTCTTTCTTTCTTTCTTTCTTCTTCTTTCTTTCTTTCTTCCTTCCTTCCTTCCTTCCTTCCTTCCTTCCTTCCTTCCTTCCTTCCTTCCTTCCTTTTCTTCTTCTTCTTCTTCTTCTTCTTCTTCTTCTTCTTCTTCTCTTCTTCTTCTTCTTCTTCTCTTCTTCTTCTTCTTCTTCTTCTTCTTCTTCTTCTTCTTCTTTAGAGAGCAGAAGGATGCCCATAACTGGACATGACTACTTTTATATCTATTATTTTAGATAATTGTAATTTAGAATTATAATTATCTTTTGGGTTTCAGGATAAAATCTATTTTCCCTGTTCTCTTTGATGGAAAATAGTCCTGCTCTAGCCTGGGAGGATAACAGCTTAACCACATTCAGTTTAGCTGCCCTCCCACCAAATGCTAATTATACAAAACACCATCATGGATAGTGAGCAAGTATATTTATAAAAGCAAACAGCAGCAATTGGAGAAGTTAAACAGATTAGATTAGAATTATGATAGAATATACAAGACAAAAAATGTTTTGCAATTCCAGAACAAAATAAAATCTCAGTTCACCCAAGGAGAGAATGATATCATCACAAAAGTTCATTCTCAGCAATCCCTGAGAATTTAGGTGGTTGTTATTACGGGACATATGTCAATGCTATTTTCCCCTAGAAACATCCTTCAAAATCCATGCCTTCTCTTTTGCCCCTCATCCCTCTAAAATTCTGTTTCTCTCTTTTTGAAATGTCTCAGTCAATCAACAGTCACAGCTCTGTATATGTAGTATGTAGTGTCACAAATTCTAATTGTGCCAAAAGCCACTTGACTGCCAAAGCCACTTGAGGCAGGGGTCAGATTATGAAAAGAAGGGACTATGGGAACCAGGAAGGAATTTCTGTAAGTGACATGAGCTGAGTTTTTAAAGGTTGTTGGGTGAGGAATTAATCAGCTAAGGATTAAGTCCCTTAAAACGATACCAGAGAGTTTAAGATGTGGGAGTGAGGAAATGAAATATTCTAGGTATGGAAGTCAGCCAATGTAAATTAAAGAATTAGGAAATGAATTGTATAAGGAATAGCAAGCAACATGAATCGACCATAGCTTGTGCAGAAAGGAGCAATTAAGCCAGGAAGAGCAGAAAGGGGTCAAATTGGGAAGTTTTTAAAATACTAGACATAAATTATGTTTGATCTTAAAGATAATAGAGAACTAATGTAGTTTATTGAGCAAGAGCATGATATAGTCAGACTTATGCTTTAAGAAAATCACTTTGGTGAGTCTTTGGAGGATATAATGTAGTAAGGACAGATAAAAGGGAGATCAACTAGGAGGATAATAAGTTAATAATAAGGAAATGATAATAGTACCTATCTCACAGGTTTGGTATTTGAAGACCAAATATAAATCTATTTGTAAAATTTAAAGTACTATGTAAATGCCAATGATGATGATGATGATGATGATGATGGTGCTGATGCTGATGGTACTGATGATTCTCATGTCGTATATCTAAATAATGGAAAGATTTCTGGATTGGAAACTGGATAGGAACCTGGCTAATTTTGTATGACTTCAATGTATTTAAATATTATCTAATTTGTATTTTAATTATTTGTGTGCTTGCCTCATTACTATCTAAGAACTGTGAAAAATTGGAATAATGCATATCAGTAGAGAGTTATATGACTAGAATAAATGGTAGTTCAACTCTGTGCCAAAGATGAAGAATAAATAATCAAGAGTTTTGCTTTTCACTGATATCGAACATTTAAGGAAATGTTTATTTCGAATATTTAAGGAAATAGAAGGGCAGTTCCTAACACATTGGACAAACATTGTAAAAGATTTATGATAGTTATGTTATGATGGTTAAAGGACATGAATTATTTGTAATATACATGATTCAAACATGAACCTACATAGATGAGAATAGATTCATTGAAATAGCAATAACAAACTCTCTTCTTTTCAAATACTTTGAACTCTATCAGCACAGAGTACCTTGTACATAGTAGGGCTTAAAAAGTATTTATTGAATTTAATTGGTTTTCCAATATACATTTCTTTCTTGTAGCAGGCTTTTATGGAACATTGAAGTCTATCCCAAAATCTATCTTTTCACATACCAAATTTCTAAGCCCAGTCTCCAGGTAGTGTCTCATAAAAGGCAGAAAGATGAACTTGACTCTTCTTGGCTCTGTGACTCAAAGGTCACCTTTGAGTACACTACTTCCTTCTCTGGGCTTCAGTTTCTTTAGATATGAAGTGAACAAATTAAATGGTTAAATGATCTCCAAAATCCCTTTCATCTTTTCATTTTAGTACACTTTGAGAAAACAACAACAATCCTGAAACTGAATTCATTGGTAAAGGGAACTCTCTCCACCAATTGGTATCTGTTTTACAAATTCTAATCTTATAGATTTGTCTAAAATGTTGAGAGATTAAATGAATTATTCGGGGCCATCCAATATGTGTATCAGAGGTGGGTTTTGAACAAGTCTCCCTAACTTATAGTCTGGTTTTCTAGCTATTATCCTTTGGCTTCCTCCTTAGGATATAAGCCTAGAGAAACAAATATATACTGGAGTTTCAGGAACTGTGGGAAGCCTGTGAAGAAGATATTGCTTGGCATGGGAGGCCTTTAACTCTTTTTTTTCCTATTAAGTTTGTATGTAGGTGGTCATATTCTCGGTCAGCCCTGAATACTCCAGAAGTAAAATTCTAGGATCCTTTGAAACCTTTGACTTACTGATTATATTGTACAAATTAAGAGGAATCAGTCCAAAAGATGAGAATTTAAGGAAGTTATGAATCAATGCTGTTCCAGGTTGGAACATCACATGAGGGAGGAGGTCTCCTTTTTCTGGATCATCCTGGTGGTTTACACAAGCCCCCGCAAAGACAAGGATCCAGGAAACAGCTAAAATAGGTTTATCTGAACAGCTTTCCATGGCTTTTTTTGAACAGAAACAAGTTTCCATTACGAAAGTGACACAAAAAGAGAGCCCCATCTAAAAACAGCCACCACCCAGCTTCAATGGGAATAGGAAGGGAATTTTTTTTTTTTTTTTTTAAATTTTAAGTTAGAATGTTGAAATTGCACTATGGCTTGTCCACCTTCCCACTAGGTGTCAGTATAGCAACACCCATTGGGTTTCACGCTAAAAAAATTATAGAAACAAAAATGTGCTACTCCTTAAAATTTAAAAGAAAGAAAGAAATCACATGCTATAAAATTTGTTACCAAATTATTTCCATTTTATTTGCAGCATTTATTTGCATTCCAGTACCGATATGTAAGCATCTATTTTAAATTTGTTTCAGGCCATAATAGTCAAGGCCCTATAATCACATTTAAAGTAGAGTTGTTATAATAAAAAAGAAGTCTTTGTGGGGATGCTGTATTTTACAATTCTCCAGCATTCCTGTTAGCTTACTCTTTAGTCTCTGCAGATATACTGGTGATGCATAAATCAGTCCCTTTTCTCTTTGACCTAACCATTGTCTCTGCTGCTGGCTTGACATGACCACCCATTCCTTTCATTGGAGGATCACAAATGAGGATGTTGACAAGGTTTTATATTACACGGTACCAGTAGCTCTATCTGCATCACTTTTCTATTCTGTATATTTATGATCTTTTGTTATCATTTGGAAAAGTATCCCAGAAACAATTTCTCTGTGTGATCCAAACCTTGCTATTGTCTCAGATGATTATTACAGGGGTGTGTAAGTCACAACATGCTGTAGGGGAAGATGTTTGATAAGCTACACTAAAGACCCTCATATTCTCTCTCTCTCTCTCTCTCTCTCTCACACACACACACACACACACACACACACACACCAACACACATACACACTTTCTCCTCTTCAATCTCTCTGACACCCCAGCATCATTCAGCTTCTGTCTGGGGGCCAGGCTCTGGAATAATATAGGTTTCAACTGTTGACTTTGTGTAGGTAGGAGGAACACACACAGATATGCTAGACAAGCTTTTTACTGCTTCTCCCAGAGGGTCATCAAACCAAAAGAATAGGAAGAATAGATTAATGTAGTGAGCATCTTAGTGCTCCTCCAGAGAGTTAACTGACTATTTCCTTTCCACATGCTATACTATAGACCTCACAAAAGATAGTTTGACTTGAAAAGAGCTATTTTGATCTTCTCCCTCCAGCTCACTTCTCTTCCAAATTTCTCATTTTTTATTGAGGATTCTACCATCATTTCAGTCATACATATTTGCAATCTACATATTATGTGATTTTTCTCTCTTCCTCATTTCTCATATACAATCCCTTTCCAAATTTTATCCATTCTACCTCATCTATCTATCCATCCATCTATCTACCCACTTATATATCTATCTAATATAGCTCTTTTCTATCAGTCCCCTTCTCTTCATTCACTCAGTATCTCTGGATGAGACTATTGCATTAATTTCTTATTCCTTTCTTCTACTGACCTCCATATAACTAGATTCTAGATGTTGTTGTTGAGTTGTATTCAGTCATGTCAGAATCTCTGTGAACCTGTATGGATTTCTTTTTCCCCTTTTTGGCAAAAATAGTGAACTAGTTTGCAATTTAATTCTCTGGTTCATTTCTCAGTCAGGAAACTGAGAAAAACAGGGTTAAATGATTTGTTCAGGGTCATACAGCTAATATGTATCTGACTCCAGATTTGAGTTTATGAAGATGAGTTTCTGATTTCAAGCCCAGTTCTTTACCTAGTGTACCATCTTGATACCCAGTTGTCAAATGGATATCTTCACATCACAGTCTGACTATGTCATTACCCTGCTTAGTAATCTATGATGACTCCCTTTTGCCATTAGAATAAGATACACACTCCATTGGATGGCTTTTAAAAGCCCTTGGTAATCTGAATTAAACCTATCCTTCCAGGTTTATTGCATCTAATTCTCTTTTATTTACTTTATGTTTTAGTCAAACTGATCAATTTGCTTCCCTTGTATATGACATTTCGGACCCATATGTGAAGGAAATAGTGACAATCATATGTCCATGAATTTGCAGAGCTATGTTCCTCTATATCTCCTCACTGATGTCTCATGGAAGCTCTTTGTCTTCCCCAAAGTTCTAATATCCTTTCTTCAGAAATTACTTTGTATCTCCTTTTTAGATATTTAGTATTTTATTTCTGCTATACATGCTATTTCCCCTCCACTAAAACAAGTGCTCCTTCTTGAGGACTAGTTTGATTTAGTTTTTTGGCCTTTTTATCCTTTTTATCTAATACAGTACCTGGCACATAATAGATAAATAATAAATGCTAGTAAAATGAATAAATGCTTATTTAAATATTTTTCTTCTCTGATCCAGAAATCTGCATAGCCAACTAAAGCCTCACTGCCACTAATTAAAACCTATTTATTTTTCTATCTCTTTATTTGTTTTTTCACTTCTTTATCTATACTACTCCCAACTCCTAATCATAGTATGAGGGAAAGGGTGATTCCTCCCTTGGTTTTTGCAATTAAATTAATCACACTTTTTGGTGACACTTCCTGAGACCTTCCAAAAAACTTATTTTCTTGAAGAAGAAATCCATCAATGTCTTGGTCAGACTTGGAAGTTTGGCAGGTATATGTTCCTGAACAAACTTTACAAAGCACTGTTACAAGAAGGAAAATTAAAAGATATGTTCCAAAGGAAAATGAAAAAAAATACTTACAGACAAGTCAAAAAAGTAGATTAAAGCTTTCAAGGGACACGTTAAGCTTTGTGGAAGGATACAGTTGACGGTGATTAGAGAAAAAAAAAAGGAAGACAAGACTAGAAGCAAAATGATTTTGTCCCTCACAATCCATGATTAGAATATTATCCCTAGTGTTCTTAGTTCATGATACACATTAGGTAGCTTACAGCAAATTTAATTTCTTAGTATTAACACTCTCTTTGTCAGTATTTAAATCAGAATAATTAGTGGAATATGAATTGAGTTGGATGGTATTTGGACATATAGGCAAAATAAGGTCTGTACTTACCCTTTTACTATCAGATATACTGATTTTAAATTAGTTTGTATTTTAAATTTAATTCTTTTGATGATTATATCTCAATTCTCAAAATCACATTTAGCTTGCTGTCAGGCCTTGATGTGAAATTTGATGTTTATTTCATTCATTCATTCATTCTGAATTCTGCTCAGCTACATTGCCCGAGTCCTTCCTGCCTTACATCTCAGATTCTGGGTGCAATAATCAAATAATTACCACCATTCTTCCTAGAAAGGCCATGTCAATGATAAGACTTATGAATCAACTTACCCCCCACCTCCCCTATGATTTTCTTTACTAAATTCTTTTCTCTGGACATTATTCCTTTATATAAGTTGATTTCTTCCAGTGGAATATAATCTCTTTGAAGTCAGACTTCTGCTTTTATTCTCAGTGCTTAGCATAGTTCCAGAAATATAGTAAACACTTAATAAATGTCTCATTCTTTCTTTCACTCCTTTATTCATTTGGTGTCTGACTCTCTTGATGTTGAAATGAAGTAGTTGATGGGCATTGAGCCAGGATTTTATGCCTAATTTCTCAAATAAATAGGAACTGCTCTCCTTCATAGAATTTGGTCCAGTGTCACAGAAGTAAGTTTTATAGATGGTTGATTAGAACAATAAAATAGGGATAATAATATCTGCCCTACCTAACTCATGGAGTCATTTAGGTTCAAAGAAAACATCAAATATCAAAATGTTTTGAAAACTTTTAAGTCTTATTAAGGGTATCAGTCATCTCTGTCTATCTGCCAGTCTGTCTCTTTCTTTCTGTTTTTGTTTCTATCTCTGTCTTTTTTTCCTCTCTAACTCTCAGCTCTTTGCTAATTTGTCTTTGCCCCTTATTTTATCTCTGTTTTTTCCACAACTGAGTATTAAGGAATAAGAATGAGGCAAAAACAGATCCAAGGGAAAATTATAATCTCAGCTTTCCTTTGTGAAAAAGAATTCTTCTTTCTTTTCTTTCCTTTCTCAATGTGGGAATATGAAAATTAGCTAATAGTATCTGTAGAATGATCTCCATGGCTGAGCTTGGTGATTAATTTGGCAAAAATTAATGAATTCTCTGCTACTATAGATCTCTTGCACCATGACTGTTCTTTAGTCAATGAATGTAGAATTTAAGACACACATTAAATGTCTGAGAAATCTTCCTTCTTTCTTTAAAATTCTGATTGTAGTAGAAGACTTTTATTCATGTCAAAGATGAACCAAGAGGGCAAGTAATGAACAACTTGTTAGGCTCCAGTTCACTCTTTACTAGTAGGTAAATTGTTAGGTCTTTGTTAATTTCATTAGAGTGCTTCTGAGTATATGATAATGTGTTTACATTTACTCCTCAATAAAATTGATTCATATATTTCATAGCATGAACTGAAGATCAGTCAATGCCTTTTTTTTCTGTACTAACATTGTAATCAATATATAGAATCTTACTAAAGGTAATACGGTTCACTTTTTACAATGGAATTATAATCAATTCACAATTTTACTAATTATTCTTTCTTGCTATTGGTTTTATCAGTCTTTAGTCATATAAGATAGATACTAAAATATCTCATTAATAAAAGAAGATTAAAATCAATCCAACTGATTGTTATGAATTGGGTAAACACATACAAGCAATATTTCTCAGATTACATCTTTATCATTATGTATTTGACTATAAGATATAGAGGAAAACAGTATTCCACCATATTTATAGTTCACTGTCTATTTAAAAACATTTAACTTAATAGAATAATCTCCTGCCTTAAAGGATCTTGTCCAATAAGGTATCTCTGATGAATATATCAAAATGATAAAAGATTATTTAAAAGGCATAGCAACAGATATGACCTTGTTTGATAAAAGTCTGATTATTAATATAAGCTGATGCATAAAATTGTTGTTATATATTCATTAAAAGTATTTGTCATTGTCATAGAGGAAATATGGCAAATAGCCCAAGTTGGGGATGAATTACATATAAATATTAAAATATTCCAGATGTTTCTGTTTGTGGATAATTATGTCAAGTTCCAGAATATTAGAGATAATATTTATAATCTAAATTCATTTCATTTATAAATGAAATTTATAATGACTGAAAGGAGTTTGAGCTAACCATTCACCCAGGAAAATGAAGTAGATGAAGAATGCCCCTTGTTCAGATTTTATTCATTAGGGGTTAAATAATGCTTATTACTTAAGTTGTTTGGAGATCCATGAGAATATGACTGAAATATTAGTCTTTTCTATTTCAAAGGAAAAAGAGAAGACCTGGAAGTTCAGGAGAAAAAGAGAGAGACAGAGAGAAAAAGACAGAGAGAGACAAAAAGAGACAAAGAGAGAGGCAGAGAGAGAGCAGAACCCACTGGAAATCCATAGCAAGTAAAAATGGGCAAAAAAACCAAATGACTTTGAGATTGGACACAAAATAAATCAAGACATTTGGTAAATGATGCTTGGCATGTGAGATGCTGTCTTAGGTAGTTTCCCCTTTTCCATTGTCTCCCACTATGTACAATTTTTAAAAGAAATCTATTTTTCTTAGAAAATGGGCTAAGCTTTTGGTCATAAACTCACAGTTCTCCAAATGCTTATGTAGATAAGCATTGGCAGACCCTCAGCTATCTTATGATTTGTAATTGGGTAGACAACCTCTTATACTCACCATCATTGTGTATAACACACAAAGAAAGATATTGCAAGTGGACAATGATCTGAGCCCAGAATTGAACAAAAAGATAAGAAACTGGATTGCTTCTGGAAAACTAAGTTTTTATTGAATTTTTCATAGGGAGGTGTGTTATGACTTAAATTCACCAAACTTTGCAGTTTTAGGTCAGGATATGGTGGCCATGAATAGCTTCTAACACATTATAAAAAAAGAATCAAATGGGATAAATGGTGGAAGGAATGTTGTAAAAATCAGGTATGTCAAATATAAGATAGACTGGCAATAATTTGAGAGCAACAGCCAATCAAAAAGGGAACCTACATGCTTCCTTAGTGAACTTAAGATGATTAAAGAATGAGAAGATCCTCAACAGTTCTGGTGGACCTTCATTAGGTGATGAACTTATGGAAGGACATAGAAGAGTTGCCTAAATTGAACAAGTGTGAATATATTGTGATGAATTGTTGGATGGCTACATCACTGAGTTCTTAGGTCATTGAAGTATTGGAGTACTGAGTTTTTGGTCTGAACCAAAAAGTTTGATCCATTTATCACTGTAAAATAGTATAATAAAACCTGGAACTACATTAAATTGATCTCACAACTTAAACAAAAACAAAGAAATACATACTTCTAGGTGAAAAAAAAAATCAGACGATAAAAAAATAAGCTGAAGTTGGCCAGGTCTGCCCCATTGTTATAAAACTTCCTTTACTCTGAGAGCTGTCCTTTCACTACTCTCTTAGCTGAGAGAATGTTTGGGACCTGATAAGGAGCCTAAACTAGTTTCCACAATGAGCAAGAGAATAAATACTGGATAATGACACCTGAATTCATGTTCTGGATTTGACATTTCATAGCCATGTGGTCTGGGGTAAGTCACTTTCTTCTTTTGAACTTCAGTTTCTTTATTAAAAAATCAGGATAATAATAAACTATTTCATAGAATTGTAATGTAAAAAGTGTTTTGTAAACCATACAACTCTCTACAAACATGAAATATTATTAGTATGGTTAGTCTTGTCTAGGTGTGGGAAGGCTCTTTGTCAAGATGAGACAATTCCCTTTGCCAGAGGATTATAGGAGTCATAGGTTCTACAATTGGAAAGAAAGTTTGAGGTATGGATTTGCCTATTCGGCTAGTGTCCTAGATCCCTATCACTCACAAATGCCCCAAATTCTCGAATACCTATGTCTCACGGTGAAGGCTACACTGTACTAATAGATCCAAGACCATATATTCCATGGTCCTCCCTAGTCCTTGTTCTGTAATCCTTAAGTCATGTCTCATTCTTTAATTTACTCAAATCAATCCTGGTAGAAGTGTCTGTCAAAATGGATGGTAGTTACATTCAAATAATCTATTTGAAAAGGAGACGATATTTACTTTGCCTGGGTGTCAGACTACTCTAGGCAGCCATAAGGCTAGCTTTATCCAAAGGATATATTTCTTGTTCTCTTCATACTCCTTTTATTCCTATTTTAGATGTTAAGCTTACTTTCAACATGACTTTCATTAAATTTAAAATCGGGAATCCGCAACTAACAGATTATCTATTTATCTTTTTATCAGTCTGAGATTTTAATCCTCATTCTAGGACATGTTCAAAGTTTTGTTAGTAAAGATTACTTCGTGTAATGAACCCTAAAGATCAATTCACATTGAAATAAGCTGAAATTAGATTCTAGCTCTTACCATATGCAATGTTTTCAGTTCAGTGATAAATTACCCAAGTCAGCAACTATATGACATTTCAATACAGTGTCATGCCTATTAAAACTTCTTTTTTTTTTTATACTGAAGAAAAACAGTTATTATGGTTCAGGTTTTATTTTCATTTTTTAATCTGCTGGGGTTAGACACAGTACAACATTCTTTAGAAAATGTTTCTTTTATAACAAGTGAATTGGCTAATTACAACTTATATTCATTTGTTTTAGAAATCATTTTTTTTTTGAGTATTTGGGGGGAGTGGGGCAGGGATGAATGGAGGTGGTTCATCTGTTTATATATTACTTAATTAACTATGTTCTAACATTATTGTTTCTGTGCTATAGCAGGAAGAGCTACCAGCACTTCCCCCAACCTTTTCTTGGTAGGCTCTCAAATGAGGTAATATTTGTAAACACTTTTCACAGTACATAGCACAGAGTAAATATTATATATTGCCTTCCCCTTTTCTCCTTATCCCACAATGACTCTATTTGGATGTCATAGCTATTTATATCATTTGGATGAATTGGGAATCACTAACTCTAAGCCTTAGAGTAAGATAATGGAATACTAGATCTTACCATCACTAGATCTAACATCACATGATAAAGTCTTCCTGGCCTTGTCATTTTTCTGGTTGCATGAAGATCCCCAGATACTGTCATCTCACTTATAGATACTAATGATGATGATAAGGACCTCTGGGTTTACCATCTGTAATGCATCAGAACTCTTTGATATATTTTATATTCCTCCCTCCTTCTGTCCCTTCCTTCCTCTCTCCCTCCTTTCTTCCCTACCTCTTTCCCTCTTTCTCTCTCTTCTTCCCTTTCTCCCTTCCTTCTTCCCTCTCTCCCTTCCTCCCCCTTCTTCCTTCTCTTCCTTCCTTCTTTCCTTCTTTCCTTCCTTCCTTCCTTCCTTCCTTCCTTCCTTCCTTCCTCCTTCCTTCCTTCCTTCCTTCCTTCAAATTTCCTTCCTTTCTTCTTCCTTCCTTCCTTCCTTCAAATTTCCTACCTTACTTCTTTTCTTCCTTCCTTCCTCCCATCAGGGAAGGCTAAAAATTTGTCAGTTGCTCTGCTCTTAACCAAAACAATCTTCAAGTTATCCTCAGCATCTCACTCTCCCTAACCTCACATATCCAATTAATTCCCAAATCTTGCTATAGCTTTCTCTACAACATATTTTTTGATTTATCCCTTCTCATTACTTAATCACCATATTAGTTTCCATTCATCATGATTTTGCATTATTTGTTCTCATATCTGGAAGCTACTCCCTTTTAACCTCCATCCATTAGAATCTTTAACTGTTTTTAAACCTCTGTTTAAATACCACCTTTAGCATGAAGTCTTTTCTGATTTCTGGGGACAGACCCCATTTCACCCAGGTACTATTGCTGATTTTCTTAAAGCATATTGCATTTGTATTTTATTTATTCTGCATATTCTTATATAGCATTTAGCTACTCACACAGACTGAGCCCACAGGAACTATCACCATTTCTTTTCTTTGCCTGACTTGATGATTTGCTCTTGGTTCATTGATCTGGAGTCATCTCCTTCTACAAGAGGACACCTTGGTGCTAATGCTTCACTTCAACTGTCACCTCATATTCCTGCGGAATAATCTTATTTTTGGCTCTAGTCTAATAGGTGCCTCCAAGTAGGGACAGAGGAAGATTAAAAGTACCTAAAGGATTGGAGGAAGAAACAAAAATGAATCAGGTATATAATAGGAAATGTAGTTCTCATACATAAAGGAAGGATAAGAACTAAAGAATCATAGAGTGATAACATTTATTTGAGGCTAACTTTCAAGTCTCATTGGAACATTTGAAATAGGGCTACTCATTAATTATTTTGCATTTCTTCTCCATTGAGTTCAGCTTGATCAATGATAAGTGGATTCTTTCCTCCTTCCCATTGTCTCTTCTCTGTGGGTTACTTTTTCTGACTGTTTTCCTCTTTTGACCATTCTAACTCTGCTATTGTTTCTTCCACAACTACTCCTATAAGTGATACAGTAATATTTGGGTGTCTTGGGAAGGGGGGAGGAAATACCAGCTTTGGATATTTTATAATGCCCTGTAACAAAAGAAAAAAAATACACAGAGGAGTCAGTCATCCTTAGAAACAGGTAATCCTGTGACTATTAGCTCACACTTTCTGGCCTTAGAGTGGAAAAGGGCATCCTGTTCACACTGACATTTAGCTTAGAGAGTCATCATTACATTTTTTCCAAAAAAATATTTTATTTTTTCCAATCCCATGTATAGTTAGCAAAAATATTCATTTCTGTAACATTTTGAATTCCAAATTTTCTTTTCTCTCTCCCTCCCTTACCTCCCTCAAGAGAGCAAGCAATCCGATGTAAGTTATACACATCATTACATTTTAAAAGCAGCAGAAGGAAAAGGCCTGAAGGACAGGGATAACTCTCTAGTACATCTTTTTTTTTTTTTTTTTTTTTTTTGAGGCAAATGGAATTAAATAATTTGACCAGGGATTTTAACTTCTGACTACAGGCTCTGTTTACTGTACTACCTGGCTGCCCTGTGAAAAGTATTTTTTTATTTGTTTGTTTTATCCCTGTATATCTTTCTCAATCATCAGTTTGTTATTTGCTCTTTGTTTCCAGAGGATCAGTGATATGACAGGGTGATGTCTTGATTTGCAAAGGAATTGGATTTAAGTGAGGCAAGGTTACCCAAAATTGTTAGCCTCAATTTCTCTTCCTGAACCATGAAAATTCAATGGCAAAACAAAAATCAAGATGACTGGATACAATGGATTGGCTTTAATGTATAACTAGGCTTTAAGTGTTCCACAGTACCTGCTTTTGTGGAACCTTCAGATCCCTTCAGGTCTATTGGAACAAATCATTCTCATTTGCTCATTCCACTGGGAGAAGTCTTTGTATTCTTGAGATAGACATCCTCCAAACTCATGGAAGGATTTGAGGCCTGTCAGATAGTTAGTTAAAAAATATTCATTCCTATTAGAGGAAGTCCATATCTGAATGGAAATGGTAGGGTGAGTAGGGGACAGGGTAAAGGACTCCATCATTTAACTGGAGTGTGTTCTACATCTATACATATATGTTGTTTCTACTGATAGAACATAAGCTTCTTTAGGATAGAAAATTTTTATTTTTTCTTAGTATGTCTAGCACCTACCATAGTTGTCTGATACTTAATAAATGCTTAATAGATATTTGTTGATTGATTGATTGACACTCTATCCCACCTCTGAAAAGAGTTGAAATGATGTGGGTGAACTCTGTAAAAATTATATAAAATAATCACTGAAACTATGTGCCCTTTGATCTGCAAAAGAAGAGAGATTGGGGTCTCCCAGGCTGCAAAGAGTCTAGGAGAAAGCATACTTTCCAGGCTGAATTTTTTCCTAAGGCAAATCACTCCCCTCCCCCCATCCCCATCGATCTTTTTGAGAAACCGGATTCCCCATTTAGGTTGAAAAAGTCTTCAAAGTGATTTTCATTCAATTGGGAGATCTGGACCTGATATCGATAAGTATCTAGGCCTGGGGACATTGGCTTTCTTTTCAACTGGGAATTTCAGTCTCAGATTTCCTATTAAAGGACAATTTTAAATTCATTTATTTGCAGAATGTCCAAAGCAGGACTATGCCTTGTCCAGGAACCTCTCTCTCTCCTTGGCATAACTACTTGCCTGCCAGGACTCCTGCCCACTGCGAAGAGACCCTCTTCTCAGTGAAAAACCTTTTGTTATTTCTCTGCTACTGAAGAAGTTAGTCTCTTAGCAAAGCTGATTTCTGCAGTGCCAATAAAACTTCCTTTTTGCCATTAATATTTCGGGTTCATTAATTCTTTCACCTTGAACCTGTGCTGGTCAGAAGGGGATTCTCACAAATTAACTCTCTACATTGCCATTAGAACTGCATCACTATGTTCATAAATTTCTTATCCAACTCTAATAGTTCTCTTAACAGTCCATCATGTTTCTCCATCTTGATTTTCACTCATATGGTATCCCTTTCAGGTTAGTGAATTACCTCATTCTGTAAAATTAGGTTTTTGTTTAGGTTTACACATGGTAACAAAATTGCTACATACACACATATTTCAAAAACATGTATATTCTAACTGCTTTTAAAGGCAATGTGTTTGTGTGGGAAGACTTATATGAACTGATTCAAAGTAAAGTAAGTAGAATCAGAAAAAGAATATATACTTTTGTATATATGACTGTAACATTGTAAATGGTAAGAATAATAAATGGAACACACAACAATGGAAATTAAATGCTTTGAAATTATAATGATCAAGTTTTGGCCTCCAATATGAGAAAGCACCTACCTCCCTTCATTTCAGATGTGGGAAACTAGTAATATAGAATATTGCATGTAACATTGGTCAGATTTCTTGAACTGTTTCTTTTATAAAAATCATTGTTACAAAGGGACATTCTTAGAGTAAACAAGATAAATTGGGAACGAATATGGTATAAAAAAATAAAAGGTCACCATCAAAACTAATTTTAAAAATTAATATTCTATGAAGAGGGATATGGTCCTTTTGTTGTGGCAATTTTAAAATATTTTAGTAGGGTGGTAATACTGCTGCAAGTAATACTTAATTAGAAAACAACCCTTTTTGCTTTAAAAATTGATCAGAAGAAAGGAAGAAGGTTTCTCCCATTTTTAAGTGGAGTGAAAAATTACTACTGTCTGATAAGAAAAAAAATTATGGGGTTCACTCTGTCAGCAGAATAGATACTCTATATGACTATAATTACCTATTTTAACTATATGGAGAGAAAGAATAGAGGGAATGGTAGACCTTTTCAGCTGATAGGATCACAGTCACAAACTTTGAAATAGAAAGGACCATACAGATAATGTAATATGACCTCTTTTTTTTTTCAGCTGAAGAAATTGAAGTCTATATAGGTTAAGTGACTTGTCTAAGATCATACAGGGAGTATGTGATTTAGTAGTATTGGAAGTTTTCTTTGAAGAAGATTTTGAGGAAGCTTTTCTTTCTCTTTTCATTTTTACTATGCTATTCTCAGTTAAGAGGATAAGAAAAAAATCACAAAGGCTGTCTTTTTTAATGAGCTCACCAGCATAGAAGGAAAATGGTTTGCCTCTGGCCAAGGGGGAGATTAGATCTGAAAGTTGAGAACAAACTGCCAGAGGAGCACTATGTTTAACTGACTAAAAGTCAAGCCCACTGAATTTTGGTATGTAACCATCTAGACCTTGATTCACTCTACTCTTTTTGAATCCTTATCTGATTTCTCATAGCAATAATTCCAAGTTATCCTGATCCTCAGGATCTAGTTTCTGCTCTTGTCTTCCCAAGTATGGTGTTGTCTTATGGACACTATAGAGACTCAAAAGTGATGTTCATTCGGATATGTGGTATGAGATCACATCTGATGAATGACTGCTCACCTATTAGGCTATTGGAATCACTGCTTGGGAGTGTACCCCTCTGGCCATTTCCATAGGCAACTTTAATCTAGACCTAGATTCTACTTTCCATATTCTTCACATTCTTTGGCACCCAAACTTGAAAGTTCTTTTTTCCTTTCTTCTTTTTTTTCCCTTTCTTCCTTTGTGCCTCCCTCCCCACTCTCTCTCCTTTTTTATCTCTCTCCTTCCTTCCTTTTTTCCTTCCTTCCTGCCTTCCTTCCTTCTTTCCTTTTCTCAAAACCTGTGTTAGCATGATTCAAATATTGCACCCTCCCTCTTCTCTATATTATCTTGATATATCTATTCATTCAACAACCATTTTTCTATGGTATGCCACAATCACAACTAGGGGTCAGATTCCCCAACCAATATGCTAAATTAGAGAAGTCTTGAAGGCTCTTTTAAAGTCCAAGTGGTACTTAGCAATAGATGACAGCTTCTTTAAAACAGCAACTCCCTCATGTAACTATCTTCCATCTCCTAAGAATCTCAATCATTTTCCCCCTCTGTACTCAAGGTTTTAACTACCCCTGCCTTCCAAATCTCACAGTCATAAGATGATTTAGCTCTCCACTGCTCAGAGGAGATAAAAACCATCTGGCAGGAGCTCCCTTAAGACTTCTCAGTATCATCACCCATTCTCTTCTATTTGAGTGCCAAATGATGGAAAGAAGATGATAGGAAGATTTATAAAATCTAGGAAAAGGTACTAGTGAGAAAGTTTCCAGAAAGTTGGCTGACATCTTTTCTGAAACATACAGTTTCAATGTGACTTGGTCAGGTTCATATAGCCAGGTTATGTCAGAAGTGAGATTTAAAATGAGACTTTTCTGAATCTGATGCTAACTCTCTATCTACTTTTCAATGTGACTTTCAAAATGAAGGAAATTTTGTAAAATATGAGAGGGGCAATTTGAAAGATCAGACAAAACTGAGAGGAGACAGTGGAAGAATTGGGTTGAGATGATTGGGAATAGAAGAATGTGCAATAAGGATTGAAGAGGAGAATAATTTGCTCTTAGGCAGTTAGAGATTTAGCATTATTTGGATTGAAGTAAGAGAGAGTGGGAGTTTGCTACATGGAGAAAAAGCCTAGCTGTGGATGGGAACAGCTCTACTGGTGATGATAAGTGAAAAGAATGCTCTTTGGTTCAGCCATATTTGCTTCCAACACTTATTGGTAGGGTGTGGTTTGTCATGGCTTCTTTTTGAAATCATTTTTACTCCCACAGATCTGCACATAATAGTCATTTAAATAATTTTTGAATTGAGATCCTAGAGACAACTTGGAAAAGGTCCACTTCTGAGATAAGAATGCTTGATATAGTAATCAAATGTACATCAAGGCATAAAACTAGGGCTATCTAAATAGAAATTAATTACAGTTGAAAATTAGCTAACAAGGATTAATGAGAACAGTACTTGAGTATTTGTTTTTATAAAAAAAAAATCTTGCTATTGTATATGAAAACATTTTCCTATGCATTCGTAGAGAGTAAAGTATCATGCAAAAATAAAGAACTATTTAATTAGTAATCACAATTAAACTTTGCTGTTCAAATATTAGCTGTTTTTTGTTATTAAAAAAGAAAAGAGTGTCAACATTCCATTTCTGATAGCTGAGGACTATACTATATTTTTAATAGCTTGGACCATAAGGCTGTAACTATATTGTAATGGGGGGTAGGGGAGGCATTTTGAGGTGGAAAATAGTTTATAATTTATAACTTTATCAGTTGCTTGAGGCTCAGAGAGGTAGAGAACTTAAATGATTTACCTATGATCACACAACTTGTAATATATCAGGAGATTGATTTAAATCCAGTTTTTTCCTGATTCTACCAAATACTGTACTATTTCTTGTTTCTTCTGTAATTGTCCATGTATTTTTATAACGTATAGCTAATTAACAAGCATTATTAAGTGCCTTCTATATATCAGGCACTTCACTTCACTGGAGATACAAACTAAATGGAACATTCTTCTCTTCCCCCCTAAGAAAAACAAGCAAAAAACAGTACCTGTTTTCTAGGTATTCACAAGAGACAACATGCAAACAACTATGTAAAAACAAGATATGTACAGGATAAACTAAAGACAGCCATAGAAGCAAGTTACTAAAACTAAGGGAGATCTTCAAGAAGGAATGGATGGCCAACAATGTCAAAGGCTGTTGAGAAGTCTTAAAGGATGAGAAGTGAAAAAAAATTATTAGTTTTCATGGTTAAGAGATTATTGATAAAAGAAGATCAGAGAAACCAGGAAACATAGAGAAAAGGAGAAAATTCTAGATATGGGATACATACCCAGTGAAAATGGGATATATTTTGTGAGGAACAAAAAGATCAGCATTATTGGATAATAGAAAGAGTAGGGGAGCAAAATATAAGGAGACTGAAAAGTGGAGATAATTTAAAAAGTGCTTTGGATGCTAAATAAGGAATTTCATAATTGATTCCAGAGATGATAGGAGAAAGAAAGGCAGGGAGAGAGGAAAGAAGGAAGGAAAAAAACATTTATTAGATGCTTACTATATGTCAAGCACTTTACAAATATCTCACTTGATCCTCACAAAACCCCTGGAAAGCAGGTTCTAATATCCCTATTTTACCGTGGAGGAAACTGAGATAAACAGATGGTAAGTGACTTGCTCAGGATCTAATAGCTGATAATTATGTGAGCCTGGATTTGAAATCTAGTCTTCTTCACAGACCCAGTGCTCTATCTCCTGAGTAAATTGTTGCTGCTGGGGAGAAGCCACTGAAGCTTATTAAATAGGAGGGTGAAACAGTCAGAACTTCACTTTAGAAAGACAAACTTGAAACTGAGTAGAGTGGAGTAGAATGAAGAAAGACTTGAGGCAGGGAGACTTATTGTCAGGCCACTGAAATATTCTAGGAATGAGGTGAGGAGGACAAGGACCAAGGTGGTGGTAGGTCAGAACAGAGAAGATGGTATATAGGAGGGGTTGTACAAAGAAAAATTAACAGGACAGACAGGATTTGGCAAAAGATTGAGAATTTATGTATGCATGTAAATATATAAATTATACAATACACATACACATATGTGTCTCGACCGGCGAGACCTAGTTACTCGTAGGGGCTTCGAGGAGGATCCAGCCTGAGGAGAAACGGGCGAGAAAGAGGAGGGAGACCAAGCTGATTGTTGCCAAGGTCTCAGTTTATTGCTCTCAGGGTACAACTTATATAAGAAAAAGCATGGGAAAGAGAAGTAGGGTGGTCTGGGAAAGAACATGGGCTATAGCTGGTCCAGTGAACAGGAACATAGTGTGGTGACAACTCAAGATTGATTCTCCAGACCGTTTTGCCCGGTTGCAGTTCTCAGGATTGTTTGAACACCTGCGCGATTCTGTTGCAGCAAGGGGTGGGAAAAAGGCACCTGGGCTGGGGCCATGAGAAAGGCATCTGGGCGAGAGCCTTCGGCTTCCAACACATATGTATATTTTTACGTATTTATGTGTGTGTATATATATATATGTATATATAAAACTATTTATATATTAACATATATTAACAGATTGAGATATACACATACATACACATAGACACATGTGTATATGTATATACAGACATAGGGAGAGAGAGACAGAGACAGAGACAGAGAGAGAAAGAAAAGAGAGATAGAGACAGAGAGATAGAGGCAGAGTTAGAGAGTGATTGAGAGACAGATACACAAAGACACAAAGAGGAGTCAATCTTTAGTTTGTGAGCCTGGGTATTTAAAGGATTGTGGTACTCTTCACAGTAAATAGAAAAGTTGAAAAGGGGTGGGGGGTAGGTAATGAATTACATTTTAGAAATTTTGAATTTAATATATATAAAGGACATTCAGTTCAAGATGTTTAATAGGCAGTTGAGGATATGAAATTGAGATTTAGTAGAAAGGTTAGGGCTGGATGGAAAGATTTGAGAATCATTTTTGGACACTTCATAATTGAATTTATGAGAGCTGATGGGATCAATAATAATAATAATAATAGTAGTAGTAATGATAATAGATAACATTAATATGAAGTCAGGCAGACTCATTAGATTAAGTTCAAATCTGACCTCAAACACTTGATAAATGTGTGACCCTCAGAAAGATACTTAACCCTGTTTTCCTCAGTTTCCTCATCTTCATCCAAGAAAAGCCCCCAAATACAATCATGAAAAGTTGAATATGACTGAAAAATGATACAACAAGAACAGCAAAAACAACAGTGTTTTTGTAGTTCTTATTATGTGCAAAAGCAAAATGGTATAGGAAAAAAGAGAAAAGGGTCCAGGACAGATCCTTGGAGGCACTTCACATTAGTGGGTATGACCCAGATGAAGATCCCCAAAAGGATACTGAAGAGTAATTAGACAAGTAGGAGGAGAACCAAGAGAGAGTAATGTCATGACAACCTAGAAAGAAGAGAGAGTGAAGGAGGAAAGGATGACCAACAATGTCAAAAGCTGTTGAGAATTCAAAAAGGATGAGAAGTGAAAAGAGGTCATTAAAGTTGGTGGTTAAGAGATTATTGATAACTTTGGAGAGAGTAGTTTTTAGTTGAATGTTGAAGTTGGAAGCCAGAGTACAGAAATTGAAGAGTAAAAGGAAATGACATAGAAGCATTAATGAAGATAGCCTTCTCTGGGAGTTTAAACACAAAGGAACACATACACACACACATCTGTGTGTGTGTGTGTGTAATAGCTAGTGAGAAGGGATGGATCAAGTGAGGGTTTTTGAGATGAGAAATCATTGTCATACAATAGAGAAAAAGCCAGGAAACAGGGAGAGAGTGAAAATTAAGGAGAGTGAGGGGAAAGAAAGGGAGAAGAGAATAAGCACTAATATTGTACCTCCTATGTTTCAAGTACAATGCTAAGTGCTTTTTAAAAATAAATACTATTTCATTTGATCCTCATAGACACTATTATCATCCATTTTATAGTTGAGGAAACTGTGGATAATAATGATAATAATGATAATGATTATTATTATTGCTACTACTATTAATAGTCATGTGACATCCATATAATACTTTGAGGTTAACAACATATTTTACATACATTATTCCATCTAATCCCCAACAAAAAATCTGGTTTTCCTCAAAAATTTACTAGAATGTCCAAACTATAATAGATAGAAAAACACTGTAGTACTAACTATTGCTTGGGTCAGTGAGGAGAAACAGTTGGTCTTGGAGCTTGTTTTGGTCTGAATAAGATCCAGCATTACAGGTCAAATAGAATGATTTTCCTTTAGACTTTGGATTCAGACAGAACTGGATCAGTCCCTGTGATTTTAGAGTAAAATAAGTAATTTTTAGTATACTGAAAGGAAAGAAATTTTGGCTCATAAGCACCACTAGACCAATCTGGGTCACTCTTAATTGAGGCTAAAAAAAGCAAAAGGGGGAAGGGGGGACGGGCCATAGCTATTTTTTTTTTTTTTTGTCGTGATTTGGTGACAAACTCTTTGAAGTCTCCATTAACTAATGCTCATTGAATGCACAATTAAAATTGCTCATAAAAATAAATGTAGTACAGCATCAAAATAAAAACTGTAATCAACCTAAATGAATTTCAAATGAGCTCTAGATAAAAGACATTTGATCTCATTCATTCCACCTATTGTTTTTGTTTGTTTTACTTAAGCTTTTCAAGCGGGTGTCATGCACAATTCCCATGCAGTCGATTGACAAGTCATCAGAAATTAGGAAGCTCTTATGTCAAATGCCATCCCTGATATTTACTGAATGTTTGACTACAAGTCAGTCATTCACCTTCTTTGAGTCTCAGTAGCTATAAACCTCAAGCCCAGATGGTTCTATGGGAGAAAAGGAAATTCATGACTTCTCAAAGTCCACCCTCAGTTAAATCTAATTTACTTGCATGTCATGGCATCACTTCCCAACTATCATAGTCCTCTTTGAGCATGAAGAACAAACAACAATAGCCAGTAATAGTAGTAGTAGTAGTAGCAGCAGCAGCAGCAGTAGAAGAAATAGTATTTTACAACTGTATCCTATAGAACTAGAGAAGTTCAAGTGACCTTAGAGAATATCTTTCTAGCTCCCCTATTTTACAATTGGTGTGACTGTACCTTGAAAGACAAGATAAATGACTTCTCTAAGAAACCTAGTAAGTAGAAGGAAGATTGAAGCCTTCAAATCACACATACCCTCTTATCGTTCACCTTGTGTCCTATTTTATTGAAAAAAAAAATCTACATTGACCACTGTGATCTCCCTCTGTTTCATTTCATCCCTGCTTTTAACTTGTTAAGGTCTTCTCCCATCCATTCTTTTTTTTTTTTTTTTTTAAACAGGTTCAAAGGATGTTCACTTGCTCACCTGAACTATCAGTTCCTTCCTTCTTTCTACCTTGGTGTCTTCGTTGCTTCAATGGCTCTAATTACTGCACTTATATTGATTATTCTGGAATCCATATCTTTCCCAAACTTTCCTCTAGAGCTCCAATCACTTATTGTCCATTGCTTGTTGAGAGCCACCAGAAACCCTGTGTAATGATAATTATCCTATCTCCCACAGAGTAGAGATCAGACCTGCTGCATTTAGCTTCTCCCCTTCTATTTAATCCTTATTGAAATTGGGGGTGGGGGGGAAGATGTTGAATTTCTACTAATAGCTCAAGTCTCCAATTGTTTTGTCCATCAATTTTGGGGATCCTTGATTGCCCTTCCATTCCATTTAATCACTTAACAGTCAGATTAACTTTTTTAAAAAAATCATCAGAAAGATGGAAGTGAATCTCTTTGATAAAGAGAGCTAATTCAGTTTCAATTGATCAAGGATGGACAGAAGCAGCTACACCCAAAGAAAGAACACTGGGGAATGAATATAAACTGCTTACATTTTTGTTTTTCTTCCCGGGTTATTTATGCCTTCTGAATCCAATTCTTCCTGTGCAACAAGAGAACTGTTCGGTTCTGCACACATTTATTGTATCTAGGATATACTGTAACCTATTTAACATGTAAAGGACTGCTTGCCATCTGGGGGAGGAGGTGAGGGAGGGAGAGGAAAAATCGGAACAGAAGTGAGTGCAAGGGATAATGCTGTAAAAAATTACCCTGGCATGGGTTCTGTCAATAAAAAGTTTTTAAAAAATCATCAGAAAAAACTTTAAAAATGTAATTTTAATTTATGGAATAAAACAAGTATTTCCATAACACAGTAAAATAAAACAAATGATTGCAGTTCAATTTTCAAAAATACAATAAAATTATCATCTTAACTTCCTTTTTTTCCTCCTTCCCCCACTTGCTACCATTAGATCCAAATAGGTATTTATTTATATGTAAAATTATTTTATCCATAATTCTACTTACCAATTCTTTCACTGGATGCAGATAGAATCTTTCTTCATAGATCCTTTATAATCAATTTGGGCATATATATATATATGTATATACATATACATATATATATATATATATATATATATATATATATATATATATATATATATATATATATATATATATAAAACATTCACAAAAATGCTGTTTTAAAAAAAATTGTTGTTTTTGTATACAATGTTCTCTTGGCTCTGTAAGTCCTTCCATATTTTCCAATAATCATTGAGGTCAGATTAGCTTTTACAAAAGCATATTTACTTAAAAGCTAAAGCAAGAACAACCATACAAACATTTCCCTAGCACCTAGAAATAATCTCCCTTACACCACTTGATCTCCAGATAAGGAAGAGGGATTAGGCTCATGGTTTGGCTCTATTCCTATATTGTCTAAATCCCCCAAAGTTTACAATTCCAAAATCTCTTTTGGCCTCTCAAGGGCTTCCTTATAGGGTGGCAGCAACAGCTGACCTAGATGGAACCTTGTCTCCAAGGTCAGATTCTGAGTTCAGGGACAGCATCACTTTTGCCTAGGATACAACAAAACCTCATCTATTTCTTGGGTTACAGGGTCTAAAGGGGGAAAGGAGATAGCTCTTCTCTATACCCAATTTAATCCACAGTGCCCATGATTTGGGTGAACAAGCTCATTACCTCTTGGTGCCACAAGAGAGAGACTGACTGTGTCTCTAGCAAGTAGATTTAAAGATGTAGTCAATTTTAACTATATGATCAATGGAAAGAAGTGGTAGAATCTATTTTCCCAGAATCAGGTTCCTGCTGTTTACCAGATGGATGTCTCCATTTTATGTGATCTGGGCATATGTAAAGCTCTTCTGTACCTGTCAGTCTCTCAAAATATCAACATTTTAAATAATGAACCCACAAATGAACCCCCACAGCACATTCTTCCCCCTGACTTCATTATATCTGTTTGGGGCACAATTCATTTTGACATATATTTGTTAAGCACCTTCTGTGTTCAAGACACTACTCAAGGCCTTGGGCATATAATGACAAAACAAAATAATTCCTAGTCTTAAGAAATGTATAAACTACTTTCAAGTTGGGTTTGTTCTACTTATTCTATTTATATCCCTAGTACTTAGCATATTGACTGGCACATATGAGGTGCTCAATAAATACTTGTTTATGGATTGAACCTTTGAAACTTGGATTTCTGTGTAATTTTGAACTTGAAAGAGAATAACTGCAACTCATATTCATATAGTGTTTTAAGGTTATCAGAATGATTTCGTTCATATTATGTTTTCTGATCTCCCCACAACTATGTGGAGGGTATTTACTTCTTCACTTTTTCTAGCTGAAAAAAAATTGTGACTGAAAAAGGGTATGACTTGTCAAGATCACATAGTAAATATCTGTTACTGAATTTGGAACCAAGAATTCCTGATGCCAAGATTAGTGCTTTATCTATTATATCAGAGTAGGAGGCTATAAAGAGCTATTGTATCCAGGAATTTAGGGGAAGAAAAAGATAGAAGGGCTATGGAAGTAGTGATAATATGGATGGTGCTGCTTAGAGGATAGGGAAACAATGATATTTTTTCCTCAGGTAAATAGGAGAAACTCTAGAGAAAGCTCTCCCTTCCCACATTGGAGTCAGTTGGCTAGGCCATTCTACCTTGTCAATTGAGTAGGGGAACGGGAATAGGAGATCTATTCCCCCAGGTCATTGAAAGAACCATCTGCTTTAATTAGCTTCATCATAGATGATCAGGTGATCTTCCCACTCCTGAGAAGAAAAAGACAATTGCCATCTGTTCTTTTCCTGAGAATTTAGTCCCTCTTGCACTCTTGGTTACAGGATGATGCTGACGCAGCAAAATGTAGAGAATTGGAATGGTACTCAGAACAGAGCAATGTTACCAGTGGAAGGATAAAAAAAACCCCAGGGACCTGGGAAGAAATACTCAAGGATTTAAAACGATTTAATCTGAGGAAGACATTGCTGAGGGGTATGTGTGGGTGTTATTATTTAGGTTGTTCTCAAATAATAGTTGCCAAGTGTATGAAGCCATAATGTTCAGATGGCAAAGAGAAGTTATTCATTTATTCAAAACAAAATGAGAGAATTGTATAGAAATGGAGCAAAGTTAAATAAGCAAGACAATCAATATGACTAGGAGACTGACAAAATACTAGACAAAATAGGTTTAAAATTTTCTTCTTAGGGCATGTGAGAACCGAATGTTAGCGTTCATACTACATACTGCTTAAAATAATGATGTGATTTTTGGAGGTACTTTCTGAGTTCATTCAACAAACATTTATTTTATTTTTCAATATTTTATATTTTTCATTTGTGTAATATAACTTCATTTTCAAGCCTGGGAGTTTTGAGTGTAGCTGCACATGTGGAAGAAGGCATAACTTGTAGGTAGAGAGAATTCTGATAGAACCTTATCGTCATGACAAAAGTTTTGTGCTTTTAAGAGCTCTTCTACTAATTCTTTTCCTCATGCAAGTCAGCTGCGTCAGGTCAGCATTCTCTCTACCGGTTAGGAATTATGTTTTCCTCAACAATCACTAAAACACTTGAAATCTTAATCTTGGTTTGGTCTAGTTACATGTGCCATAAGCACTTCCTAATAGCTCAATCTCCACAGCACAGAACTCTCCTCTGAAATAAGAAAAATAACTAATTGAAACTCTTGATATGTTGGACCAATCTGATAGTGTGTGCCACATTCTATTCACCTAATCCATCACTTCTTCATTTATAAGTAAAGGAGGAATATCTTTTTTTTTTAATCAATTCTTTGGAATCAAGATTGGTGATTGAATTTTCTTTGATTTCTGATGGATTGTGTTTTTTGTATTATTTTAGCTCTAGTGTATATTACCTTACTGATTCTACTATCTTCACTCTGTATCTTTTCATATAAATCTTTCTAAATTCCCTGAATTCCCCATATGTGTCATTTCCTCTGACATAATTTGATTACATGCATTTATTTTGAAATGAACAAAAGACTGGCCCCCTCATTCCTAGGTCAAGGGGCCTCAGGCTTATAGGCAGACATTGCTCCAACTAAGTTAAGGAAAGTGTTATGTTCAGACTGGGCCCCATCCCCCAGTTCATGAGACCCTAGACAACATTGCAAAACATGTTGACAGGTTCCATTGTGTGCTCACTCACACCCAGACATATCCCCATTGTAAATGAGAAACTGTGTCAGTGATTTTCGAAATCTGTAATCACAAGGCTGTACCCAGATGTGGTAAATGTGTTTAAAAATGTACCTTGCTAAAGGTTCTGATCTCTTCTACCCTGTCTAGTGGAGGTCAGTCCTGGCCGGCCAGCTATTAAAGGATGCTTTAAATTAAATAATCTAGTGTGAGCTATCTATCTCGTGTCTATCCATTTCAATCCAAATTCATTAATTAACCTCCTAATTTTATACTTATTTTATTTCTAACTTTTTTTTAAATGTAAAAGGAGTTCTGAGTATTTTAATTTTTCTGTAATCTTTCTTTTGGTTTTTCATTTCCTTAGGACATGTGACCTGTAGTGGAATAGCTGGGTCAAAAAATATCAACAGTTTGGAAATTTTTCTTGCATTATTCCAACTCAAAGTTGATGTGGATTTTGAGCTTACTCTTTTTCCTTGTCAGGAAGAAGCCATCTGACTTATCAGGAATAACCAAGTTCCAGACTATCCTGTTTGTATAGACTGATTATAAGACTGGCACTCTTTATCAGACTCCATTGTCTGTCCCTCCAACCAAAAATGCCAAAAGGCATTTTTAAACACATTGCCTCAGATTTATTTTGTACACTTGTATTTTTGTATATTTTGTGTTTACTAATCTGCATGAGTCTTCTTTACTGAAAGAACAACATGCTTATATTCACAAGCTCCTTGAGGACAGGAAGTTTGATTTTTTCTTTGTTTCTTCAGTTATTGGCATCTATTAGGAGCTTAATTATTGTGGAATTGAGTTGGTCTTTATAAAAATCACGAGGTTAAATCCTATAATTATGCTTTCATGAGGAGGAAATTGTGGCTTAGGTTATATCACTTACCATAATCACAAAACCAGTTACTGACAGAGACGAGATTACAAACTTTGTGCTTCTATGTACCTAAATTCAAGGCTCTTTACACTTTCCCATGCTGCCTCATTTACATTTTATGGTGTATGAAGGAACTAGTATCTTGTTACAATTTCCCTGAAAGCTAAATTTAAGTGACCTGAAAATTTGATCATTTTCAGGGAAGGGAGGGAAATCTAAGTATCTATGGAAATGAGAATGATTTCAGCCATGAAAACTAATTACGAAAAAATTTAAAAATGAATCCAACATAAAGGAATCTACTTCTCTAGAAAGTGAAATATTTCCCTTGTTACTTATCTCAGCCTACTCACATAGAGAAGGCTTTGAGCATGAAATTCTAATCTAGTAGAAAACTGCAAACAAGTAGTTTTATCTCTTGCATCTCCCAAGTGTAAGTGCTACAGCTACCAAGCTGTAAAAATTTAAATTTAGATTTCATCATGGTGTCATAGCAGGTGGACAGAAAGAAACCATAAGTCACACAAAAGGAGGAAAAAATTAGGTGATAATCAAAGAATCCGAGTTAGAAGGGATCTTGAAGGTCAACTAGTTCAAACTGCTACCTAAGAGAAGAGAAAATAATAGGTGAGAGAGAGAAAAAAGAAGAGGAGGAGGAGGAGGAAAAAAGAAAAGCAAAATAGAAGGGGAGAAAAGAGGGAATTATAGTGTGGGCTATTTGATTGTATGTCTTCAGTGCTGCCCTCCATAAACCCAAAGAAGGACATTCTGTTTTTATTAGTTATCCACTGAGGAAATGCTATAATTGCATTACTCATCAATGGAGATACCACTTGAGATAAGCCTTGTATCTCTGGTCCATGCCAGAGTTATACTTTGGCTAAGACGTGGCAGTATTATTTTGTCCATCATAGGGCATTTAGTCTCAAAATGCCCGGTCTGATCCTCTACCACTGAACCTGAAGTCACAAGGTACTTTCAGTTAACTCCTTGCTGGCCAGATCCAATATTAATCTGGGGATAAAAAGGAATGTTGATTTAAAAAAATCTGCTATATATTTAGCTCAGGTCTCCCATTGTATCAAGGTTTTATTTTCTTTATTCACTTTCCACTGTATTCATAAATTTAGAGACATAAGAGAAAGATGAAGGGGGGAAAGGAAATATATTAAATATTATATTTGCTCCCTATTTCATCACATGAGTCAATCAGAAAAGCATTTATTAACTGATCAGTATTTTCAGACACTCTGCAAAAGCACTCAGGATATAAAGGAAAGAAAAAAAAATCAGTTCCTTTACTCAAAAAGCTTAAGTTCTGATGGAGGAGACAATAAATAAATAATTAGATAATTGTATAACTCTGTATACACAGAGTAATTGGAAGGTAATCTGAAAGATGAAACAGAATGGGAAATATCTCCTGGTTGAAGGTCAGTGTATCTATAAAGCAGAGTGAGTGAGTGGAGGACAGTAAATTGTAAGAAGTCTGGAAATAGATGAGGACCAGATTAGGAAGGAATTCTTAATGCCAAATGAATCTTCGAAGTAATAAGGAGCCATTGAAAATGTTTTGGGTAGGAAAGTGACATGGTATTTTGGATCATTTCACATCTAAATCTGACACAAAATAAAAAAGAATTGAAGATTGACTTGAATCTAGAAACAACAAAGACATCCGCAGACAAAGCAGATATTTCTTTCTGAGGAGTTTTACTTGTAAGGTCAAAAAGGCATAATGGTAACTAAAGGCATTTTTCTCTGTATCTGGCCTGATCTTGACCATCCCATCCTGTTCCACTAGTGATAAAGCAGTCATTAAATAGAATTTGAGGTGGCTGCCAGCAAGAGAATTCTGAAGAGAAAATCATTGTAGTCAAGGCATAGTTTATGAGTTTATCATTTTGACTTGATGTCAAGACCTAGTTTATGAGTTTCTCATTTTGACTTGATGTCCTTCTAGAGTGGAATCTGATGGAGGAACACAGGTTTGTAAGTGGGAAGGCTTTGGGGACCTTGCTAAAGCTGACATCTGGACCACTGGCAATTGATGAGGTTAACTATAAGTGTCTGAATGGTATCTAGGAATCTTGGATTTGATAAATGTCTATAGTTTAGTTAGGAGAGATTGGTCTAAGACCTATCTCTTCAACTTTTAAGCTGTAGTTCTCTTATTTTTTTCTTATTTAATATTTTTCTCTCCAGTTACATGTAAAACATTTTTTTTTACCATTTATTTTAAAAACTTTGAGTTCTATATTCTCTTTCTTTCTTCCTTGTTCCCTATTGAGAAAGCACATATGAAGTTATGCAAAACATTTTAGAGGGCACAAAATTATGATTTATTATCAGTAAAAGTTTGATTTGTTTGTCTCCTTTATGTACCTATATATACAGGATTATGTAAAATTTTCTCAGTCAAAAAGTGGTCATGAATGGAAAAGCTTTAAGAAGCACTAAGATTGCAAACATAGTCTTCATGGTAGTTGTTTATAATATATTTTGAATTTTTAAACTTCTTTGGTGATGAATTAGAACAAGCCAAACTTGTGTTCACTTCATTATGCCATGATCACTGATTAAGAGTCATTTTAATATAATTGACTAGAGAGGAAGTAGGTTCATTCATACTGTTAGAGCATCCTTGCAGATAGAGATAGCAGTTTCTGGTAATCAGAAACTATTGTTCTCTCAGGTATTGAAGGGAACATACAACTGCCAATGTGAATTTGGCATGGCAGGTACCAGGGCCCTCATTACTACAATATCAGGAAACTAGACACAGTATTTCTTGATGGGTTAAACAAGAAAATGGAGAAAGAAAAAGTAAGAAAGGAGGGAGGGAAAATGGAAAGGAAAAATTAAGGGAGAAGAAAAGAGTGAAGAGAAAAGAGAACTTATAAAGGAATTGGAAGAACAAGGAGTAGGGTGAAGAAAGGAAAGAAATTGAGTTCTGATTGCTTGTAATTATAAAACATAAAACTATTGTTCATGGGCTAGGCTCTTAATCCCCTATGGCAGAAATCTTGTCTACAGCCTTGCAATATTTTCTGGGTTATAATAGGTGTTTTCACTGATTGAAATTACCACGCTTTTTATGGTGCGTCTCAATCAATTATAGCACGGAATCTGCTATTTATTATCCCCGTACACCACTAGAACCAAATGCTGTTCTCAAAAGGGAAAAGGAAGGAATCTTTAGGGTAACAATTTGGAACAGACAAGCAAGAAGAAAAGAAAGCAGCTGGCGGTTCTTTGGAAATGAAACTCATCATTCCTCTGCCTGAAATCAGCTTCTCCTCTAGAATTTCCTAAATATTACCAGCACTACCAGTCTACCATTTACCCTTTCTTCTCACTCACACCCTGTCAGTCTGATCTCTCCCCACATCAGTCTTCAACTTGTGTTGATTCACTCTTTACAACAAGCTTTTTATTTTCTTTTTCCTCTCCTCACACTGTCACTAATCTAGAACATTATCGTGCCCATGATCTACACTTTTGCAATAGCTATCTATCCAGGTTCCCTGATTTCATTTTTTTCCCCTCCAAACCATTCTTCACATTGCTGACAGATTTTTTTTTTTGAGGGAAGAATCCATGATTACATTGATGCAAGAAAGTTGTAGTGAAAAACTATTTTCCAATGGTGAAGAATCAATGCTAATGAATGCTATTCTGCAATTCAGTACACTTAGAGAGTGATCTGAAGCACTGAAAAGTTGAGAGAAGAGCTCAGAATCACATGATGGTTCACAATTAGAGATGAGATTTTAATCTAGGATTTACTGAGCTCAGGGCTAACTCTATCCACTGTTGCATACTATCTTGAGCACTGTCAGACAACTCTTCTTAATGCTTGTTTTTGGTCATGTCACTCATTATTTTAATCGCAAAACTTCATTGAATACAATCTATACTTCTGAGCTTGCCATTCAAAATTCTCTACCTTCTAGCTTCAGTCTTTACAGCTTTTGCTATTACCATTTCCCTTCATAAAACCTAAACGCTAGTCAATTCCCCAAAGATATATTGTGTTCTTGCCTCTGTATACCTCTGGTCCTGCCTTTCTCTCTATCTGACATTTCTATTTTGCTGTCTCAGTCTCTCTCTTGAAATCCTATTGATCTTATAAGACCCAGTTTAAATGCCACCTCCTCTATGAAGCTTTTTTCTCATCGACTTAGCCAGATGTGATCTATCCCTCTTCTAAAATTCTTTGTGAGAGGTAACATAGTCTAGTGATCAAAATATTAGACTTAAGAGTGGAAAGAAACTGCATTCAAATTCTTCTATAGACATTTACTAGCTGTGTGACTCTGGGAAAGTTTTTGTAATTCAATTTCCTCATTGGTAAAATGAGCTGGAGAAGAAAATGGAAACTATTTCAGTATCTTTGTCAAGAATATCCCAGATGGGTCAAGAGTTGGACACAACTAAAAACTGCCTGAACAACAAAGGCACTCATAAATTTTAACACATGACATGATTTAGTGATAATCTATGGAATCATTAGTAGTCTAACTACTAGATACTAGTTGGAGTTGAAAAAGACTTTGGAGATCATTTAGGCCAAAATCTTCATCTTGCACATGAAGAAAGTAAAGTTCCATGGTTATACAAGTAATATGTGGCAAACTGAGAATTGAAACATAGGACCTCTATCTCCAAAAGCATTTCTCTTTCTACTATACCACTCTACTTCTTGGAAGCTGATGTTTAAATATCTTTGTACCTCAATAACATAAGAACAACAACAAAAGCAAGAATAACAAAAATTATGGTAACAGTAATGATAGCTAACAATTAAATAGCATGTCCAAAAAGTCTTAGTTCAGTTTAATAACTTTTATAGTTTTTTAAAGTTTGCAAAACACTACATATTTGATTGTCACAACAATCCTGTGAGATAGAAGATATTATCACTATTATCACTATATTATCATCATCACCATTATAGATAAGGAAACTGATACACATAAAGGTTAAATGGCTTGCCTAGAGTAAAATATTAGGCAGGATTTTAACCTATTCTTCCTGGCTTTAAGTTGCATTCTCTATCTATTCTGTCATCTAGTAACTTTTTTAGTTGAATATTATATGTGATTCTATATTTTTGAATTTCAACTTTTTTAGAGTGACCCTATGATATATTTATAGAATGCAAGAGTTGGGGAACATGATATTGTGGGAAAAGCACTTGTTCTGGTTTGTATTCAAATCCTACCTATATGATCTTGAGTAGGTCACTTCATGGCTTTTGACCTCTGTTTCTTTATTAACAGAATGAAGTTGTAGCAGATGGCTTTGTAGATCCTGTCTATCTCTAGATTCATGATTCTATGAGCTATCATTAATGGCAATTACAGTTTTCATTATAATATTAAAATCATCCAATTTCTATCTACATTTATAAATTTATAGTCAGCATTCAAAACTGAGTACATTTCACTGAAATACTTTGTAGGGACATATTTTGAACAGAGTAGCGAATGGGCTTATTATTCAGATACACATACACACACACACATATCCCTGCTTAACTCTAGTCTGCTTAGGGGAGGTGAGGGAAATGAAAAGAGAAAAAAAGAATAAAGTAAAAAGGACATTGTAGAGAACAAAAGAAAATCTACAAGGAAGCAAGATGGACAGTCATGAATATAATAGTCTTTTATTATTATATTTGTTGTCTTGAAAATGTATTGTTACATATTTTGAATCCTCATTAATATTCCTGATGGGCATATGACAATTCTCCCCTTTTTGTCTTTCTTTTTTCTATTTTGTTTTTTCTTATGTCGTATTTAAGTTTTAAATAAATAAAAATTTTAAAAATGCTATACAAATGACTAGCTGCTATTATGTTTTTGTGGTCTATTCCATTACATAATATTATACTTCACTCTTAACTAGTCTGTTAGGGCATTTCCCCTATAGAAACATAAATGCTTTGTTCTTTTTATATAGAGAGCTTTCTATTTTCTTAGAATAACAGAGTATATTTAAGCAAGTATTTTACAATTGTTTTTAGGGTATGATATCTAGGTGCAAAGCTGCTCAAAAAGCTGGCTTATGTGCAATGATTATATTGCAAGGTCAGAAGGCTCAAGATAAGTGAAAGAGATAGCCCTCATTTTCCTAAATAGAAGCTCAGTAAAATAACTAACATAACTTTCACATATTTTCATACCCTATTATCATAATAGAAGTTTTGTATTCACAGTGAGGCACTGGATTGAGATTTTTTAGTTCAATTCATCTTATTCTGGTCAGACTTTTTGTTTAAAGATAATATGGGAGATTTACAGTGAGCAGATATGTATATGTATTAGGCAGAAAATTCTAAATTCCATTCATTCTCTTCAAGGTCCAGCTCAACTACTTCTTCCTCCATGAACCCCACTTTTACCTCTTTAGATTATAGTGACCTCTCTCTGCCTGCATAGTACTCATTGTTTGTGATTCTTATGTGACTCCTATCCTATAGTGCTTTTTGATAGCTCTTTGTATTGTGTTCTATATTGGTAGTATTTTTAGAGATGAACCTTCTTCCTCCTCTTCCTCTTTCTCTTCTCTCTTCCTCCTTTTGTGTGAGGCAATTTGGTTAAGTAATTTACTCAGGGTCATGCAGCTAATGAGTGTCAAGTGTCTGAGGCTGGATTTTATATCAAGTCTTCCTGACTCCAGGACTGATGAAGTCTATTTACCTAGTTGCCCCTGGTCACATTGTTCTAATACCAAACATACACTTGCCCATTCAAGGCAAGTACTCACATGATGGTCAAAAGAAGGGATGCAAGGACTCTTTCAAGGTCTCTCTGAAGAAGTTTGGAATTGATTGGGTGACATGGAAGATACTGGCACAGTACTGCCCAGCATGATGAGACATGCCCTTGTTAGAGAAGGTGTCCATGAACAAAGCAGAATTGATGTAGCTTAAATGTGAGATGTGCAAATTTAGAGAATCCATTCCAAATGTTTATGTGACCTATGTGAACTGGACTTGTGGTAGAGCTTTCTGAACTCCTTTTGATCTGATTATTAAGAGTCAGACACATTGTACCTTGATTTTTAACATAGTGATGTCATTTGGGTCCTTTTTGAGAATTAAGGACAATTATCAACCAATATTGGTTATGTGTTATAGTAGATAGACAAATGGCCTCAGAGTTAAGAAGACCTGGGTTTAAGTCCTGCTTCTGACACTAATTGGCTGTTTTACCTTGAACTGAGATACTTCTCAGTATCTGAACAAGATCTCTAAGATCTTGTTGAAGAGAAAGCATTGATTTGCACTGGCAGAGAATTCTCTATTCTTGCGGTTTCCAATCCCCTTCAACAAAAAAGAATGCACTATAAACCCCCAATGTAATTAAATACAATACTCATAATATTTTTCACAACTATTTGTGAAGGCACCATTAAAGAAACTTTAATATGAACCCCTTGGACCATGCATGTGAACTCCTATTAAATGGGAACCACTAAAAGAGAGCCACTTCCCTACAACATGAGATCACAGTTCTGGATTATCATTATTTGACTTTTTGTTTATTTCATGTTGTTAGAAATACATTCTTGACACTGAAAATGAAATATCAAGGAAAATTTATTAAAGAAGAATCTTAAGGAATCATCTTAATGTTTCTGGCCAAAAGCAGGCTATGTTCCTCTTTGGAAAGAGGGAGAGCTGAGCACAGAAATAAGAGAAGCTTTATACTTGTTAACTTGGTACAGT
The DNA here is from genome assembly GCF_016432865.1 of Antechinus flavipes. Taxonomy (NCBI): domain Eukaryota; kingdom Metazoa; phylum Chordata; class Mammalia; order Dasyuromorphia; family Dasyuridae; genus Antechinus; species Antechinus flavipes. The sequence continues at coordinate 302,737,530 of NC_067398.1, read as the reverse complement.
CACTCCCTTCAGAAAACTGATAGGTCCATTCTCCTCTGGGTTACAATCTTTCTGATATACCCATTATTTGTTTCCTAAATATGTTATTAATCCTCCCTCCCCCCTCCCCAATCATGCATCTCATGTTCAAAAATGATAGAAAACTCCTTCTAGGAAGTGTGTTGTTTAATATTCAATTAGCATATTAAGTAGGCACAGTAGTGATTTGGTCAAATCAGATCATGGATTCCAACTAATTTGAACTGGATCTGCTATTATCAAAACCACAAGACTTTTTCTGATCGGCTGAATCTACCTTCCTAGCTCCCCAATTCCTTGTTTGCTCAAGGTTTCTGGGAGATTGAAATTTAATTGTCCTGTGGAATCTTAATCTTCTCTAACCTCTCATATTCTGAAAACTTACTGGTCAGTGGTACCCACTTATCCTATACTACCTTGAAGCTTGCACCACTGCAGAATACCAACTTTTCAATGAAATTGTCAGCTAAGGCAACCAAAAAATACTAAAGATGATGAACTAAAAACTTGGTATAACAAATTCCCATTGTTTCAGTTCTATAAAGTGGTAATTTTGTATGGCCCAACAATGATGTTATAAATATCCAGATGGACCTTAGTAGAAAAAAAGGTTCCCTGCCTCTTTTTTAGACAGTGCTAAAGAGCAAGGAAGTCTTTCCCCAGCTAGTATTTCACACAGCATAGGTGCTGCTTTCTCCATTCAGTTTTCAGCCTCAAAACTTTCTTCTTATCAGATAAGGTACTTCCATCAACTGCAGAATCTCTCTCTATTATGAGATGGTTTCAGCTGTGCTCAGTGTCAGTTCTCATTTCTGTTATCTTTTTAGTTTTGTTGTATTCTTTGTTCTGACTTCTGAAGTTTTGGTGTTCCATAAGAAGCTTCTTTTGTAACTTCTCATTTGGCTTTTATTATTTCAAGTCAAGGCTTCTTATGTAATTCTTATTTCTATTTTAGATTTAAATGATTCAAAGCCATGTTTCTGCTAGGTATGACATATTTAATAAACTATTAAAATGAGATATTAATATAATAAACTAGTGAGATAAAATAACAAATTGACAAAATGAGTTAAAATAAGATAGTATTTGTAAAGCATTTTACAAACCTTAAAGGATAATATAATTGCTACTATTGTCAATATTATTATATACAATAAACAGTTTTTTGATTAAGAATTTCCAGATAGTAAACTTCCAAGTGCTATAAAATATGTTATATAAATTAGTTGCTTGGAAACAGTGTATTACAACTATAATTAGTCGGTATTTTGCTCCGGAGGTCAAGCTTTCACTCAATCCTTTCAGAACTTTATGTATTTCTCCTCAAGCAATGTTATCTGAGAAATATATTTTCTTTCAGAACTGCTTTTTTGCTCCTTTTCTGTTTCACACATAACATTTCTCTCTCTCTCTCTCTCTCTCTCTCTCTCTCTCTCTCTCTCTCTCTCTCTCTCTCTCTCTCTCTCTCTTGCATATATGCCTTTCTCAGTAAATAAAATGACCATACAAAAAAGGAAAAGTACATCAGGTAAAGAATGTGTGTGTGTGTGTGTGTGTGTGTGTGTGTGTGTGTGTGTGTGTGTGAAACATTAACAACTGCGAAGGTCAAGAAAGGCTTCTCATAACTCTTTAGCTGAGCTTTGAAGGATTTTGAATAAGGATTTTGAGAAGCGGGGGTAAGAAGGAAGTGTGCAATTCAGGCATGTGGGAGTACCAGTACTAGAGAGTACCCTGGAGGGGAATGTGACCATGGAGAAGCAGCTCTTCATGCTCTTTTCCCAAGCCTGACCTAAAATAAATATAGTAAGTAACAAATCTGTTAAGTAAATATTAATTCTTTAGCCTTGTGAACTGTATGCCTATAAGAAGAGTTAAATGACAATATATTTCATGACCTCAGACAATAAATTACCAAGTAATATAGGAGAAGGAAATGTATTATAAAAATGAGAAGCTCTCTCTTAGCATATCTGGATTTATAAAAGAACTGTTGGGGGAAAAAAAGTTACTCATGGAAGAAACAGAGACTAACTAGTTCATTCAGATAATTGAACATCTAGCCTTGGCCTCCCTAATATGAGGCTCTAACCTCCTAAACTTATTCAGGAGAATTATTCATTTGGATTATTTGCATTAACAGAATTAGCCTCAGAGATCATTCTAAAATCAGGTTACTGAATCCAGTCTAAAAAAGACTTGTTAAGTATTTCCTGAGCACCAAGCTATACCTGTTTCCCTTAAGAAAGAAGCTAAGAGGTTTATGAGTCAGTCTGTCTCTGTCCTGTCATGTTAGCCAAGCACATAAGCACAAATAGCTTAGTCACGGTCAAACATTTCACAGCTCAGGATCTCCATTTTCCTTGATGGCTTGTTCTGAGAGGCCCTCCCTATCAGGTCAATAATGAAATTATTTCCCTATCTAGAGAATTTAGCCAATCCTTACAATTTCTATCGTTTTTTGCTTTTGATTGGGGGTGGAGTGGAGTTATTTTTATAACAAAGTGCATTTATTGTTGGTAAACTTTTAATAGATATCATATTTCTTTCTTTCTTTCTTTCTTTTTTTAATAAATTTTTTCCCACATTTAGTCAAGTTTCTTTCTTTTACTTATTTTTTGCTGAGGCAATTGGGGTTAAGTGACTTGCCCAGGGTCATACAGCTAGGAAGTGTTAAGTGTCTGAGACAAGATTTGAACTCAGATCCTCCTGACTTCAGGGTTGGTGGTCTATTCACTGCACCACCTAGGTGCCCCGGATATCATGTTTCTTGACCATATAGGAAGCTTTGAGAGATCTTTGTAACAATCTTATGCATTTTTGTATTTCCCCTCCCTGTTCTCTCCTCTCCAAATAAATCCAGTGCTTTGTCTTGGTTATGGTGTTAAGTAAATATTGATTGTTTGAAAAATAAAAAAAAAGACACAGGGCTCTAATACCTTCAAGGATAGTGTGGGGAGAATTAATGGAGGGCTTTATAAATGTTACTCTGGGGAAGCATATTTAAAGACCCTATCTAGGAGGAAGTCGATCTATTGTTTAAAACTCCCTTCAGCCTTCCTTCCCAGAACATCAAAAGCAGTCTATAGAGGGCTAATTCAAAGTGACTCATTAACTTCAGACAATAGAAAATGACAGATCCAGCCTTTAATCAAAGAGGTTTGAGCAGCCATTGATTGGAAGACAGTCTCACTTTCTTCAGGGCTGACTGATTGACTTTTGAGCTTTCTTACTTGCATCCTAATTAAAAACCTAACTTGGCTGTCAAGTGTTTTAACTTTGTCAGCCTCCATCAAGTCAGAGAAACTTCTCACAGTACATTTTCTTTGTCCTTTGAATTATTAAGGAAAAAAAAATTAGTGAAATCCAGTTACCTGGAAGCTAGTATGGTTTCTTTTTGCCTATAACAATCTCTAACCTAACAGATATGGGGGAAGGGGCAGAAGAGTCTTTAGGAGTGAAGCTATAGTCTCTGACCTCATTCACAGCAAAACCACTGAGAAGAATAGAATACCAAAGACAAAGACAATATGCTATGTGATGGAGCAGAAAAGAAATATTGTGATTGGCTGTTGATGTCTATGAAAGCCATTTGATGCATGAACTTAGAAGCCAAAAGAAACAAGGCCAAAGAAATTTTTTAAAAATCCCACAAAATAAAGGTGGGAAGAAGAAAATGGTAGAGAGCAAAAGTGGGTAGTAGCAGAAGCTCTGGTAGAAGTTAGATTGATTCAATAAAACAACAAGCATTTATTACTGTGAATCTGGTACTATGGTAGTGAAAATGGGGATATAAATGAAGAGCAAAATAAACATTCTTGCCTTCAAACAGTTAGCATTCTAATGGGGGGGGGGAACACACCATATGTGTAAATACATATAGACTGAGTAAATATAAGGCAATATCTGAGGGAGCTATTACCAAATAAGCCTGGACACCAGACTTAGGTTTGAGCTTAGGTTTCAAAGGAAACCAGAGATTTAAAAAGACAAGGATAGAGAAAGAAAAAAAAATGTTTTAGGCATGGAACAGAATTGATGCAAAGCAACAAAGAAAGAAGCAGAGTATCATGTGTGAGGAATTGCAAATAGGCTAGAGTAGCTGAACCACAGAATGCAAAGACAAGAATAAAGAAAAAGTACAAAAACCCTAGAGCTATATAATGGTATAAGATTTTTAAAAGCTTCAAATGTGAAACATATTAGTTGTACTTTTTATTCTAGAGGTAATATGGAATCCTGGAATTTACTGAGCATGATGGTGGCATCAGATGTGTGCTTTAGGAAATTATTTTCCCCTCTTGGATCTTATAAAGCTTTCTGTTGTGTAACTTGCCACTACATTTGTCACATAATAATGTGTATTACTAATATCTGGCTCTTATTTCCCTAATAATTGTTATGTTCCATGAAGGCAGAAATCATGTTTTATGTAAATTTTGTGATTCTTAGCACAGCATTGTGCACATGGTAGGCACTTATTGTTTATTGAAAGAAAAATGAATACATGAATATATTTTAAAGTTTTTATATATATGTATATATATGTGTGTATATATATATATATATATATATATATATATATATATATATATAGGGACAGAGACAGAGACACACACAGAGTGAAAAAGAGAGAAGGAGGGAGGGAGGGAGAGAAAGAGAGGGAGGAAAGGGGGGAGAGAAAGAGAGGGAGGAAAGGGGGGAGAGAAAGAGAGAGAGAGAGAGAGAGAGAGAGAGAGAGAGAAGAGAGAGAGAGACAGAAAGAGAGAGAGAAGAGAGGAAAAGAGAGAGAGAAGAAGAAAATAGAGGAAAAGAGACTGGACAGAGACAGATAGTGAGGGAGAGAGAAAGAGGGAGGGAGAAGACAGAGAGGGGGAATGGAAGGAGGAGGAGAAAGAGAGAGAGAGAGAGAGAGCGAGAAAAAGAGAAAGAGAAGGAGAGAGGGGGAGACACACACAGAGACAGAGAAAGACAGAGACACACATGGAGAAGACAGAGAGAAAGAGAGAGAGAAGAAGATGAAGACAAAGATGACAAAGAAGAAGAAGACAAAGACAAGGAAGAAGAAGAAGAAGAAGAAAAAGGAAGAGGAGGAGGAGAAGGAGGAAGAGAAGAAAGGGAGAGAGAGGGGGGGAGGGAGGGAGAGAGAGAGAAAATGAGGGAGAGACAGAGACAGAGAGACAGAGACAGAGAGAGAGAGAGAGAGAGACAGAGAGAGAGAGAGAGAGAGAGAGAGACAGAGAGAGAGAGAGAGAGAGAGAGAGAGAGAGAGAGAGAGAGAGAGAGAACTAAGTAGCATGCTTGAGGAATGCAAGATTCTGGTCTGTAGAATTTCATGAGTTATTGAAAGATTTTTTTTTAAATCCAAAAAGTATGCCTTAACTATCATATCTTTCAATGACTGCCATGTGCATTTCGGATTTGAGTCTTCTGCTTAACCTCCAAAGGCAAAACCCTTTAATAATTGGTGGGAATTACAGAAGTAAATTTCAGCTTGAAAGTCAAGAAAAGTTTCCTAAATTAGAACTATACTAAACAAAATGTGAAATGGGTTATCCAAGGAAAGTGTGGTTTCTTTCTTTCTTTCTTTCTTTCTTTCTTTCTTTCTTTCTTTTCTTTCTTTCTTTCTTTCTTTCTTTCTTTCTTTCTTTCTTTCTTTCTTTCTTTCTTTCTTTCTTTCTTTCTTTCTTTCTTTCTTTCTTTCTTTCTTTCTTTTTTTAATTATAGTTTTTAATTTACAAGTTATATGCATGGGTAATATTACAGCATTGACAATTACCAAACTTTTGTTCCAATTTTCCCCCCTTTCCCCCATTCCCTCCCCCCATGGCAGGTTGACCAATACATGTTAAATATTTTAAAGTATAGATTAAATACAATATAAGTATACATGTCTTCAACAGTTATTTTGCTGTACAAAAAGTATTGGACTTTGAAATAGTGCTTGTGAAGCAAATCAAAAATGTAGGCAGACAAAAATAGAGGGATTGGGAATTCTATGTAGTGATTCATAGTCATCTCCCAGAGTTCTTTCTCTGGGTGTAGCTGGTTCAATTCATTACTGTTCTATTGGAACTGATTTGGTTCATCTATTGCTGGAGATGGCCATGTCCATCAGAATTGATCATCATATAATATTGTTGTTAAAGTATATAATGATCTTTTGGTCCTGCTCATTTCATGCAGCATCAGTTCATGTGAGTCTCTCCAGGCCTTTCTGAAATCATCTTGCTGGTCATTTCTTACCCAACAATCATATTCCATAATATTCATATACCACAATTTATTCAGCCATTTTCCAATTGATGGGCATCCACTCAGTTTCCAATTTCTGTCCACTACAAAGAGACCTGCCACAAGGGTGTGGGTTCTTTTTATCAGAGGATGGGTCACCACTTCTCACATATTTTGCAATGGGAATCCCTTTTTTAAAAAATTTTTTGGGCCAGATGACCACTGAAGTCTATTCCAAGTCTAAAATTTGGTACTTCCCTGATGCTGAATGTTTTTCTAAAATGAAAGAGTTTCCTTTATTAATTTAGTAAATATATATGGTGAACATAATTCTGCCTACTCTAAGTAAAAAAGACCTTTGCTTCATTTCTTACCAAACTGAGACATTCATTTAAAAAGGCCAAGATCTCCCACTGTATCCCGGGACATCTCCAGTCATCTTGAACTACATGTGCACTGGACCCAGTTGGTTCTGGAGTAGAAAATGAAGCTGGTGACCTTGTACAATCCTCCATCACTCAAATTTAATTCACTTCCTTGATGTCAAGCTCATCTTCAAGAATGAAGGACAAGCAGCAACAAAACCAATAACTTCACTTAAAAAAGTTTGTTAACAATCTTCTAGGGTCTCTGTATTAATATTTGGAACATCCATTCTTATTGCTCCAGTCTGGGAAAGAATTGTAGAAGGTACAGGAATCTGGGCTTAATTGATACCTACTCTAAGGAAGTTCTTGTAATGTTACCCATCTACTTTTCCATTTATCCATCCATCCAATTCACTTGCTCTTGTGAACTTATTTATTTATTTTTTTTACTTTTTCCTATCCAAATAGTGAATTGTAGTTTTAAAAATCCTGCTAATTCAGGATTATGCTTATTTAGATGATTTTTTTTTTTTACAAACTATGGTAATTTTCTCACCTCATTTGCCCTTTGTAAATTTTGCATTAACTGACAGATGTGAAATTAAATGAAAATGCCAATGTTGTTTTTGTTTGGCCTTAGTAATATAATCACTTTGCAAAAATGAACTTTTTCATTATGTAACTGAAAGAAAACATGTAAGAATTAATAGCTGGTAGGAGGAAGCTTACAGATAATCCATATGCTAAACACTACAAAGAAGAGCTGCTACATGATGTTATTAATATCACACAGTAAATCAATTCCTGCTGTGTGGATGTTTTTGCATTTGCTAAAATAAGGGAATTTGTCCTTCGTCTGGGAATTTGAGAAAGAGGATTGGTATCTAGAAATTTAAGCCTAAATTTCCTTAATTCAGGGACCTGGCTAGTTCAAGGCAGCACCATACCCTAAAGTTATGGGTTATTGGGGCAAAGTTAGATCATCTAATTTTCTTAGGACCAGGCAGAGAAAGGGGCCCTAAGAAAGAGAAAAATAAGTTGTGTACATGTGTTACGTGTTATACTGATAAAAATTTTGGAAGAGTTATTAGGTAAATCATTAATCAGTAGGACCATCTTACCACAGGCAGAAAGGCAGGGCTATTGAATTGTGAAAGCAGAAAGGTAGCATCTGCTTCCATAGCCTTAACAAGGGCAGCAGCCTCTCTCATTCTGTGATTGGCTATAAGCAGAGATAGCCTATGACTCTAGACTGGTGTTTCTGAAACTGACATTATACTGTGATTATAGAACTGAGTCTGTGATAGGAAAGAGAGAAAGACTATCAGATATGACTGTGATAGAATTGTAGCTCTGTGAAGTCTGGTTAACTAGATAGCTTCCCTATAGTATATCTGTATTTTCTGTTGTGTGTCCCCTGTCCACTGAGCTGTATTATGAACTACTTGACATTTTAGGCATGAGCTATTTAATTCAATAAACATTTATTCAGTGCCTACTATATGTTGGGCACTGTATTAATTGTTGGGAACATAAAAAGAGGCAAAAGACAGTCCCTGACCTCAAGGAGTTTACTATTGAGTGAACCGGGTAACTGAGGACTTCTCAGAATAATAAGACTCATAAGAGATAACTGCTTAGAAAATAATATAACTATTTAATAGCCTGGAAATATTCAAGAAGACTACAAATTGGGTAATCTCTATTTGTTGATTGAGAAAAGCCTGAGGTAAAACCAAATCTCCTCAGGTTATTTTAGAAATTTCTAATTCCTCTGACTTAACTGATTATTAACCTAGGAAGTAAAACAGACTCTCTTTTGAATCAGGTATTGCTTAAAAAGATCCTAGTGCCACAAAAGCCTACCTATATTTCAGAGACAAATAGAGGAATAAAGGTCGAGTTTGCCAGTTATTTTAGGAAGACTAACAGGAGATGGGTAGGTGAATAGTTTCTGTAATTTTTTTTCCTGACCATTTAAATTATCTCTCAGTCTTTGTGAAACTGGTCCTCTTCTCTCTAAGACTCCAGTGAGTGGACTTCCTGCTTCTTGCAAGATTCTAATAAAGCTTCTGTTCTTCACTTTGAGATATCTTTGAGTATTTTTGAATTAAGGGCTGTTAACCCACACAGTTTGGAGGCTCTTTTCCGGGTAATGCTTGGTGAGGGAAAGCTAGGTGATCCCTGGCTTTGGAGACTAAAAGGCACCTAGAGACCTTTTGTCCCCAAGTCTCTGGGGTTTGGCCATTCTCCTCCCTGCTAGGCAGAGGCCTGCAGCAGAGACACTCAGTTAAGATAGAAGCAGAGTGCCTGGTGTTGTGTGTGTGTGTGTGTGTGTGTGTGTGTGTGTGTGTGTGTGTGTGAGCTCGTGGTCTGGAAGACTTGTATGTGCAATCCAAGGTAGGCCTTCAGGAGTTTGGGGATCAATTGGCTGGGTCGGGGGAGACCCGAGAGCTTAGTTATCACAAAATTAAGGTTTGTGTGATGTCAGGCTGTGGAGATCCTAAGGGAATGGACTCACTAAAGCAGCTCTTGGTTGACTGCTGATAAAAAGTGATTTTTACCAAAAAGGATTGGAAGTAGGAATATGGTCCTCTCCAATCATGGGGAAAGTGCAGTTGAAATCCCCAAGCCAGGAACCAGGTAGTACTTGGTTCATCCAATAATCCATTAGGAAACCTTCTGCAGAATTGGAATAAATTGCCAAAATACTAAAAAAAAAAAAAAGAAAAAGAAAATGATAAAGTATTGCTGTTTTGTTTGGGGTGGACAAGATTTGGGTGGAGGAATAATTTGGCTAAAATATAGTTCCTCCAATAATTGAACATGCCAACAATTAAATTTGTATATTAATGGGAAAAGTCCCTTCAACCCACTTAAGTTAAGTTCTTCATTTTGAGATATCTCTGAATATTTTTGAATTAGGAGCTGTTATCTCACACACTATCTAATGAGGGAGACAGTATGTAAACAAATGTATACAAAGCAAACTATATACAGGATAAATAAGAAATAATTAACAGAAAGAAGGTGCTGGGATTGAGAGTGGTTAGGGAAGGCTTTGTGTAAGAAGTGGAATCTTAGTTCACACTTACAGAAAACCAATGAGATTAAGCATTGGAAGAGGGAGAGCATTTCAGTCATTATAGAGCTGTACAGTATTGGTTCTGGGTCACAAGATCACAATTTCATCCTTTAAAATATATTGTAACACTTTCCTTCTATCTTAGGTGAGTTTAGATTAGAAGTCATGGTGACATTGTTAGTAGGTGGTTGTAGCTTCCTTAGCATATTCTTCATGCATGGAAAGTTTATCTTTGGCTTATTTTCTCTTTTCTGTATTTTCTTCACTCCAGTCTCATTCCATTTTCTGAGTATTTCAAGTCTTTTGTGACTCCCCCTACCTTTGCATTTTCTTATAGAAATAGTCAGTTAAATAAATATATCTTGAATGCTAGCTATTATGTACAAAGCAGTTTAGCAAGGTGCTAATTGATATTAAGGTATTTGTAAATCAATAGTAGTAAAACAACAACACCACTTGTAATCAAACCTTGATTCGAATCCTATCCTCTGCTTGCCCTTTCACTTTTAATTATTTGACTTTAATTGGCACTTCTCTGATTTTCAGTTTCATTTGTAAAATATACATAATAACATCTATAATAATATACTGACATTTTGATGATCAAATAAAAAAGTGTAAATGAAACTGTATCAAAAATGCTAAAATTCCATGCCAATAAAATAAGTAGTATTATTAATGCATTACTTTTTATATGGAATTTCCATTTTTAAAAAGGAGAAGGTAGAGTTGGAATTTTAATCCAAAATAAATAATTAATATTAACTCATATTCCCAAATAGAAGATCTGGTTTTACATCGATTGGATTCAATATTGGGGGTTTTCTATTAATCATATTCTTTGGCTCATGCCCTCAGGGTTTCCTTTAGGAAATGCCAGAATTTGGTTTGTTGGAGCTCCTGAAAACCTGAGGATTTGGTTTATCTTTATATATTCTTGAAGTTACAACCTAAGAAAAAGTATTCTCAGGTCACATGCAAATACTTAGAGTAACAATATCCTGAATGTAGAATTTGCTTTATGTTGTCTCCTCCCTTAAACTGTGAACTTTCTTTGTATTCCCAATGACCTACACATAGTAGGGCACGTAACAAAGACTTATTGACAGGTAGATTGACTGTCTTGGTCTCCTTCCTCACCCCCACTTCCAAAATAGAAAAAAAAAAGACAGACAAAATGACAAATTGTTTTCAGTATATAGGTTTTCTCCATCTTTGACAGGGAATCATAAATTCCTCCAGATCTAAATCATTCCCATAGGACTCAATCCATTCTCATCCTGGCAAGAAGAAAGCACTCAGTACAGATTCTGTGATCTTAGAAACTTAGTCTAACAGACAGGGAACCCAGTCATATGAAAAGTTCAATCTTTCCCATGGATCTATATAATTTTTCAGACTTATGAAACTGTTATGGGGATTGATCATGATCTAGAAGAATTATTAAAGTTAATCTAATCCAACTACTTTCATTTATAGATGAGGAAATTG